>NC_137656.1:26632648-27057648 GCF_963422515.1 Blennius ocellaris | reverse complement strand
TCAAATTTCATTTTCATTTCACAAGGTGTTAATCTTGGTTTTCATGTCAAATCTTTACAGAATTTTGTAGATGATTCTCTTTTGATTCATTTTTATTTCCCCTGTTTCTGGAGAAAATCAATGCCAAGGAAATGCCTCAGTTAAAGAGCTTTAATTTAGAATTTTGCACCCAACACTTCTTTTACACTTTGGAGTATTTTACAATCACTTGCTGCAATAATAAGGTCATCAACCCAAATGATCAATATGACCCTTTCGTTGTCAGATTGTTTATTGTAAACACAATCGTCGGCTGTGTTTTGGACAAACTCGTTTTCAACAAGGAAATCATTTAGCATCTTAGTCCAATTTCATCCTGATTGCTTCAGACCATACAGTGACTTATTGAGCTTGGGCATAAACACCTTGCTGCATGCAATACACACTGCATAGTGAGAGAGGGGCGAGCTACACTAATGCAATGCACACTGCATAGTGAGAGAGGGGCGAGCTACACTAATGTAATACACACTGCATGGTTAGAGAAGGGCGAGCTACACTAATGTAATACACACTGCATGGAGAGAGAGGGGCGAGCTACACTAATGCAATACACACTGCATGGTTCGAGAAGGACGAGCTACACTAATGCAATACACACTGCATGGAGAGAGAGGGGCGAGCTACACTAATGTAATACACACTGCATGGTTAGAGAAGGGCGAGCTACACTAATGCAATACACACTGCATGGAGAGAGAGGGGCGAGCTACACTAATGTAATACACACTGCATGGTTAGAGAAGGGCGAGCTACACTAATGTAATACACACTGCATGGAGAGAGAGGGGCGAGCTACACTAATGTAATACACACTGCATGGTGAGAGAAGGGCGAGCTACACTAATGTAATACACACTGCATGGTGAGAGAAGGGCAAGCTACACTAATGTAATACACACTGCATGGTGAGAGAGGGGCGAGCTACACTAATGTAATACACACTGCATGGTGAGAGAGGGGCGAGCTACACTAATGTAATACACACTGCATGGTGAGAGAGGGGCGAGCTACACTAATGTAATACACACTGCATGGTTAGAGAAGGGCGAGCTACACTAATGTAATACACACTACATGGTGAGAGAGGGGCGAGCTACACTAATGTAATACACACTGCATGGTTAGAGAAGGGCGAGCTACACTAATGCAATACACACTGCATGGTGAGAGAAGGGCGAGCTACACTAATGCAATACACACTGCATGGTGAGAGAGGGGCGAGCTACACTAATGTAATACACACTACATGGTGAGAGAGGGGCGAGCTACACTAATGTAATACACACTGCATGGTTAGAGAAGGGCGAGCTACACTAATGCAATACACACTGCATGGTGAGAGAGGGGCGAGCTACACTAATGTAATACACACTGCATGGTGAGAGAGGGGCGAGCTACACTAATGTAATACACACTGCATGGTTAGAGAAGGGCGAGCTACACTAATGTAATACACACTACATGGTGAGAGAGGGGCGAGCTACACTAACATAACACACCAGTGTGGATCAGAAGGAAACAGCCTAAAGCAGTAAGAGGAGACCAATAACCAGGGAGTACTGTCCTCATACAGTAATTATGTGCAATATAAGTGGAATTTTTATTCACAGACAAGGCAATATTGTCGATAATCTTAAAAGAATTAATAACATACTTGGCATGCAGTCCTCTCTGATGACACCAGGTGACGCTCAGCCCCGCCTGCCCCTAATGACCAGTCGCCACTGACAACTGAATACATTTACTTGGCATTTTGAAAGTTTTGCTGTTATATTTTTCTAGTTTTTAATATTTTATGTTTCATTTAAAGAAATTGCATTATTGAAATAGTAGGGGAGACCAGGTATGGTTGTAACATTTTTTGCTTCAGCACCTGAAACTCACTGAATGTTTGGGCGACAGTTCTCAAGCTTTTTTACAAAGTACCCACATTTGTTTACTACAAATGCACCAATTCAAACCTCTGCAAGGATATCACAGACGGCATGCGTTGATGTTAAATGCATGGTGTTACCCCACTACCGGGGTAGGTTGTAACACATGCTGGGGTAAGTTGTAACAATTAGATAAAAGAAGCGAAAACAGAAGACAGGCCATGTAATATGCTGCAAAAATAGGTTTATTTATCCTCATTGACAGGTGGAGGTTCTGCTTCAAAAAGAACGTGAACCAGTCAGGCCCTGCCACCTGTTTCTCATCCCACGTTTGTGGGTGTTTGATGTTTTATATTACTGCCACTTGATATGCAAACTTTCTGACCTAAAAGAAAGTGGAATAGAAAACCTGAGTACAAAGACACAAGCAGTTTATCAATTTATCTTGCACCTACGCTAGTATTCACTTCTTCTCTGGACTAACCTGTCATATTAGTGACGAGCCTGTCATATGCTAACCTCACGTGGAGTGAGTCTATAATATAGGTCTGCTGCCTGAGTCAAATAGTCAGCCAACATTTCCTCCTGCTCCTCAGAGAAAACGTTGCTGCTGCTCCAGTAACCTCCACTGGAAAGATCACTGGAGCCCTGGTCTCTCAGCTTCTGCAGTGTTATGTAGTATCTGCTCAGTGTTACAAGGCAGATACACTGATCTGATTGACTTGTCCTTTGTGACTTCATCAGATACTTAAAAAAAACAAACATTTGCAGGCACACCACATCAGTCTTTCTTTTCCAATGCCTAGGCCTTCTGTAAAAGTATTAAAATAAAAAAAAGCTGTATTAGTTGTATGTAAGGGGATGGTGGTAACACTTTTTAAAATATGTGTTACAACCCACCCCTGTCAGCCATTGTTTAGCAAGCTGTATTAGCATAGTGGTTTGAAATTAGCAGAGGAAACATGCATTACATTTTCCTTGAGAAACTATAATTTAATCTAATGTAAATCTTATAGTTTTATGTGCAATAGTATCAGTACTAAACAAAATATAGTCTTGGTCAAAAAAATTACTTTCATACCTCAAAATTAGTTTTTTTCCCTGCAGAATCTGCAGAACATGTTTCCCGCCTTGACAATCACCATGTGGGCCGGGAGGAAGTGGGTAAATGCTGATGTCATCATATAACTCCTATCTTATCCCTGATTGGTGGAAGTGGTGGTGTTACAACTCTCCCCATGTTACAACCATACCCAGTCTCCCCTAATTATAGTTCATCATTGTTAACTTTAAAACTTCATTACCTAAACTAGCTTTACTTTTTCAGCATTTCACCATTACTTCATTTTTCCTTTATTTTTCCCATAATTATGTATTTTTTAATTTACAAAATATATATATTTTGAACATAGTCTTAATATCAGAAGTTTCCATATTTGGACTTTAAATATATGATTACATTTTATGAAATATAATTGAAATTAAAATAAGCCCAATTATTTTTAGCATTTCTACTTTTAGGAATTCAAAATAGATTTTTGACATTTTGATTTTACTCACAAAATATTAAAACTAATTTTATGTATTTTACTTTAAGTAATAGTTTTCCCAGTACGATCGAAAAAGAGAGAACGAATATCTGTGTTTATTGGAGCGTGAGGAGGACGAAGCAGAGTGTGTGAAGGTCTGTGTGTGTGTGTGTGTGTGTGTGTGTGTGTGTGTGTGTGTGTGTGTGTGTGTGTGTGTGTGTGTGTGTGTGTGTGTGTGTGTGTGTGTGTGTGTGTGTGTGTCTGACTCCAGCTTGACGTCTGCTCCTCAGGGATCCTCTTCGCCCGGCCGGGGGCCATGGCAGGGATGACGGGGCGCCGCAGGAAGCACAGCAACGGTCAGACTCAGGGAAAGAGCAGCCCCACACACTTCCAGCCCTCCTGCTCCTCCTCCTCCTCCTCCTCCTCCTCCTCCTCCTCCCTCCGCAGAAACTCCTCCCCCTAAGTCCAACCCCCCACTACCCCCCCCCCCCCCTCCCCCCCCGGAATCTTCTCACCCCACGTCACTCTGCCCATCATGAACAACTCCCTCTCTTCCCAAGGATCCTCTGGACAATGTGTCCTTGGCTCAGTCAGATTCCTCTGACCAAGACGTCGTCCTGACCAAGACATTGTCCTGATCAAGACATCGTCCTGACCAAGACATTGTCCTGACCAAGATGTCGTCCTGAGTAAGATGTCGTACTGAGCAAGACATCATCCTGACCAAGACATCGTCCTGATCAAGACATCGTCCTGACCAAGACGTGGTGCTGACCAAGACGTGGTCCTGACCAAGACGTGGTCCTGAGCACCCTCTCAATGAAAAGCTGTGGCAGCTGAAGCTGTCATGCAGCCAGACACCAGATGGCTCCGCCCACTTGCTGCTGACAGCCCAAACCAAAGAAGGAGTGTACAAACTCAGGAGCTCAGTGATTCTCCTGGAGAGTTCACTTTACCTCGGCAGGCTTTTGGAGAGGGTGTCAACAAACCAAATCTTCAAGAGGAACCTTCAGACGGGGTTCCTTTAACTCATGTTTACATCAATCTACTGAGAACCAACAGTTCAGAGGCAGAAGATGGACTCAAGAACACTGTGGCCCAATCTCATATTGTTCTTCTACCAAAGATCACTACCAAAATGGAAAACTTTCATGAAAGCAATCAACCCCCACACCCTGAAACCACACAATCCTTCCAGTTCAGCTCACTCCAGAGAAGTGTACGAGCACACACACCCTCTGGAGGGCAAACTTGTCATTCCATCTCCACGACCATGAACCATGGCCACTGACGGTCCGATGTTCCGCAAACTGTCCTGGTGGCTTTCTGCAGTGGAGGCTGTTTGGTTGAAGGCTGTCCAATGAACAACTCACATGAGATTCGTTCATAACCTCTCCTCACAACCGAGTCACTTGTTCTGGCTTTCAGCTGTTCAACACAGCACCCCCTGCCCTGCTGCACAGGAACCACCTGCTGAAAACCCCGTTGTGTTTTAAGTTTGGTTTGGATAAAATTGTGTGTGCAGATGACAACCATGGGAGACCTGTTGCTGCTCACATGGAAAAACAAGAATGTTGATAGTCGGTAGTTTGCATGCCAGGCCACTAGTAGGTGCTGTGTTTTCCTAAACCTGCTCTTCTGCTTCCAGCCGCTCAGCGTCTGCTGGATGAAAGAAACGAGTCTCCATGTATGCAGCTGACGTTCCAGACTGAGCAACACAACGTCTTTATTATTTTCTTTGCACAAATTTACCTGCAGCCTTAGTGCCCATGAGCACAGCGGGGGACGGAGTCGTGCCAAACAGGGCAGCTAACAGAGACAACTTGCTGAAACACAACCAAAGTTACAGCTTTTCATTTGATAACATCCAGATGCAAACCCATCGTTTAATGTCCGACACTTCTCAGAGCTCAAACTACGACTACGACTCGCAGGTGAGCTCGGTAACTCGCTAGTAGCATCTTTAGTTTTCCAGCAGGGCAAACTGGAAAAGCCTCGGACACGGGGTTCCGCTTCTGACAATGAGGTCGTGATCTAGGTCATTCTGAGCACAAAGCAAAATGCACACAAGGTAAAGCATGGTTTGGATGTTTTGAAGTAGTTTTTTAAACTTGCTGACAATCAGCACGTTGATGTGGCGTGGAGACGCCGTGTCTCAGTAACCTGCTATGGGTCTTGTGGCTGTGGTGCACATCGTCTCGCTTTGTGGTTCAGCCACAGGAAGCAGTTCAGACACAGGAAATGGTTCAGCCACAGGAAGCAGTTCAGACACAGGAAATGGTTCAGCCACAGGAAGCAGTTCAGACACAGGAAATGGTTCAGCCACAGGAAGCAGTTCAGACACAGGAAGTGGTTCAGCCACAGGAAGCAGTTCAGTGGCAGCGCAGGCTGGAAGGAGTGTGGTAACAGTCCCAGCTTACTCATCCTGATGGTCAAACTACTGCAGGAGCTCCTCGCCCTGCTTCTGCTTGCAAGTTTTAACAGAACCTCTGAGTTCTGTGTGGAACTGGAACCATTCTACCACTGAAGTTGATGTAAGAAGACAGGAGCATGAAGCTCGTCATGGCCGCCGGCAGATGGAGGATCAATCACTGACGTCTCCTGGCCTTGTCCTCCGGGTGTCTTCACGCTGACCTGCCGCTTCCTGGACCTATCAGGTTCTATCAGGTTCTGTTTCAGCTTCTATGAGACCTGCGGTTGAAGAACCAGACCAGTGGTGAAACAGAAGTTCCAGCTTAGATCCTTCAGCATCAGAAGCTTCTAACTTTTCCTCCAAGCTTGTCCTTGCCTTCATAGATTTCTATTGTGTTGGATAGTTTTATTGTGAAGGGGAAGGGAAGCAGTTTAAATGTGTGGGTTTTTAATGTCAGAGCATCGAAGTGCAGGTTTGGTTTGTGATGTTCTCCATGTGATTGTGTTGCACTCAGCTCAGCTACGGTTCTGAAGAGTCGTCTGAATACCTCATACCCAACTTGTATATAGTCGTAGTAAAGTATGAACACCAAATATACCTCATCTCTTCCTTTTATTTTGAATGTGCATCCACTTGAAATCGATGTTCTACTTCAGCAGATCACTGGATTTTTTTGTTGAGGTTCATATTAGTATTGTACCAAAGAAGGGAATATTAGATTGACACACATCTACCTCATATTGTGATGGGTGGTGCCAACGAGCGTGATGTCACCGTCTCGCTCTCCATCACCCTCAAGTTCATGTCTTTTGTGCTCTCAAGATGCTTCTCACTCAAACAAACAAGGACAAAGAGTCTACAGCAATGAAAAAAGACCAGCAGAAGACAACAAAGGCTTTTTAGTCAAAAAATGAAGCGACAAGTGTATTTTTCTTATTCTGTTTTGGGGGGAGGGAAGTGGTGGGGGGCAGTGGAATGAATCTAGTTTGCAGGGAAACACGACAAGAAGAAAAAAAACTGGAGGAACAGAAATGCTTCATCCACCATCTCCCTTGTTCTCCTCCAGTTTCTTTGCCCTCATATTCATCCTCTGCTGGACTCATGTGGTTTTGCTACGCAGCTGCGTTCTGCTGAGCACCACACTGATATTTAGGGTTTGGTGCAACAGGAGCTTTTGGTTCCTTTCGGCTCATGCAGATTCCAGCTGGAGTCACAAGCTCACATCAAACACAAGCTTCTGGGCTGTGAGAACAGACTGGGGGGCGGGGGGGGGGGGGGGGGGGGGGGGGGCACAGGGAGAACATGCAAACCCCACAGCCCGGATTCAAACCCTCAGCAGGTCGGCTGTGAGTGCTCACCACTGCCCCTCCTCTCATTTCAATCTACGTTGCAAATGATGTGACAGGTACACACATTCAAACTGACTGGAATCCCGACCAAATGTCAAGAAATATCCAAGTTAAGGAGTCTTACAGTGACATTTAGGAGTGATCAATTCATTTTTGAACAAAGGCCAAATGTTTTGCTGATTATCTTTTTATTCTTTGTTCTTGTTCCACTTGGCTTCCAGCAGTTTGGACTTGTGAGGAAAGGGTTTCCCTGCAGACTCTTCGCTCTGCTCCAGCAGAAAGGTTCCGTTACCACTTCCTGCTGATGACACTAATGGTATTTGTGTGTGACCGTGTGTCGGTGGTGATGTTGAAATTGTATAAACACAATCGTGCAGCAGGGGACAATCCTCGGCCGATGGGACAAGCTGTTGAACACTGGTGTGCCGATTTATTTGATTTTTTTGTTGTGCTTACTTGAAATGTGTTGTTAGCAATCAGAGCGTGTTTGTGCAGGTAGCTACAGTGAAACTGGTTTATGAGCTAAAAGCCTGGAAACAAACCTCAAACCAACTTTAAACCTCTGATTCATCCAGAGCCGAGCTGTAAAAGGACCATTGAAAATCAAAATGTGACCTTTCACTGAACACAAAGTATTTTCTCTTGTGTAAAAACAGGCAGTGAGTTTGAGACTCAGCATTATGACAAGCAGTCACACCAACCCTCGACGCTGCTTTCTGGCCTCCAGAGGAGTCTGAATGTTATCATGGTGTTTCTCAATCAAGCAGGGTGTCCTCCTCCCTCTGGACTCTGCGGGGTGTCCTCCTCCCTATGGGCTCTGCAGAGTGTCCTCCTCCCTCTGCAGGGTGTCCTCATCCCTCTGGACTCTGCAGGGTGTCCTCCTCCCTATGGGCTCTGCAGCCAGTCAACAGCAGGGTGTCCTCCTCCCTCTGGGCTCTGCAGGGTGTCCTCCTCCCTCTGCAGGGTGTCCTCCTCCCTCTGCAGGGTGTCCTCCTCCCTATGGGCTCTGCAGAGTGTCCTCCTCCCTCTGCAGGGTGTCCTCCTCCCTATGGGCTCTGCAGCCAGTCAACAGCAGGGTGTCCTCCTTCCTATGGGCTCTGCAGGGTGTCCTCCTCCATTTGGGTTCTACAGTGTGTCCTCCTCCCTCTGAGCTCTGCAGCCAGTCAACAGCAGGGTGTCCTCCTCCCTCTGGGCTCTGCAGGGTGTCCTCATCCCTCTGGGCTCTGCAGGGTGTCCTCCTCCCTCTGGGCTCTGCAGGGTGTCCTCCTCCTTCTGCAGCCAGCCACCAGGGGAACGACCGTGTTCTCTGCTGCTCCGTCTGGTTCTGGCTCTGGCTCTGGCTCTGGTTCTGACATCCAGCACCTGGCTGTTGGCTGGACGTCTTTCTGGAGGTTCCTGCACATTGTGTGGAACAAAGTGAGAAACAGATGGTTTGTGTCTTTGAGGACCGGTGTGGCGACCAGCTCAACACTCCTGGTGAGCTCCAGTCCAGCTGCTCTGTGGAGCTGAAGCTCTCCTCTGCTGGTTGATGGACTAGAACCTCCTTCTTCACTGAAGCTCGTGTTTCTGGATTCCACGTCAAAAGTTCCCAAAAACATATCTCCTGCTTTAGTGTTTCTGGCTTCAGAACTGAGTTTTCCAACCAAAGCCAAGTTTTAAAATGTCCTGAAAAGGAGAGCGATGGTGTGTTCATGAGGAACCTCTGAGTGGGAAAACATTCAAGTTCTGACTGGGAAAGTGCAGGTGAAACTGGTAAACATGATGTTTGAGAAGTACATAACAATACTTTTTTTCTCACATCTTCTCATGAAGTACAGTGTAGACATACTTCAGCTGTAACTGACACCATGTTGTTCACTATGGAATTACAGAAAGGCAAAAATTAAAAGGAAATAAATGTGGAAATATGAAGAGATTCAATATCACAAAAAGTGTACAAAGGTAGTGTTCTTTTTCAATCGTGTCTTTCCATGTTGTCAAAGCTTCTCCTGTTTTGTCTTTGTCTTTTCCATTTGCTTTTTCTCATTACATTTACTGGATGAGTGAAGCCGTCTGGAAAAGACCAAAGCAATACAATGCAAATCACCAAGAGCTGTGGGCGGGGCTAATCAGCAAGGCTGTGGGCGGGGCTTCCTATTCAGGTAATGTCAATACCTGATCACACCTTGCTTGAAGGATGTGGTGTGGAGCAGTCACTGTTCCTGCCAATAGGTGGCACTGTTGCATTAAGAATAAGTATTGAATTTATTTTTCCTTTTACACATTTCCTATTTCTTGTACAATATTGTAAATATCATTTCTTTGTTTTGGTAACAAAAGTATTTAGTTTGATAAAGAATCGGCTGGTTATGTTGGTTTTTGGTGTAATGTGGGCGTCTCCTCTCATCGTCACATTTATATTCCCGGGTTTACCGATGAACGAGAGACGGCCTTTGGAACCGATGAAGTCACTACACATATATTGGCTGTGTGACTAAGGTGGCATACAGTGGCCATGTAGTGTCGTAGCCTCTTCTTAATTCCTCCACGTCCGCCATGTTTCACTTTCCCTCTTTTACTTCAAATAAACGCACATCTGCGTCTCCTTCCTGCTGCTACATAGCCACTATGTGACTGAACAGGAAGCCCCGCCCACAGCCCTTGCTGACTAGCCCCGCCCATAGCCCTTGCTGACTAGCCCCGCCCACAGCCCTTGCTGATTTGCATTCTATTGCTTTGGTCTTTTCCAGATGGCTTGACTCCTCCAGTAAATGTAATGACAAAAAGCAAATGGAAAAGACAAAGTCAAAACAGGAAAAGCTTTGACAACATGGAATAAGCAAAGACAATATAGAACAAGAATATGACTACTTTTGTATATTTTTTGTATTATTGATTCTCTTTATATTTCCACATTTATTTCCTTTTAATTTTGGCGCTCCTGTGATTCGATAGTTCACACATCTTTGAACGCCACAGAATACCAGCAGACATGTGACAGACCTTCAACCAATCAGATGAAGCGTCAGCCCCACGCCAAAATGGTGGGTCCTGGCATTGTGCCAACGTCACAATATGCCTTTAATGTCTTGATCCAGCCTCATCACAGTGACACCTGCTGGTTGCACATGGTATGGACTGCTGCATTTTTATAGATCATTCACTTCTGAATATAAGTACAATAAAAGTGTGATTTATATGGAAAATACGTTCAATCCATCCTACAATAACCTAAATTTTTTTTTTATCAAATCAAACAAAAACAGCACTGGAGCACCAATCACTGTCAATCACTATCTGAACATATTAATTTAGAATTTCTCGATAGTTCCTGTGGCGGGAATGTGAATAGGAAGTCCTTTTTTGCTTTAACACAACTTGATTATCCTCGTAGTGAAAAACCCCAGTAGATTTTACATCTGGAGATGAGATGTTATGTAAATAATGTCATTGTGGTCATGTCAGCAGTTATAATTCCACGTTTCAGGCTCCAATGGAAAAGTAAACCAGAAAGGGTTCGCTTCATGAACGCACCATTACTACCAACCCTTTCGACCATGAGCTCAGATCATTTGTTCATCAAATAATAAAAAGTAGACGTACACATGCTGGTTGCATTCATCTGGTGTGAAGGTTGGAAATCAAACTTACCTCAGTGACTATTATGTTAACGCTGCACCCACTCTGATCCGGCCCCATTCAGTGTTCCTGGTTAAGGCTGGCCCCGCCTCTTGTGCTGAATTAAGCCAATCACCAAACACTTCCTCACACTGGCTTCTTTGAGGTGTTTCTTAGTTTGATCAGGTGAGACTGAGGAGCAGAGAGGAGAGGAGAAGAGAAGAGAAGAGAGGAGGGCCACTCTCCGCATGCACAAACACCATCATGGAACTGACTTATGTAATCAAATAACTTGTTGTTTACTTGGTATTGTAGCTATGCTAGGCTAAGCTAGGCTATGCTATGCTCGTAGCCTAGACACTAATCGCTTTAATAGCAGTGTATGATGCTTTACATGTTTCTTTGTTTGGTGTTTCTCTTTGGCTGGGTGACCCAGTGCATTGTGGGAAAGCTGGGTTGAGGCACTCAGGGGTTCAACATGTACAAAAGAAGAGGTGATGATATTTTCTGGATTTGCCATTTGACTTGTATTGTGTTTAGAAATAAAATCCTGCTTTGAACTCAAGACAAATGTTGTGCTTCTCTTGTGTTCTGTCTACGTTACTCATTTACACTCTTCAGGTCATTAAATCATGTTTTCAAACATTTCAAAGTGTTTTACTAGAAAATACACCAAAAAAATCACATATTGTAGTTTTACAAACCACAAGGGAGACATCATCAGATGTCTTTTAAATGAACCATCATCTGAAATTTTATCTCACATTATGTTGGAAAACTATATTTTCTTACATGAACTTGATGTCATTTTAAAGTTGGCCGTCATTGGAACAGCAGGACAAAGAATGTCCTCCCTGCTGAGGAGCCTCCACCTTAAATAATGTCTTCCCTGCTGAAGAGCCTCCACCTTAAAGAATGTCCTCCATGCTGAAGAGCCTCCACCTTAAAGAATGTCCTCCCGCTGAAGAGACTCCACCTTAAATAATGTCCTATCTGATGAAGAGACTCCACCTTAAATAATGTCCTATCTGATGAAGAGACTCCACCTTTAAGAATGTCCTTCCTGCTGAAGTGTCTCCACCTTAAAGAATGTCCTCTCTGCTGAACAGCCTCCACCTTAAATAATGTCCTCCCTGCTGAACAGCCTCCACCGTAAATAATGTCCTTCCTGCTGAAGTGCCTCCACCTTAAAGAATGTCCTATCTGATGAAGAGACTCCACCTTAAAGAATGTCCTCTCTGCTGAACAGCCTCCACCTTAAATAATGTCCGATCTGATGAAGAGACTCCACATTAAAGAATGTCCTCCCTGCTGAACAGCCTCCACCTTAAAGAATGTCCTCCCTGCTGAACAGCCTCCACCTTAAATAATGTCCTCCCTGTTAATGAGCCTCTACCATAAAGAATGTCTTCCCGGCTGAACAGCCTCCAACTTAAATAATGTCCTCCCTGTTAATGAGCCTCCACCTTAAATAATGTCTTCCCTGCTGAAGAGCCTCCACCTTAAAGAATGTCCTCCCGCTGAAGAGCCTCCAACTTAAATAATGTCCTCCCTGCTGAAGAGCCGCCACCATAAAGAATGTCCTCCCGCTGAAGTGCCTCCACCATAAAGAATGTCTTCCCTGCTGAAGAGCCTCCACCTTAAATAATGTCCTCCCGCTGAAGAGCCTCCACCATAAAGAATGTCTTCCCTGCTGAAGAGCCTCCACCATAAAGAATGTCCTCCCGCTGAAGAGCCTCCACCATAAAGAATGTCCTCCCTGCTGAAGAACTTCCGAGGTAACGCTCAAAGGACTTGATGGTAAACCTCCAGGACCTAATGGTAAACCTCCAGGACCTGATGGTAAAGCTCAAAGAACCTGATGCTAAAGCTCCAGGACTTGATGGTAAAGCCCCAGGACCTGATGGTAAACCTCCAGGACCTGATGGTAAAGCTCAAAGAACCTGATGCTAAAGCTCCAGGACCTGATGGTAAAGCCTCAGGACCTGATGGTAAACCTCCAGGACCTGAAGGCAAAGCTCCAGGACCTGATGGTAAATCTCCAGGACCCTGAAAAAACATTCTGTGAAGATCTTCATATCAGAGATCTTCCTTTCATCAGTCCTGTCATCAAAAAACACAGCTGCTTTAAAAGCATCAATATAAACACATCTGTGACAGCTTGGTGGGAATTTCTGCAAACTCCCACCCATCTGGAACAATCCTGACATCCTGCAAAGGAAGAAACCAATAAACTTCACAAGATGGCAAAACAAGGGAATAAGAAACTTGGAACAACTTCTCTTCAATAACTCTTTTATTCCATTTAATGATCTAATAGATACATATGGTATCAAGCACAACAATTATCTGGAATATCTCCAGCTTAAGTCAATAATACAAACAAAGTTCAAACTAGAAGAGATGAACCTAAACTTACCTCAGACAGTGACCAACCTCCTGAAGATCTCAGCTCCAAAACCACTTTCTAAAATCGTTTCAGTCCTGTCATGTTCCAATACCACAATATCCCTTCCCACCTCCAAATGGGAAGAAGATCTAAACATTAACATAGACCCAATGCTTTGGTCACAAATCTGTAGAAATATATTCAAAATGAGCAAAAACACCAATATACAGCTTATACAATACAAGGTTCTTCACAGAGTGCATTACCCAGGACAAAGGATGTTCAAGATGGGTCTCACATTCACTAACATATGTTTAAACTGCACAGGTAATCTCCCTGATACCTGTCAACACACCATCTCAAAATTCATGTTATTATCTAGATCAGGGATCAGCAACCTTTACTGTTCAAAGAGCCAGGTGGGCCCATGCTGCACACTTGTTTACATTGTCACTCACAATATCACTGTGATATTATGGTGAATAATGTCAAAGAAGCACACTAGAGAAGATGCTTATACCTTACAACAGCCATGCACATCAGTCTTTCATTTTGACAGTCCCGCAGGAAGACCATGCCAGGAGGACACGACACACAAAACCTTCTTCACTGCTGGTTGACAATTTACAACTAATAAACTAAACTACATGAACTAAGCAACAAAAACACAACACAACACAATCATTACCAACACTACAAACCTAACATAACCCCCAATAATTACATTTAAAACACGTCAAACAGAAACTCCCATAATGCATTGCAGCTATCAGCTCCTCCATTGCTACACATTAAAATGGAAGATATATGTGGGAGATTTGGGATTTTTAGAACCATGAGTGTGAGTGGTGTGGCTTTCAATGTCCTTTAGTTGTTGTGTAATTCACTATAATTTGCCGTTTCTCTCAACAAGTCCACAATGAACCCTCCCAGAATTGTCGGCGCTCCGCAGTACAGTGGTTTTCCTGTCAAAGATACAGGAAGCTCCCAGCTTCAGATACCATCCTGTCCTATATTTGTAGCAGCCACATGCGGCTCCTGAGCTGTGGTTTGCCAACCCCTGATCTAGATTGAGCTGCTCAGGCTGGTTTAATCTAGAAAATCATATTACTGTCTTGCTAGAGCTGCTCAGGCTGGTTTAATGTAGAAAATCATGTTACTGTCTAGATAGAGCTGCTTGGGCTGGTTTAATCTAGAAAATCACATTACTGTCTTGCTAGAGCTGCTCAGACTGGTTTAATGTAGAAAATCATGTTACTGTCTAAATTGAGCTGCTTGGGCTGGTTAAATCTAGAAAATCATATTACTGTCTTGCTAGAGCTGCTCAGGCTGGTTTAATGTAGAAAATCATGTTACTGTCTAGATAGAGCTGCTCAGGCTGGTTTAATCTAGAAAATCATATTACTGTCTTGCTAGAGCTGCTCAGGCTGGTTTAATGTAGAAAATCATGTTACTGTCTAGATAGAGCTGCTTGGGCTGGTTAAATCTAGAAAATCATGTTACTGTCTAATCCAGGGGTCTCTTACTCAATTCACCTGGAAGATGGAGGTCATGAAGGTTCTCCTGAACATGAGTGGAACATTGAATGTTATCCTGAACATGGTTCCTCTTGCTTCTCCTTGCTGCCAGAGAATTGAGACAGGAAGCAGTGGAGACCCTCAGTATTTCACCAGTGGTCAGCAACCCGAGATTCTTTGGTTGCTCTGCTCAGTCCCACTGCAGTTCATCCCGGAGCGGGAAAAGCTGGACAGTACGATCAGGCCAGCACCTGAGTTATGCAGTCCGGCATGAGAGTGCAGATCATCACTGTGTGTGTAGAAATTATGTATCATGACTACAGAGGGCTGCAAATACCTTCCGACTCTAAATAACAGTGAGTTACACAACAACTAAATGACACTGAAAGCCACACCATTCACACTCATTGTTCTAAAAACCGAGATCTCCCACATATATCCACTATTTTAATAATGTGTAGCGTCATGCAGCTGATCGCTGCAATGCATTATGGGAGTTTATCTTCGTCGTGTATTCAATTTAATTATTGGGAGTTATATTAGGCTTGTAGTGTTGGTACTGGTTGTGTCGTGTTTTTCTTACTTCGTTCATGTAGTTAGTTAGTTCACCTAGTTTTGTTTAGTTTATTAGTTGTAAGTTGGCAACCAGGAGTGAAGAGGGTTTCGTGTGTAGTGACATCCTGCCATGGTGTTCCTGCTGGGTCCAGTGGCAGAATAAAGGCTGTGCTTCTTACTATGGGTATAAAAGATAAGGTTGAGTTCTTCCTGAAATGCACTCAATGCACAATGTCACTATGGCTTCTTCCTGTGACACAGTGTGGTGGATGATGAACCAGCCAGTAGCAGATCCTTCTTGTATGTGCTTGATCATGGTAATTGTAGATATACAGGGTGGTGAGCTGGCTGAGTGACAATGTTGGAGGTCCACTCCCCTTGCCGGCTGCACTAATATTATGCTTTCATATCAAGGTGGGGGCCACAAAATATGGTCCTGTCAGGCAATTGGTCCGTGGGCCACGAGTTTGAGACCCCTGGTATAGATAGAGCTTCTCAGGCTCCTTTGATCTAACAAGAATTGGTAAGTATACAGAAGTACAAGATGTTGACATTGTGTGTGTGCGCGCGCGCACGTGCGTGCGTGTGTGTGTTCTGACTGGCAGGCCGGACATCGAAGTCCATTGAGCCTGCTGGAGGTGATCTGCTCACCGTCTGCCAAACGTAACCGAGACTTAAAGGATCCGGGTTAATGAGGAAGTCAGACTCAGTATGAAGGATCGACTCGTTGACTCGGGGGATTCAGGAAGCAGTCGCCTCAACATTTCACTACCACTTTTTTTCATTCTCAACATCTTGAAGCCTTGTGTGTTCACCACACTGTAGCTGTGGCTCTGTCACGTTAAATCATCTCATTTCTCCACCAGTGAAGAGTCAATTTCCCAGAATGAACATGGTGCTCTGTTCACTTGGCGTTAGCAGAAGAATCCCACATATTGTGCTTCATCCTACGTGTTTTGAGCTGAGATCTCAGCTGTGCTCTCATTCTGTGCTGGCTGTGTGAAACACTGAAATGATAAATAACAAAGACACCTGCTTTTCTCCAAAAGTGACAAGCGAAGAGCTGGAAAGTGCGATTCAGCAAACATGCACACTTGGCTTGAGTTGAGCATTAAGCAGGTAAAACGCTGTAAAGATTGGTTAATTAAGGCCCAGAATCCTGATGTAATTAGGAGCAGCGAAGATTAGTGGCCGTCGATGGCGCAGCAGGATTTGCAGTAATAGACTTATTATCGGGGGCTTGCTGAATGTTACTTTATACTTCTGAATAAACAAAAACAAATTAGGAGGAGTCGTCCGATAATGGCTTATCTTGTCAGGGGCTGACAGAAATCCATGGCCCTATAACACAGTGTTAATTTTATGCACCACTGACAAGCACAATGGTAATCAATAACACTACTATAAAAACAGGTGAGGCATCAATCTACAGTGAAGGTGTTGGATGGAGCCGTGAGGGACATGTCAGCACACACAATGAAGTGTGTGTGTGTGTGTGTGTGTGTGTGTGTGTGTGTGTGTGTGTGTGTGTGTGTGTGTGTGTGTGTGTGTGTGAGTATGAAACCTGACGCAGCACTCAGGGCCTCTCAGGGAAACGATCATCCTCCACCAGAGGAACCTTCGGCTTTTAAAGAAATCTGTGGGTTCTGTGGGAATCAGGGACGCCAAATCTGAAGCTAACTCTGAAGCTAACATGGTGGCTAACTCTGAAGCTTCCTCTGACACTGACAGGGGAGATAGCGCTGAAGCTAACAGAAAGGCTAACTGTGAAGCTCACTCTGAAGCTAACAGGGGAGATAACTGAAGCTATCTCTGACGCTAACAGGGAGGCTAACTATGATGATAACTCTGAAACTAACTCTGAAAGTAACTCTGAAGCGAACATGGATGTTCACTCTGATGCTAACAGGGAAGCTAACTCTGGTGTCTGTACCTGATACCAATTTCGACTCAAGAATTGGTATTAGGTACAGAACAAATTGTCTAAAGGCCAAGATTCACAGTGATACGCTTGGAGACTTCCTTTTGGTTAATGGTTGTGCCCTTATTTATTGTCCTATAGCATTAATTTATCTTCCAGTAGCGTTCATTTATTGTCCTGTAGCATTTATTTATTGTCCTGTTGCATTTATTTATTGTCCTGTGGCATTTATTTATTGTCCGGTAGCGTTTATTTATTGTCCTGTGGCATTCATTTATTGTCCTGTAGCATTTATTTATCGTCCTGTAATGTTTATTTATTGTCCTGTAGCGTTTATTTATTGTCCTGTAGCATTTATTTATTGTCCTGTGGCATTTATTTATTGTCCTGTGGCATTTATTTATTGTCCTGTAGCGTTTATTTATTGTCCTGTTGCATTTATTTATTGTCCTGTGGCATTCATTTATTGTCCTGTAGGATTTATTTATCGTCCTGTAGCATTTATTTATTGTCCTGTAGCATTTATTTATTGTCCTGTAACGTTTATTTATTGTCCTGTGGCATTTATTTATTATCCTGTAACGTTTATTTTTTGTCCAGTAGCGTTTATTTATTGTCCTGTAACATTTATTTTTTGTCCTGTAGCGTTTATTTATTGTCCTGTAGCATTTATTTATTATCCTGTAACGTTTATTTTTTGTCCAGTAGCGTTTATTTATTGTCCTGTAGCATTTATTTATTATCCTGTAACGTTTATTTTTTGTCCAGTAGCGTTTATTTATTGTCCTGTAGCATTTATTTATTGTCCTGTGGCATTTATTTATTGTCCTGTAGCGTTTATTTATTGTCCTGTAGCATTTATTTATTATCCTGTAACGTTTATTTTTTGTCCAGTAGCATTTATTTATTGTCCTGTAGCGTTTATTTTTTGTCCTGTAGCGTTTATTTTTTGTCCTGTAATGTTTATTTTTTGTCCAGTAGCATTTATTTATTGTCCTGTAGCGTTTATTTTTTGTCCTGTGGCATTCATTTTTTGTCCAGTAGCATTTCTTTATTGTCCTGTAACGTTTATTTTTTGTCCTGTAGCGTTTATTTATTATCCTGTAGCGTTTATTTATTGTCCTGTAATGTTTATTTTTTGTCCAGTAGCATTTATTTATTGTCCTGTAGCGTTTATTTATTGTCCGGTGGCATTCATTTTTGTCCTGTAGCGTTTATTTATTGTCCTGTAACGTTTATTTATTGTCCTGTAGCATTCATTTATTGTCCTGTTGCATTTATTTATTGTCCTGTGGCATTCATTTATTGTCCTGTAGCATTTCTTTATTGTCCTGTAATGTTTATTTTTTGTCCAGTAGCATTTATTTATTGTCCTGCAGCGTTTATTTATTGTCCTGTAGCGTTTATTTATTGTCCTGTTGCATTTATTTATTGTCCTGTAGCGTTTATTTATTGTCCTGTAATGTTAATTTTTTGTCCAGTAGCATTTATTTATTGTCCTGTAGCGTTTATTTATTGTCCTGTTACATTTATTTATTGTCCTGTGGCATTCATTTTTTGTCCTGTAGCGTTTATTTATTGTCCTGTAACGTTTATTTATTGTCCTGTAGCATTTATTTATTGTCCTGTAATGTTTATTTTTTGTCCAGTAGCATTTATTTATTGTCCTGTAGCGTTTATTTATTGTCCTGTAGCGTTTATTTATTGTCCTGTAGCGTTTATTTATTGTCCTGTTGCGTTTATTTATTGTCCTGTAGTGTTTATTTATTGTCCTGTAGCATTTATTTATTGTCCTGTGGCATTCATTTTTTGTCCAGTAGCATTTATTTATTGTCCTGTAACGTTTATTTTTTGTCCTGTAACGTTTATTTTTTGTCCAGTAGCGTTTATTTATTGTCCTGTAACGTTTATTTTTTGTCCTGTAACGTTTATTTTTTGTCCAGTAGCGTTTATTTATTATCCTGTAACGTTTATTTTTTGTCCAGTAGCGTTTATTTATTGTCCTGTAGCATTTATTTATTGTCCTGTAACGTTTATTTTTTGTCCTGTAACGTTTATTTTTTGTCCAGTAGCGTTTATTTATTGTCCTGTAACGTTTATTTTTTGTCCTGTAACGTTTATTTTTTGTCCAGTAGCGTTTATTTATTATCCTGTAACGTTTATTTTTTGTCCAGTAGCGTTTATTTATTGTCCTGTAGCATTTATTTATTATCCTGTAACGTTTATTTTTTGTCCTGTAGCATTTATTTATTATCCTGTAACGTTTATTTTTTGTCCAGTAGCATTTATTTATTGTCCTGTAGCGTTTATTTATTGTCCTGTGGCATTCATTTTTGTCCAGTAGCGTTTATTTATTGTCCTGTAACGTTTATTTTTTGTCCTGTAACGTTTATTTTTTGTCCAGTAGCGTTTATTTATTGTCCTGTAACGTTTATTTTTTGTCCTGTAACGTTTATTTTTTGTCCAGTAGCGTTTATTTATTATCCTGTAACGTTTATTTTTTGTCCAGTAGCGTTTATTTATTGTCCTGTAGTGTTTATTTATTATCCTGTAACGTTTATTTTTTGTCCAGTAGCGTTTATTTATTATCCTGTAACGTTTATTTTTTGTCCAGTAGCGTTTATTTATTGTCCTGTAGCATTTATTTATTATCCTGTAACGTTTATTTTTTGTCCTGTAGCGTTTATTTATTGTCCTGTAGCGTTTATTTATTGTCCTGTAGCATTTATTTATTATCCTGTAACGTTTATTTTTTGTCCAGTAGCGTTTATTTATTGTCCTGTAACGTTTATTTTTTGTCCTGTAACGTTTATTTTTTGTCCAGTAGCGTTTATTTATTGTCCTGTAGCGTTTATTTATTGTCCTGTAGCATTTATTTATTATCCTGTAACGTTTATTTTTTGTCCTGTAGCATTTATTTATTATCCTGTAACGTTTATTTTTTGTCCTGTGGCATTTATTTTTTGTCCTGTAGCATTTATTTTTTGTCCTGTAGCGTTTATTTATTGTCCTGTAGCGTTTATTTATTGTCCTGTAACATTTATTTTTTGTTCTGAAGCGTTTATTTTTTGTTCTGAAGCGTTTATTTTTTGTTCTGAAGCGTTTATTTATTGTCCTGTAGCCAGTGTTGCCACAGTTACTTTAAAAAACTAATCCAATTACTGATTGCTAGTCTCCTTTAAAAGTAATTTAGTTACTTCACTGATTGTCTGTTTTTAAAAGTAACTAAATTAGATTACAAGTTACTTTTTTAATTACTTTCAGCATCTGCCGACAACACCCCCCATTGTCTGAACATTAAAAACTCTGTCTGCTCCTGTGTGTTTCACCTTCTGTTTCCAATTAACCAATGGCCTCCTCCCTCTGTGTGCCCCTATTCTTGTGTTCCACCTGTGCGCTTCCCTAACTTGTGTATTTAAATCCTCTCTGTTAGGCCTCGGATCTCCGATATGGCCTCAGAGTGGCTGACGAGCGGTTTGAGCAGTGAGTAAAATCAGTGAGGAGTCAGCTTTGTGGGTGGTCCACACCTTTCTTTCTTTTATTTTCACAAGTGCCCAAAACAAAAACTTACAAAGTGCTAAAAATGCATTGGAGGATTGAGGAGTGTGGCTTCTCCAGCAGCAGAACAGTGAATGATGTAAACAGGCGCCTTAAATCCACTTCCCTCAACTGGGTGAAACCATTAAAACTCCATAGGTACTAAAAGTTAACATTAGTGTCTAAAAACCAAGCTAAAATCCTCCAAACCAAAACCCTAACTATAACTTAATGAAACAAAACTGCTATTAACCAATACCTCTAAAAGCAAACACCTAAATAGTAAATTAAATCCTAAACCCTACTAAAACTATGTGCAACACCCCCACTCGCTCCTCCTCTTGGTTCAGCCCGGAACCTTCTTCAATGGTGTCTGTCCCAGGGGGAATCTTTTACTCGGACACCAGCCTGAACACAAGACAAGGTAAGTGGAAACTCCTCACACAACACATCTTCAAACATTCACAGCACACATCAACAACTAAAAGAACAAGATAATCTTAAATACACATATTGCACATTGCTCCATTCATTGTTGTGTTTCTCCACAGGTGGCTGGACCTATCGACAACAGGCGATTCAATAAATAAGTTAAAACAACAATTGTGTGCAAATTCATTTATATATGTGCAAATATCTTGATCTCAAAGTGCCGTGTGCTTCTTAAAGCGCTGATGAACCTTTTAAAGTGCTGTGAGTGCGTCAAAATAAAGGAACGAGCTTCCTGTTCGTTACACTCTCCCTCAGTTGTCTTTGTCGGTTCATCTCCTCAACGTGTCTCGCCTCTTGTCATTACGTCACCGCTCTCGTTGCGTCGCTCCTGTGTTTTCCTCGTGTTCCCTGGACTTTTGCTGCAATAAACCTGTGCCCATTCACAAAGCATCTCAGGGAACCAAATTATTTATCTGAGTTTAATAAAATAGACATGAAATAACTTTAATGATTACACATTTTCAATAGCTACAGCCCAAGAGACTTGATGGTTAATTTTACTCTCCATTCATTACTGCCCGGATTCACAGAGTGTCTCAGAGTCTCTCAGAGCTCCTATCTCAGCCTAAAAGTCCCTGAGCAAGGAATTCTTAGTTTAAAAGTGACTTAAGAGCTGAGTAACTCTTTGCAAGGAGTTGACGGCAACTTTTATCTTAGTGAGGAGGTGTGGTTGACCCCGTTGCTCTGCATGATGCAGTCTGCTGAGAGCTGTGATTGGTTGTTTGCACAAAAGTGCCGGCCTAGACCGGTCTAAACTAGGGATGCTCGATATTGGCTTTTCTACCGATATCCGATATTCCGATATTGTGCAACTCTTAATTTCCGATACCGATACCGATATATGCTGGCTTTTTACATCAAAACTGTTAGGTAACAACAACATAAAATATCTCCTACTGTGGAATTAACACATTATGCCTAATTTTATTGTGATGCCCCACTGGATGCATATGTGAATCAAACATGGCTTTCCAAATGTACACACTGAGACAAATAAGAGAACAACCTAAATTATGGAAAAAAGTGCCATATTTATTTAGTGTTAGAGAGAAACCTCAAAAACAAACTCAACAACACCACAGACGATATAAAAAAAGGAAGAGGCATATCTTCAGTCCATTAGTTGTAAACAGTCAATGAATGAATAACTGGACATAACTTGTCAAATAATAGACTCAAACTGGGCTCAATCTCTTTTAAGAGTAACAAAATAGTGCAAATATAAACAAGAAAGGCACAGAAATGCTCACAAAATTAAAACAGCCCTCCTTTAAAGTGCAACAAAAACAAAGACTGAAGTTGACTCGTCCATATAACTGGTCTATTTCTTTTCCCATGTCCTCATGTGTAAGAGGGAGATTGTTCTGTATGAATACAAGCATCTCAGCATCTCAGCAATGTATGAGATTTCTCTTCTCATCAATGATGTGGGCACCAGTGCTGAACACTGGTTCACTGTCAACACTGGTGCAGGGTGCAGCCAGGTACTGGTACCAGTGCTGAACACTGGTTCACTGTCAACACTGGTGCAGGGTGCAGCCAGGTACTGGTACCAGTGCTGAACACTGGTTCACCGTCAACACTGGTGCAGGGTGCAGTCAGGTACTGGTACCAGTGCTGAACACTGGTTCACCGTCAACACTGGTGCAGGGTGCAGTCAGGTACTGGCACCAGTGCTGAACACTGGTTCACCGTCAACACTGGTGCAGGGTGCAGTCAGGTACTGGTACCAGTGCTGAACACTGGTTCACCGTCAACACTGGTGCAGGGTGCAGTCAGGTACTGGTACCAGTGCTGAACACTGGTTCACCGTCAACACTGGTGCAGGGTGCAGTCAGGTACTGGCACCAGTGCTGAACACTGGTTCACTGTCAACACTGGTGCAGGGTGCAGTCAGGTACTGGTACTAGTGCTGAACACTGGTTCACTGTCAACACTGGTGCAGGGTGCAGTCAGGTACTGGTACCAGTGCTGAACACTGGTTCACCGTCAACACTGGTGCAGGGTGCAGTCAGGTACTGGCACCAGTGCTGAACACTGGTTCACCGTCAACACTGGTGCAGGGTGCAGTCAGGTACTGGTCCAGCAGGGAAGAGGGCCTGGTTGAGCCTCCAGTCCTCCACGGACATTTCATTCACCGGGCTTCTCCTTCTTAGCCACGAGTCTAGCATGTTGTCTTTGTTTTTGTTAAACATCATCAAGCGCGCGCCCGTCCCATGCTGCATTCATGCAGACTCGGAAATTCCAAGATCGGTTGTAAAAATCCGATACCGATAATTCCAAATATTACATTTTTAAGTCAATATCGGCCGAGTCTAAACCGTTCTGGTTCGCGTGTCACCACAGGAATGGGGTCTGACCCGCTCCAGACCGCTCCAAAGGCGGCCGCTTTTCCGCTCCCCGTCCGTTGGGGTACCAGGACCATGGAACGGGTCTGAGTTTGAGGAGCTGTCTGCTGATTGGTCAGTGATTTACTACACGTCCTCAATATTTTAATGTGCTGGCTGAATCCTCTGCTGTCAGCATGGTCAGCTTTGCTCTGGTTGTTTGTTTGTTTGTTTTTCCTTTTCTTTTCTTTAGTGCTCAACTTTAGTGTTTGTCGTGAAAGACTGGACTTGAGACAGGGGGAGACCGGGGCTCGGGAATTTATCTTAGTAAAGAAAAATTCTAAGAAAAATCTTAAATTTCGAGGATTTCTGAGGGTTTTCTTAAGAGTGACGTCACTAAGAGCTACTTTTTTCATTTTCAATTTTTTTATTTAAGGTAGTGCAGATAAACAACACAAAACAGTAAACAATTCCATAGATGGGTGATGATGAACAATACATTCTATATACAAAAGTAATACAAACAAGTGCTACCTCAAATACTATATACATAGTGTGTACGTGCCTGCCTGTGTGCGTGTGTGCGTGTGCGCGTGTGCGTGTGTGCGTGTGCGCGTGTGCGTGCGTGTGCATGCGTGTGTGTGCGTGTGTGTGTGTGCGTGTGTGTGTGTGTGTGTGTGTGTGTGTGTGTGTGTGTGCGCGCGTGCGCGCGCGCGCGCGTTTGCTTGTATACGAAACACTAAGTGTGACTTGGTTATGTTTATGGAGGAAACGAAGGAGAAAGGAAATAGTTTGGCAACAGAGAAAGGAGCAAAAATAATAGAGAAAAAAAAGAATTGTAGAATCATTAAAAAATATACTAGACATTTCTCTCCAATTACACAATGCTTGCAATATACCCATTTATTTATTTTATTTATCTATCTATTTTTTGAATATATGTTCAATATCCTTTTGAGGTGGGTGTTAGGCCAGGGGCTTAAACTCTGCTGCTGCCTAACCCTGGGGAGGCAGCTCGCAGAGCAAGGACTACTCCATCACCTCAGAGCAACCCTCCAACCTGATGAGGAGAGAGTGATCACTCTCGAGTGGTGTTTCTACCTGGCTAGAATCCGTATCCACCTAATTTATTGTTATTTTTATTTTCATTCTTTAATTTGGAGGTGGGGTGAGGCCAGGCTACTTATACCCTTAGGATGCTTCGTGAATACGGGCACAGGTGTGTATCAGTGAAAGTGAGCAGGTTATATCCTACCAGATGTAGGGATTTCTTACCTCATAAGGATCACTAGTTATGTTATGGTTGGTTATCGATAATGATTAATAATTATCAAAGATAGTTATTAATAATGTTGTTGAAATTTTATCTGATCTGTATCAGAACCTCGGAGCTCCACCTGTCTTAACAGGAAATGATAGCCAATTCAGTTATAGCAGTCTCATAAGATATACTAAACAGTTCATCAGGAATTTGAATTAATAGTCAAATTAATTACAATTACCAGAATTAACAATAAAGCTTGAAGGATTTTGGAGTTCTTGACACAGAAGAGGTCGACATTTCATTCACCTTTGTGCTCATTAATAACACAGCAAGTATGATTCCAAACATTATATTTATTTACAATGAAAACAAACACAGATTCTAACTACCTATATACAGCTGTGTGTGTGTGTGTGTGTGTGTGTGTGTGTGTGTGTGTGTGTGTGTGTGTGTGTGTGTGTGTGTGTGTGTGTGTGTGTGTGTGTGTGTGTGATGGAAATACAAAACAACATGGCGGATCACAAGAAGCTACATTCAAATTTCTGTATAGCGTAACGTCTGTTTAGAGTACTGTATAGAGTTGTGGCTGTATAGAGTAAGTTCTGTATAGAGTAAATTCTTTATAGAGTAAGTTCAGTATAGAGTAAACTCTGTATAGAGTATAGACTGTATAGAGTAAGTTCAGTATAGAGTAAACTCTGTATAGAGTAACTTCTGTATAGAGTAACTTCTGTATAGAGTAAATACTGTATAGAGCAACTACTGCATGCAGTAAGTACTACATGCAGTAACTACTGCATGGAGCAACTATTGTATAGGGTAACTACTACATGCAGTAACTACTCCATGGAGTAACTACTGCATGGAGTAAGTACTTAACATGTAAGTACGTAACATGTCCGGTGTCCCTCAGGGCTCCTGGGTTCTCTGCAGGCGGAGCAGCAGCTGCTTCCTGGAACCTGCAGCTTCCAGCGGGACACCTGCAGCTACACACCTGATCCTGAGCTCCGGGGCTGGAGGATGGATGAAGAAGGTACTGTCTCTAGTGTAGAGATTTCTTACCTCATAAGGATCACTATTTACGTTTTGGTTTACTATCGATAATGATTAATGATTATCAAAGATAGTTATTAATAATGTTATTGAAATTTAATCTGATCTGTATCAGAACCTCGGAGCACCACCTGTCTTAACAGGAAATGATAGCCAATCCAGTTATATCAGTCTCATAAGATATACTAAACAGTTCATCAGGAATTTGAATTAATAGTTAAATTAATTACAATTACCAGAATTAACAGTAAAGGTTGAAGGATTTTGGAGTTCTTGACCCAGAAGAGGTCGACATTTCATTCACCTTTGTGCTCATTAATAACACAGCAAGTATGATTCCAAATTTTATATTAATTTACAATGAAAACAAATAAACACAGATTCTAACTACCTATATACAGCTGGGTGTGTGTGTGTAGGTGTGTGTGTGTGTGTGTGTGTGTGTGTGTGTGTGTGTGTGTGTGTGTGTGTGTGTGTGTGTGTGTGTGTGTGTGTGTGTGTGTGTGTGTGTGTGTGTGTGTGTGTGTGTGTGGAGAGAGAAAAAGAGAGAGAGAGTTGGAGGGAGTGTGTGTGTGAGACGTGTGATGGAACTACAAAACAAGATGGCGGATCACAAGAAACTCCATTCAAATGGAGGTTGTCAGAGAACAGGAAGTCTGTCCTGGGTCTCCACCATGTGCTGGAGAACAATGGAACATGGAAGCTCGTCTTTAGCGTCTGCTTCCTGTGTGTCTCTGCTAAAAGACCATTTCTAGAATGAGTTGATGTGAATGTGACTTGCTTTGTAAAACGTCAGGAGTCGTCAGATGGTGTTCAGTTACTGTGTGATGTTGTCTTTGATGTGATATGTGTAGGATTGTGAGTTAACTAGTTAGTAAAGCAAAGATTAGCATGCAGACCCTGTGTCTGTGGCAGAGCTAACGTTGGTTTACAGGTTGATAACTGCTCCTAATATCATTATCTATAGAACTCAATCACTGTAACAGAATCAACACATCTTCATGAAGTTAAACAGTTCTATCATAGCATCAGGTTTAACTAATCTCAGGTAAAGCCCAGTTGTTGTTACCACTTCCTTGAAGGAGTTCAGTTGTTGTCCTGCTGGAGGGAAGCTGGTGTCTTCTCCTGTAGTTAGCACCTCCTGCTAACTGTGGTTGCTGGTTCTGCAGGCTGAGGAGAAGAAGATGAAGTTGATGTTTCAGGAGTCCTTCTTTGCAGCTCCTGGTTGTTCCTTTTGTCCAGACTGAGGAGCTGGTCGCTCAGGTCTGTGATGGTTTTACTGCTAGTTGAGGAAAACACAAAGAAGTTCTGTGAGGCGTTGTTTCCCTGGTCCCGTCCTGGAGAAACTGGTTGGTTTTCCTTGGTTGATGGGAGATCAGACTCTGGGTGCTGGTCTCTGGACCAGGGGAAGGTCTGACCCTCGTGGTCGGGTCAGCAGAGGAGTTGAGGAGTGAAGGCCCCTGGTTGCAGGCCTCTGGTGTTAGCTGTATGCTAACGCTGGGTGAGCTGTCTCCAGCAACCCACCTACTTGGGGTCGAGTTGCTGCAAGAGAGACTGTGAGACTGGTTTTGCAGCCTTTTGTTGTAAGTGTGTAGATTTGAAGGTGTCGAATCCTGAGAGCTTCAACCAATCAGTGACTGGCTGAGTTCATGGGGGAAGCGTCTTTTCAGCAGAAAGCGGGGAGGGTCTGCTGTAGCAAAAAGTCCCCCCCACTGGGTGTGATGGTCAATCACATTCCTGGGTCAGAATTCGTATGTCATGACAAATGAAAATTGTCTTTCCCTAGAAATGAACAAACTTTCTGTGTCCTTGTGAGATCCCAATACAGATGTTTCTTCAGGTGAGACGTCGACTTCCTGGACGTTCACATCACTTTCACTGCTGGGAGGCGTCATTAGCATTGTACAGAGAGGTTAAGAGACTCCTCCCACTTAAAAACAGTGATGAGAACAGCTGGCTGCAGTATCCATGGCAACACATCAATGCCAGCCAGCCAGCCTGAAAGCGTCAGGAAGTGTCGCAATGCCAGTGGCTGGATCATGTGACCGCTGCAGTTGTAGTTTATTCCATCTGATTACCGACCGTAATCCTGCTCAGTAATCCCACTTTTTATCCAATATACCTGTAATAAGATTACACATTTTTTTATGTATTGTAACGGATTATAGTTAAAATTTTTTGCATCCTAATTATATAACGCCGTTACATGTAACCCATTACTTCCAACCCTGTTAATGAGTGGATTAATTATTTAATTGATTGATTAGTTCATGAGTGAATAAATGAATGAAAGAGGGGAAACCAGAGCTAACCATTGAAGCTCTGCTCTTCCTGCCCTTTCTCCTCCAGTTGGTTAATGATCAGGTGACCCGTGGTTGACATGCAGCCAATGGCTGTTTGCGTCTCCAGCTGAAATTAACCTGATTATTATGGGATGTTGTTGCAGTTCAGGTTCATCGTCCTCATGCTAAGCTAGGGTAACACGTCCATGCGGCTCCCTGCAGCCACACTACTTTGCTAATTGGTATCGACGGCGCTGCTTCCAGTCGTTCAGACCAGCGGCCCAACTCCTCCCACTGACGGTTGAGCTGATTTTATTCTCCTGCCCGGGTCAAAGGTCATCATCACAGTCGATGGCTGGAGGAGCGGACAGAGGCGCGAATGCTGCTTGTTCTCTCAACCTCTGGACTTTGTGTTCTTCACGTGTCACCGGGAGAAAGAAAGGGTCCATCGTGTAGCGGCTGCTGGAACATTTTTTTTAAATTATTTTGCAGTTTCAGCCACTTAATTTTTAAACTTTAAGTAAATTCATTTCACTTCATTTGATTCCAGAAGGTTTGTGAACCACGTCACAGCAATTTTGTGGTTTTTAGCCTGAGAGAGCCCCCTAGTGGTGAAAATGTTTAGCCTCTTATTAGACACACTATTATGAAGATACTTTAAACAAACACAAGCAGAAGCTTCAATTAGTCTCTTCTAGAAAGTTCCAGTGTTTCAGGGCTGGTTTACTGGAAATGACAGTTAGTCTGAGTTTAGTGAAACTAAATCAGCCTCAGCGAGATTCTCTCCAACTCAATCATCTTTCACAGCACTTTAGGATTGGACCTCAAAGACTTTCAAAATAAACCGTGTGCTTTTTTTAAGCTCTTAGATTTTCAATCATTAATCAAAATGATTTATTTTAACATCAACACACCTGAACACATTTGATCAATTCTGAACACTTTTCTGTTTGTGTGAGTTTAAAATACCTGTAAAGGAGAAAGTTGAACCTGCAGCAAATTAATTAGTTAGAGGTAATAATGAAAGGGTCAATTAGAAGAAAAGTAACAGAGTTAATAATCAAACTACATCCACCGCCTGACCACCACCAACCACTCTCTCACTCTATTCACCCTCTGACCACCACCAACCACTCACTCTCTCACAACATTCACCCTCTGACCACCACCAACCACTCACTCTCTTACAACATTCACCCTCTGACCACCACCAACCACTCACTCTCTCACAACATTCACCCTCTGACCACCACCAACCACTCACTCTCTCACTACATTCACAAAGGCAATTTGGGGTGCAGAGTCTTGCTCGAGGACACTTCGGCATGTAGGCAGGCAGAGATGGGAACTGAATCTGCAACCTTCCGACTGGGACACAACCATTCTACCAACCAAGCCCCATCACACCATATATACATAATACAATTAAGAATACAATGATAAATACATTCTACAGGATATTAGCTCAATGCTACAGTCAGTGATGCCGGGAACGCCTTCATTAGTAACAAGTTACTCTCATATGACCACTTTTTTCAGAAACAAGTAATCTAATGCATTACTATTTCCAAACCAGTAATCAGAATAAAGTTTTCTCATCCAGATCACTGTGTGTGTTTACAGAGAAGAAACTCGTCCTGCTGTTGTAGCATCCAGCAGGACGAGTTTCTTCTCTGTAAACTCGTTTTATTATTAAACAGAACCTGCCGCTCCTCTGTTCTCCTCCAAACTGACACACACACACACACACACACACACACACACACACACACACACACACACACACACACACACACACACACACACACACACACACACACACACACACACACACACACACACACACACACACACACACGACCCAGCCCCTTCTCCACTATCAGCCAATCACAGGCCAATTCACTCTAATGGTGCGTTCAGGTAACACAAAAAAATTACAACCAACCATTGTCGTCAATAAACCCCCACCCTGTTTAAATCAATCAATGAAAGAAGTTATTACTCCAGGAGGGGGTAAAATGAAGTCTCATAAAGCAGGCAGTGCAAATAAATAAATAAATAGTGCAACAACGATCTACAACTACATCTCTGGGTAAATAAATACCAGTAATAGTAAAAAATCTAATAATAAAAAGCATGAGTCAGATATAAATACAAAGAATGAAGGTCAAAGGTTAAATATGTGCCAGCAGGTGCAGGAGGCAGGAATCTGTCAGGGAATGCAGGTGGAGTGTGGATGGACACAAGCGCAGACTCAGGAAGTTCCGTAAAAACCAGTGCCCGTATTCACGAAGCATCCTCAGGCTAAAAGTAGCTCTTAGTGATGTCACTCTTAAGAAAACCCTGAGAATTCTTTGAAATTTAAGATGTTTCTTAGAATTTTTCTTTACTAAGATAAGGAAGCATCTTATGTGCTAAGAGGACTCCTAAGGTGGAAAACCACTGAAAGTAGTGAGGAGGACTTTAAGAAGTCTACGTAAGTTTCTTAAACAGACACGATGGCGGAAAGAAGGAAAGACGTTCTCTGTTTGTTTAACGACCGTGATTTAATTCCACGCTACCGGCTCGATCGTGCTGGAATTATGTTTGTAGTGGACCTCGTCAGGGATGATCTTACTTCACCGACACAGCGAAGCGACGCAATAACGGCCGAGATGAAGGTGATCACGACATTGCGATTCCTGGCGACAGGGAAAATGCAGCAGTGTAGTACTGATGACTTGGGTCTGTCCCAACCCTCCGTCAGCAGTGATCAGTCAGACCATAGCGGCGCTTTCACAGCCCCACGTTGTTACACCATTTATTCGCTTCCCACTGGATGGTCACTTGTTGCAGGCAAACAAACAGGCATTCATGGACATAACGGGTTTCCCTGGTGTTGTTGGTGTCATTGATGGTGTCACATCCGCATAACGGCACCGTCACAAGATGAGGCTGTTCATGTAAACAGAAAACGCTACCACAGCATCAATACACAGATTGTTTCAAATGCAAACCGTGTGATTGTGGACATCGTGAACAAATGGCCCGGCCCAACGCACGACTCCCGGATGCTGTCTGAGAGCGGCCTGAGACGCTCTTTGAGGAATGGATCGCGCCTATTGGCTGCCACCTGTTAGGGGACAGTGGTTACCTGTGCCAACCTTGGCTTCTCACTCCACACCTTCGTCCAGAAGCAGGACCACAACTGAATTATGACAGGTAATGTAAATAAAGAGGAAATTATAGCCTATAATGCATTGACATTAAGGAGCAGTTGGATTGTCTTATTACTTTAAATGTCTCCCGAAAACAATTTTCAGTCATCTACGATGAGTTGCCATTTCTAGCTTTTGTGTGCAACTGCTTTATTTTTTGTTTTGTTTGTACACTGGGCCCATAAGAAAACACCAGCGTTGGTCGGGCGGGATATTGGACCGCTGAAACGCAGATTCCATGTGTTGCACGGGGAGGTGAGGCTGTCGCCAGGGAAGGTCTGCCAAATACTAATCTCCTGTGCAGTACTGCACAACATGTGCAAGGCCAGGCTCCTCCCACAACCTCCCGAGGAGGAGCAGGACGGCGGTGATGATGATGGTGATGGTGATGAGAATGTGCAGCAACTGCAGCAGGACGAGAATCTGACTCTGACAGGGAATCCGTTCAGAGCTCAATTTACACAATTGCACTTTAGGTAATTTCCAATCAGTGATTGCATTGAACCAACATATATGTAAAACAGTGAAACTTGTTCAAGTAAATCACAAGATGCATCATTTATTTGTCAGCCAATTTATTTTTCAAATGCTCAATTTTGAGCCGTTAATACTCCTCCTGCAGTAGAAGGACTTGTTTGTGTTGTTTAAGAATGTCCATCTCTGCTTCTAATTTCTCCTGCAGGGTTGGTGAGGAAGCAGGAAGAGGAAGAGGAGGAGGAAGAGGAAGAAGAGGAGGAGGATCTCAGGCTGAACGTGGTCCTGTGATGAGGAAGGCCCCGGTTCCTCTGATGGCTCAGAGCTGTCCAGAAGAGACGATAGTCAGCCTTGGTTCTCATTATTGCTGTTTTTTATTTCTATTCCTGCATTCCACATGCATTCTACATAAAACCTTAAAAATATAATTGATTTCCATTTTATTTGTATTACACCAATTACAACAAGTCGTGTCACAGCGCTCATCACAATATATAGAATTTGTCAGAGAAAACCCAACAAATCCACCTGAAATAGACTGTATCCTGACTGTAAATCATTTTTTGTCTTTTGGTATCTTCTCTGGTGAAAATCAATTTGTCCTACCTTTGACGCAGTCCTGCCAGCTGGATCAATGAGCTATCAATGTCCTCCTCCAGGCCACTGATGCTGGTGTCAGACCTTCCCAACACACTGAACACAGTGAGTGCCAGCTGGTGGTCCACCCCCCTAAACAGTTCAGTAAATTCACATATAGAACTCACCAACATTCATACAAATTATTAAACAAAGTGATGTCGGCAATCATAGCCTTAATGGTATATACTACTACATCCACCTGTCTGAGAAGAACTCTGTTTGAATGCTGCAATCTCCACTCTGGCTTTCCACTGCAGCAACGAACCAGCGCTTCTCACTCTCCTCACTTGTTGGTGCAAGCAGAGGGAACGACACCTTGAGTTGCTGGGCCATGTGGTCGCAGGTCTGCCTCTTCCCTCCTGCAGTGATCCCGGAACCCAGTTTGACTCTTATTATGGTTTTATTTTGCTCCACAAGCCGTGTCAACAGCAGGCACTGCTCTTCTGTCCAGCTGGCCTTGCTAGTTTTTTGGGGGGGGTTGCCATTCCGGTTTGTTTCCTTTGTTATTTTCATCATTCTGCCAAGTCTAATCTCTTTTTATAAGAGCTCCACCAATCACAGTAATTGGTGACAGCTGCGTCAGGTCGACCATTACAATCAAATACATTAAGTGGAACAAATAACCCGCGTGTACAGAAAAGATGGCAACATTTAAATCAATATAATAATCGGCTTGTACATTTAGATCTGTGTACAAATCCAATTATTTATCTGAGTTTCATAAAATAGACATGAAATAACTTTAATGATTACACATTTTCAATAGCTACAGCCCAAGAGACTTGATGGTTAATTTTACTCTCCATTCATTACTGCCTGTATTCACAGAGCGTCTCAGAGTCTCTCAGAGCTCCTACCTCAGCCTAAAAGTCCCCGAGCAAGGAATTCTTAGTTTAAAAGTGACTCAGGAAGTGTCTTTCTGCAGTGGTAACGGGTACCGGATTTGGCTCCGGTTACACTGTCGTACCGCTCCGTAACACACCCCGTTCCGTCCCTGCTCTTTTTTGTGCGGTGGAAACACGGCTTAAGAGCAACTTTTAGCAAGGAGTTGACAGGAACTTTTATCTTAGTGAGGAGGTGTGGTCGACCCCGTTGCTATGTATGATGCAGTCTACTGAGAGCTGATTGGTTGTTAGAGAAAGACAGAAAAAAGTGTTTTGTGCTCCAAGTTATGAATGGAGAGTAAAATTAACCATCAAATATGTTGGGCTGCATTAAAAATGTGTAGTCATGAAAATGATTCTGTGTCTAATTAATGAAACTCAGACAAATTAATTGAATTAGTACAAAGCTTAAAAATTATTGAGCTTACCTCGTTCACATGCCGATTATTTTATTGATTTGATTCTTATCTTTTCTGTCCACGCTGGTTATTTTTGCCACTTAATGTATTATTATGAAATCAATGGCGGACGTGGACGCAGCCGTCATCAATCCCAGTGACTGACCACCAATGTGGGGCAGTGAAAGAACGTAACGGTCAGACTGACACTCTGCTGACGGAGGGTTGGGACAGACCAGTCATCACCACTCATGCAGCTCACCTGTAGACAGGTGTCGCAGTGTTGTGATCACCTTCATCCCAGCGCTTTTATGTTGCTTCACTGTGGGAGAAGTAAGATCCTCCATGATGAGGTTCACCACAAACAAGGTCGCGGGGGATGGGAAGGGGGGTGCGTCATGTGTGCAAAGAAGATCGTTGTTTGCGCGGGAGAGAGCGCGCGGAGACCGATCTTCTTTGCACACATGACGCACGGGGGGGGGGGGGGGGTACAGAAACAGCGCACGAAGCAGAGGCAAAAACAAACGCCCCTTTAAAATGTTAATTTTTTTCACACCTTTAACAAAATTGTACGCACAGTGGTCAGTGCTACTGATTAAATAAACAGAGAACATCTTTCCTTTCTCTTTCTAGGAACTCTTAGGCTTCTTAAGTGTCCTCCTCACTACTTCTAGTGGTTTTCCACCTTTAGGAGGACTCTTAGGGCTTAGGATGCTTTGTGAATTACTTTTAACTTAGTCAGGAACAATTCTAAGAAATGTCTTAGATTTCGAGGAATTATAAGATTTTTCTAAAGAGTGACATTACTACATGCTATTTTCAGCCTCAGGATGCTTTGTGAATACGGACCAGGAGCACCGAGCGTCTTCCTGTCTCTAACAACCAATCACAGCTCTCAGCAGACTGCATCATAGCAACGGGGTCAACCACACCTCCTCACTCCAATAAAAGTTACCGTCAACTCCTTGCTGAAAGTTACTCTAAAGCCGTGTTTCCACCGCACAAAAAGAGCAGGGACGGAACAGTATCAATCAATCAATCTTTATTTCTATAGCACTTTTTATACATTAAGCAACACAAAGTGCTTCCACAAGAATTAAAAACAGTGCAAAGACAAAATAGATGAATAAAAAGCAGGTGAACACACACGCACACATGCAGACACACACCATAGGTGAAGACATGCCTAGTGATATGGAGACATGGCAGGACACCGAGGACTAAGGTGAGGAAAGGGACATATTTGGGCCGTCCACACTGGGGGTGGCACAACTTCCGACCACAGGGGGCGCCGCCCCACAGATCCCCCCCCAACCGGGCAGACAAGCCAATCCCACCGCATACGCGGGGGACCTGCCAGGTGCCCGGGCAGGGAGACCCATGGGACGGCTCCACCAGCGGCAAAACCGGCCACCACCAGTGTAGCGCCCCCTAGAGGAACCACTGGAGATAAAAAAGAAGGTAGAAATTTTTTTTGATAATTATCTGAAATAAATCAATAGAAGTAGATAAATACATTGATCAAATACATAACTATATACACACATACATATATAAAATCAGTTAAAAGCCTGATTAAAAAGGTGAGTTTTTAACCCTTTTTTAAAAACCTCAACGGACTCTGCAGCCCTGAGGTTCCCCGGCAGGCTGTTCCACAAACGGGGGCCATAGGAGCTGAACGCAGCCTCCCCGTGAGTCTTGGTCCTCGTTTGAGGGACAATTAAAAGGCCGGTGCCGGAGGACCTCAGGGCCCGCGAGGGTTGATATGATAAAAGTAGTTCGGATAAATAAGAGGGTGCAAAACCATTACGACACTTAAAAACTAATAAAAGAACCTTAAAATCGATCCTGAAGCGAACGGGGAGCCAATGCAGCAATTTTAAAATAGGCGTGATGTGGGCCCGCCCTCTGGTCCTCGTTAGCACTGCAGCAGAGTTTTGTAAGAGTTGTAGTGTTGATAAAGTTTTCTTGGGGAGACCAGAGAGCAGGGCGTTACAATAGTCAATTCGACAAGAGATAAAAGCATTAGCACCTCCTCTTGCCTGAGAGAGAAATGGGCGGACTCTGGCTATATTCTTCAGATGATAAAAACCAGTCTTTGTGACATTTTTGATGTGTGAGATAAAATTAAGCTCAGAGTCAAAAGTTACGCCCAGGTTCCTTACAGATGAAGATGAGTTAAAATCTAGCAGTTTTGGTAAAAGTTTCTCTCTCTGGTGTTCAGGACCTACAACTAAAATCTCTGTTTTGTCCTGGTTGAGCTGGAGGAAATTTGCTGCCATCCATGACTTGATATCTAAAATACAGTTAAGAAGGGCATCAATCGGCCTTGTGTCATCAGGAGACACGGCCACATAGAGCTGTGTGTCGTCAGTATAGCTGTGGAAGCTGACACCGTGTCTCCTGATGACGCCCCCTAGTGGCAGCATGTATAAATTAAAAAGGATTGGGCCTAAGATCGACCCCTGGGGAACCCCATAGTGGATTTCATGGGTACCTGAGGAACGTGTATCCAAACTTACAAAGAAGCGTCGATCTGTGAGATAAGAACTGCACCATTTAAAAACATTACCAGAGACGCGACCAGATTTCTAAGTCTGTCAAGTAAAATATAATGATCAATAGTGTCGAAAGCAGCGCTAAGATCCAATAAAATCAAGACTGTGAGTTGTTGGGAGTCTTGATTGGGCCTGATGTCATTTAAAATCTTTAAAAGGGCCGTCTCTGTGCTGTGGTTCTTCCTAAAACCAGATTGATGCTTCTCTAAAATGTTATTTGTAAGTAAAAATGTATTTAATTGATTAAAAACTATTTTTTCTAAAATTTTGCTAAAAAATGGTAAGTTGGATACAGGGCGATAGTTAAGAACCTTGGGGTCTAAACTGCTCTTCTTCAGAAGGGGCCTCACCACCACCGTTTTAAAGGCGGCGGGGAAAACACCCGTCTGAAGAGAGCAGTTGACCATGTATAAAAGCTGTTCCTCAAAGAACCCCTAAAATGACTTAAAAAGTGAGGTAGGAATTGGATCTAAAAGGCAGGTTGTTGGTTTCACTTGGGAGAAAACTCCACCAAGTGTTCCTGCATCAACCAGAGCAAAACAGTCCAGTGGTTCCTCTGGTGAAGAACCAGTCCAGGTGAGTTCAAAGGTACAGTTTGTAAAGGTAAAAGACTTTTATTTTGCTTCTGAGGTGGGGGGCATGATCCTCGCAGACGGAGGGAGAGGGTGGCGAGTTTTTATTAAAATTGGTGTTTGTTAAAAAGTCGAAGGTGGAGAAGAGGAGTTTGGGGTTATTTTTGTTGTCACTGATGAGTTTTGAGAAATATGAAAATCTTGAGTGTCTGACTATTTTATTGTAGGCTTTGAGGTGGGCCCGGAAAATGTGATAATGAACCGTAAGTTTTGATTTTCTCCACCTCCGCTCGGCAATCCTGCAGTTTCTTTTGTATTGGTGAGTTTCCCTGTTTGTCCATGGCGCTGGTGGTTTGGATTTATTAAGGATTCTTGTAGTAATTGGAGCCACCAGGTCTAGAGTTGACTTTAATTTACTGTTAAAATCGTCAACAATAAAATCACATGGAGGGTAAAACCTCAGCTGGGAGATTCTGTAAAATCTTTATAAAATTATCAGCCACCTCAGAAGTTATGTAGCGTTTCCTCACCGTTCTGACCGGGGCCCCCTGCTGGTTAAAACTGGTGACATTAAAAAACACACAAAAGTGGTCGGACACAGCAGGTCAACACCAGAGGACACAGTCAGGTCAACACCAGGGGACACAGTCAGGTCAACACCAGAGGACACAGTCAGGTCAACACCAGAGGTCACAGCCAGGTCAACACCAGAGGACACAGCCAGGTCAACACCAGAGGACACAGTCAGGTCAACACCAGAGGACACAGTCAGGTCAACACCAGAGGACACAGCCAGGTCAACACCAGAGGACACACCAGATCAACAACAGAGGACACAGTCAGGTCAACACAAGAGGACACAGTCAGGTCAACACCAGAGGTCACACCAGGTCAACACCAGGGGACACAGTCAGGTCAACACTAGAGGACACAGTCAGGTCAACACTAGAGGACACAGTCAGGTCAACACCAGAGGACACAGTCAGGTCAACACCAGAGGACACAGCCAGGTCAACACCAGAGGACACAGTCAGGTCAACACCAGAGGACACAGTCAAGTCAACACCAGAGGACACACCAGGTCAACACCAGAGGACACAGTCAGGTCAACACTAGAGGACACAGTCAGGTCAACACCAGAGGACACAGTCAGGTCAACACCAGAGGACACAGCCAGGTCAACACCAGAGGACACAGTCAGGTCAACACCAGAGGACACAGTCAAGTCAACACCAGAGGACACACCAGGTCAACACCAGAGGACACAGTCAGGTCAACACTAGAGGACACAGTCAGGTCAACACCAGAGGACACAGCCAGGTCAACACCAGAGGACACAGTCAGGTCAACACCAGAGGACACACCAGGTCAACACCAGAGGACACAGTCAGGTCAACACTAGAGGACACAGTCAGGTCAACACCAGAGGACACAGTCAGGTCAACACCAGAGGACACAGCCAGGTCAACACCAGAGGACACAGTCAGGTCAACACCAGAGGACACAGTCAGGTCAACACCAGAGGACACAGTCAAGTCAACACCAGAGGACACAGTCAAGTCAACACCAGAGGACACAGTCAGGTCAACACCAGAGGACACACCAGGTCAACACCAGAGGACACAGCCAGGTCAACACCAGAGGACACAGTCAGGTCAACACCAGAGGACACAGTCAAGTCAACACCAGAGGACACAGTCAGGTCAACACTAGAGGACACAGTCAGGTCAACACCAGAGGACACAGTCAGGTCAACACCAGAGGACACAGTCAGGTCAACACTAGAGGACACAGTCAGGTCAACACCAGAGGACACAGCAGGTCAACACCAGAGGACACAGTCAGGTCAACACCAGAGGACACAGTCAAGTCAACACCAGAGGACACAGTCAGGTCAACACCAGAGGTCACACCAGGTCAACACCAGAGGACACACCAGATCAACAACAGAGGACACACCAGATCAACAACAGAGGACACAGCAGGTCAACACCAGAGGACACACCAGGTCAACAACAGAGGACACACCAAGTCAACACCAGAGGACACACCAGGTCAACAACAGAGGACACAGCAGGTCAACACCAGAGGACACACCAGATCAACAACAGAGGACACACCAGATCAACAACAGAGGTCACAGCAGGTCAACAACAGAGGTCACAGCAGGTCAACAACAGAGGACACACCAGATCAACAACAGAGGACACAGCAGGTCAACAACAGAGGTCACAGCAGGTCAACAACAGAGGACACACCAGATCAACAACAGAGGTCACACCAGGTCAACACCAGAGGACACAGTCAAGTCAACAACAGAGGTCACACCAGGTCAACAACAGAGGACACAGCAGGTCAACAACAGAGGTCACAGCAGGTCAACAACAGAGGACACACCAGATCAACAACAGAGGTCACACCAGGTCAACACCAGAGGACACAGTCAAGTCAACACCAGAGGACACACCAGATCAACAACAGAGGTCACAGCAGGTCAACAACAGAGGACACACCAGATCAACAACAGAGGACACAGCAGGTCAACAACAGAGGTCACACCAGGTCAACAACAGAGGTCACAGCAGGTCAACAACAGAGGACACAGTCAGGTCAACAACAGAGGTCACACCAGGTCAACAACAGAGGACACACCAGGTCAACAACAGAGGTCACACCAATGGTCAGGCCAGAAGAAATGAGCAGGTCCAGGGTGTGACCTCTGTTGTGAGTCGGCTGTGTGACGTGTTGTTTAAAATCCAGACATTGGAGGAGAGTTAAAAATTCTCTGGACAATGAGTCTGAGTGGCTATCTATGTGTATGTTAAAATCACCAGTGATTAAAATTCGTTCAAATTTAGTGTGGATAATAGTTAAAAATTCTGAAAATTCAGCGATAAAACTGCTAGAATGATGGGGAGGCCTGTATATAATTAAAGAGAGGATGGGGGGACTGCAATAAATAAAAGCGTGATATTCAACGGACGTGAAGCTGTTAAAAGTCACTTTGGATGTGCAAAGTTTCTCTTTAGTGATGGACGCAGTTCCTCCTCCTCTCTTTCCATCCCTGATAGAGAATAAAAAGTTAAAATTAGGTGGGGAGGCCTCGGTAAGAACAACTGGTGCATCAGTGTCAAGCCATGTCTCAGTGAGTAGGAGGAGTCTAAGTTATTGTCTAAAATCAAGTCATTAATGATAAAAGTTTTGTTTAAAAGAGAGCGGATATTTAAAACAGCCATTTTAATGTTGGTGCTGGAGTGTGTTCAGTGTGACATTAAAAGGAATGAGAGTTTGTGGTCTGCTAAAAGTCCTGGATTTGAAGGGTCTCCTGGTGGTGACTGTGGGAATGGGCTGGATGGTGTCCTGAGGTTCTGTGAGGAGGGAGGGGGAGTGGAGGAAGTGGGCGTGGCCTGCAGGGAGTCAATCACCTGGGGTTGATTGGACGGCGTTGTGGATGTTACCTGTTAAAACGGAGTTGCCCACCTCATTCGGATAGAGTCCATCATGACAATAAAACACAGAGCGGTTCCAGAACAGGTTAAAATTGTCTATAAAATGAATCTTGAGCGCTGAGCAGGAGTCCCGGAGCCAAGAGTTCAAAGCAAAAAGTCTGGAGTAGCGTTCGTCACTGTGGAAGTAAGTGGGGATGGGCCCGCTGATAAAAGCTGACTTACCACAGCCATCCAGGTAAGACAAAAGTTTTTTAAAATCTGCTTTGAGCTGCTCCGACTGGGGCCGAGTGGTGTCGTTGGTGCCGACGTGGACGATCACCCGGTGAATGGTTGCTGGTGCGGAACGGAGCAGCTCAGGCAGTTTCTCATGAATAATGTTAACGGTGGCTCCAGGAAAGCATCGGGTGGTGGTGTTATAGAAACGGATGTTTCTTGTGATGCTGTCACCGATTATGAGTGTTGTAGGGTTAAACAGGGGTCGAGGGCGTCTGGTGGTATCGGCGACCGTAGCTGGGGAGCGGTGAGGCGGGCTAGCCGAGGTTTGAATCGGAGCTGGGGAGCGGTGAGGCGGGCTAGCCGCGGTGGGGATCAGAGATGGTGAGCGGTCCGTCTGCAGCCCCGGGCGGACAGCCGAGAGAGCGGGCGGAACAGCCGCCGCTAACCGGCTGTCATGGTCGGACCGGCGAAGCCTCCCGGAGTGTCTCCGCACAGCGTCCCGCAGCAGTCTCCGTCTCGCGGTGGAGGAGTTCGAAGCCGAGGTGGAGCTAGGCGCTGGTTCAGTGAATCCGGGGCCAGAGTTGGTGAGTTCCTCCTGGGAGAAGGCCTCGTACCGGTTGGAGAGGTCGAGCAGAGGTGGATGGACACCATCACCAGGAGGTTTTTGTTTACCCCGGATCACAACCTCCGACCAGGTGGACTCGCAGCCAGGTGTGGAATTGCTGCCCGGCCGCAGGGGAGATGTTGGGTCCCATTTTAGTGTGTCCTGCAAAGCCGATTGCAGCGAAATGATCTTGAGTGACTGGTTATGGGCCACTTCCAGACACGTATTCAGGAGCTCGGACTTCGCTTTAAGTTCGTTAGAGAGCCGGTGAATGTCCTCCTTGAGGTTGGCGATTGTATCGGCCTCTCGTGAGCGTTGACCACTGACGTCCATTATGGCAGGGCGGCTCTGGCGTCTGGGCGGCTCTGGCGTCTGGGCGGCTCTGGCGTCTGGGCGGCTCTGGCGTCTGGGCGGCTCTGGCGTCTTAAAATTGACGTATGTTACGGAGCGGTACGGCAAAGTGTAACCGGAGCCAAATCCGGTACCGGTACCCGTTACCACTGCAGAAAGGAGCTTTAAAAAGTAGGCGGGGCTTAAAGCTCCGCAGATATGTGATGTTACAACAGTCGTCTCAGCCATCTGGATCTTATGAATCCTCTGTTGTTATTGTTGTTTACATCCTCCACTTTGCACTAGTTGTTTTGTTTACTTTTATTTTTTGCAGCCGCAGAGCTGCAGCTGTAACTTCCGTGTTGGTCCAGAGAGAGCGAACGCTCCGGTGACTTGCCCGAACGCACGCCGGCTGGTCGTGGCACAGAGCTGCACCGGGACAAGCTTTCTGCTCAAACGCTGGACACGGAGGCTCCGAGCGTCTCTTTGCATCGCGTCCGCCTTCTGCCCGACCACCAGCAGCGCGGAGGCCGAGCTTTCTGTTCACACGCGACGCAGTGGCGCTGACCGCGGTTGAACAGAACGCTGACCGCCGCTGCATTGCATTTGAACAGAAACCTGAGGCGCGATGCAAAGACCCAGCGCTGCGCACCCCCAGCACGGTGCACTGACGCTATGCTGCAAACAGAAAGGTCCGACGCGATGCAAAGTCCCGAGCCCCGATCTCCCCCTGCCTCACATCTGCTCTTTCACGACACCAAAGTTGAGGAGCAAAGAAAAGAAAAAAAAACAACCAGTACTAAGCTGACCACACTGACAACAGTGGATTCATCCAGCCGACATATTAAAATATTGAGGGTGTGTAGTAAATCACTGACCAATCAGCAGACGGCTCCTCAAACTCAGACCTGCTCCATAGTCCCGGGTACCCCGACGGAGGGGGAGCGGAAACGCGGTCGCCTTTGGAGCGGTTGTTTCCGGAAAATCACAAATTCTTGCGGTGGAAACGCAAACCGTGACGGACTATACCCCTCCATTCCCGCTCTTTTTGTGCAGTGGAAACGGGGTTTTAGACACCTCCTATGTCATTTCTAAGCTAAGAATTCCTTGCTATGGGACTTTTAGGCTAAGATAAAAGTTCCCTGATGCGCTTCGTGAATACGGGCACAGGACTCTGTCAACTAGTTTTATTAGCTCATAATCTGCTAGTAACCTGCCAATACCAGTACTGGTGCTGATGGTAGGAAGACATTCTCTATACATTTAGAGGATCTGATGTTTTAGGGATAACTTTTTTTAAAAAAGTCTGCTGGTTGACTGAGTAGCAGGTTGTTAGTTACTATCACTCAGTGATTCATGCTGCCAGATACAACCTCTCATCAAACATTCATATTCAGTCTGAAAATAAACATTAAAACCAATGAGGAAAGTGGACGAGAGAGAAAGAGAGAGAAAGAGAGAGAGAGAGGGAGGATGGGCACATTTTCTTGAATAGAAATTTGTCAAGCAACTTGTAGTTGTAACGGATTACAGTTTTCAAGTAACCTTCCCAACCCTTCTTATCAATTCATATTCATTCATTCATTAATAAATTAATTTTCATTCATTCATTCACTCATTAATTGAACCATTCATTCATTCACTACTTCACTCATTAATTCAATTTAATACTAAATATTAGTATCAGTACCGTCTTTGGATATTATCAACATTGTCTCAATATCATATAAGTATCATTTCAGTACCATCGAAGTATCATATCCTTATCATATCCTTATCATATCAGTATTTTATCAGTATCATATCAATACCATCTAAGTACCTTCTCTGTATCATTATCGTATAGGTATCGTAATCGGTACAATCTCATTCTCTATCAGTATAATATTAGCACCGTCTCAGTATCATATCAATATTGTATCAGTACCATTTCAGTATTGTATCAGTATCATCTTGAAGGTACTGACACAATAGTGAGAAGGAAGTGACATAACAGTGATACAGTACAGAGAAGGTACTGATATGATACTGTGATGATACTGAGAAGGTATGGATACAACACTGAGATGATACTGACATGAAACTGAGTATCAGTATCGTATCCGTACCATCTGAGTATCGTCTCAATACTATCTCAGTATCATATCAGTACCTTCTCAGTATGTTATCATTATCATATCAGTACCTTCTCAGTGTAATATCAGTACCGTCTCAGTGTCATATCAGTATCATATCATTACATTCTCAGTATCGTTTCAGGATCATCTCAGTATCGTCTTAGTATCATCTCAGTATTGTATCTGTATCGTAATCAGTATCATACCAGTCTACGCAGTACTCTAACATACTTTTAGTAGTTACTTCCATACACTAACAGCAGCTCGTCTCCACCATTGGCTCCTCCTTTATGGGCAGAGAGATGGAGGCTCACCTGATGTAAGTCAGGTGAGCCTCCACCACGTATTCCCTCCGCACGATTCCCTGCCCCTGTCCTACCCACCCGCCTCCCACGTCACCCTGCAGCCTGCCTGCTCCCCTGCAGCCGGGTCACGTCACCCTGCAGTCTGCCTGCCTGCTCCCCTGCAGCCTGCCTGCTCCCCTGCAGCCGGGTCACGTCACCCTGCAGTCTGCCTGCCTGCTCCCCTGCAGCCTGCCTGCTCCCCTGCAGCCTGCCTGCTCCCCTGCAGCCTGCCTGCTCCCCTGCAGCCTGCCTGCTCCCCTGCAGCCAGGTCAGAAGAACTGCCACCGTCAGGTTGAGAGGAGACAGTTGCTCTGACTTTTCATTGACGCTCTTTTATGAATTACTTCACCACACCCAACACCACAGCTGCCTCTTTCTGCAGCTCGACTCCTCCGCCTGTGACCTCCTCCTCTTTCTGCAGCTCGTCTCCTCTGCCCGTCACCTCCTCCTCTTTCTGCTGCTCGTCTCCTCCGCCCGTCACCTCCTCCTTTATGGGCACCATTAGTTTTATGGGGTTCCTCTATGAGAGATGGTTGTTTGTTCGTGGTAAACACAGCAGACTCAAATAGCTCACTGTGATTTCCTGGACAGAATTGATTCTCGTAATGGACACGGACCAACAAAGTGTGTAACTGAAGCAATTACCCCTCCTGTGCAGCAAACAGGAAGTTTACATCTCATACAGGAAGCTGCTCATTTAGCAGGTCTGAGCAGAGCAACCAGCCGGCCATGTGGGGGGGACAGTGCCAGAGGAAGAAGCCCCCTCCAGCCCCCATCCACCCCTCCAGCAGCCCCATACGCCTTTCAGCACCTCCCATATGCCCTCTAGCCCCTTCCAACCTGCTTCTAGCCCCCCTCCAGCCCCCGCTAGGGCCCTCTAGGGCCCTCAAGGCCACCTTCAAACCCCTCCAGCCCCCCTCCACTCCAGACCCTCTATCCCCTCCAGCCCTCCTCCATCCCCTCCAGCCCCCCCCCCCCCCCCCCCCCCCAGAAGCCCCACACCTAACAAGCCAACCCCCCAGCTGGCCCAGCTGCTGCTTCTTCCAGTAATTGGGATTCACTGCCAGTCAAGAGCAGCTCGACGCCTCGTTCTGTTTGTGGAAACTTGTTAGAAAAGTGAAGAAGCTTTTCTTTCCAGAACAAATAAAATCTTTAATGTTCTGATTGGAGGTGTGTGTGTGTGTGTGTGTGTGTGTGTGTGTGTGTGTGTGTGTGTGTGTGTGGGCGTGTTCATTGTTTCTATTTTGCACAAAAAGCAAAAATTAAAAGTCAGAAGAGAGAAACATTTTGTTAGTACAGGATGATACATGAGTAAAATATATACAGTATAGCACACAATAAGGGGTTGTTAATATACACGAGTACAGTGTAAATAGAGTAAAGTACATGATGATTCAGATTCATTTTATTTGCCATTTGCAGTGAAACCACATTGGAATAAATTTGTAAAAGTCCCCAGTGTGCACAAGACAGGTACAGCCATAAAATAACATTAATTAAAAAGTACATAAATAAAACAGGATAAAAGTACAGAAATAAAACAGAGAGAGAACAGTAAACAATTGACACTGTGAAATCCATCGACTGAAACAGTTTCAATAAAGTGCAAGATCATTCATAAAAGTGCTCTGTTTAGACTGATAACAGCATGTGGAAAGAAGCTGCTGGCATATCGAGATGTCCTGCATCTCAGCGAACGATCTCTTCTGCCAGAAGGAAGAAGCTGGAACAAGGTTTTTCCAGGGTGGCCAGAAGAGTCATTGACGATTCCAAGTGCTCGGTTTAAAAGTCTGGATTTATAAAGAACTTCCAGAACAGGAAGCTCACAGCCCACAGTCCTCATTGCAGAGCGGAGCACCTTGTTTAGAGCTCTCCTCTCTTTGTCTGTGGTGTTACCAAACCACACAGTCACAGAGCCAACAAGTACACTTTCAATGGTGCAGTGATAAAAATTAAGCAGAATCTTAGAGTTAGTGGTAAAGTCTCTAAGTCTATGTAGAAAGTAGAGACGCTGACGAGCTTTTTTAACAACCCGGTTAGTGTTTTTGACCCATTTCAGGTCTTTAGAGAGAGTTAAACTGAGAAACGTGCACTCCTCTACAATCTGCACCTGGGAGTTATCAATAATGACAGGTGTGTGAGAACTGTTCCGGCTAAAGTCAAAGACCAGTTCACATGTTTTTGATGCGTTCAGCTGGAGGTTGTTAGCTTTACTCCACTGAACCACATTTTGGATCTCTACTCTATAAGAGGAATAGAGGTGAGAGGTGGTAAACATACATTATATATATACATATATATATATATATATATATATATATATATATATATATATATAGTATCATATAATATGGGCTTTCACAGGTGGTGAAAACCCAGTATTCACTGCGTCTTAGCGGCGTGGCGTCTTAGCGGCGTGGCATGGAGACCATCAACCTGTGGCACTGCTCAGCATCATAGAGGCCCAGGTTGCTTTGATTGCGGCCTTCAGGTCATCTGCATTGTTGATCTGGCGTCTTTCATGAGCAAGCAGGTTAATTTGCGACTGTGGAACAAAACACTCCCTCAAACAGGAAGAAACCTTTGTAGAAACCAGACTCACATACCTCAGAGCACCACCTGTCTTAACAGGAAATGATAGCCAATTCAGTTATATCAGTCTCTCAAGATATACTAAACACTTAATTAGGAATTTGAATTAACAGTGAAAGTAATTAATTACAAGAATTGATAGTAAAGCTTGAAGGATTTTGGAGTTCTTGACACAGAAGAGGTCACACACAAGTATGATTCCAAAAATTACATTTATTTACAATGAAAACAACAACAGATTCTAGAGAGTACCTGTATACTGTATATGGTACATATATACAGCTGTGTGTGTGTGTGTGTGTGTGTGTGTGTGTGTGTGTGTGTGTGTGTGTGTGTGTGTGTGTGTGTGTGTGTGTGTGTGTGTGTGTGCTCAGCTAGCACATGTGTAAAAACACAAGCTCTGATTGGCTACCATGAAACATGACTCTGCCTGAGCCAATCGCTTACCTCGTCTTTAACCCACCTCCTCACTACAGCCGTGAATGAAGCCAGAGGTGCTTTCGGATAACACTATGCATTGTAACACACCCTATATAACATTCAGTAACGTTGACGGTGTAAAAAGTAACCCGTTAGAGTACCCCATTACTGAAAAAATAACGCCGTTACTCCAAACACTGTGCATATAGCACTTTTTTTATACAACAAAGTAATGCAAAGTGCTTAACATGATTTAAAAACAGTGCAAAGATAAAATAGATAATTGAAAATCAAATGAACACACACTGACACATGCAGACACACACATAAATGAAGACATGCCTGGTGGTGTGAAGACATGGCAGGGCACCGAGGAAAGGTGAGGAAAGTACATGATGAGAGGTGGTACACATGGTGGTAAACAGCTGGTGCTGGAGGACCTCAGGGCTCATGAGGGTCGATATGGTAAAAGCAGGTCGGATAAATAGGAGGGTGCAAAACCGTTAAGACACTTGAAAACGAATAAAAGACAGGTAAACTAAGGGCCAATCTCAATTCTATTTTTACCTCTACGCCTACCCCTTAGCCCTCCGCCTACCCCTTACATGATGAGAGGTGAGGAAAGGGACACATTTTGGGCCATCCACACTGGGGGCAGCACAACTTATAACCACAGGGGGCGCCGCCCAACACATCCCCCCTCAGCCGGGCAGACCAGCCAATCCCACCACACACGTAGGGGACCAGCTCGGTGCCCGGGCAGGGAAACCCCCGGGACGGCACCACCAGCGGGGAACCTGGCCTCCACCAGTGTAGCGACCCCTAAGAGGAACCACTGGAGATTAAAAAAATTCAGTTAATAACCTGGAGAAGGCGTTCGACCGCGTCCCCCGAGATGTCCTGTGGGGGGTGCTCCGGGAGTACGGAGTCCGGGGTCCCTTGTTGAGGGCTGTTCGGTCCTTGTATTCCCGGAGCAGGAGTTTGGTTCGCATTGCCGGCAGTAAGTCGGACCTGTTCCCAGTGCACGTTGGCCTCCGGCAGGGGTGTCCTTTATCACCAGTTCTGTTCATCATATATATGGACAGAATTTCTAGGCACAGCCGGGGGCCGGAGGGGGTCCAGTTTGGGGACCACAGGATCTCATCTCTGCTATTTGCGGATGATGTGGTTCTGTTGGCCCCATCAAGCCTGGATCTCCAGCGTGCACTGACACGGTTCGCAGCCGAGTGTGAAGCAGCTGGGATGAGGATCAGCACCTCTAAATCCGAGGCCATGGTTCTCGACCGGAAAAAGGTGGCTTGCCCCCTCCAGGTCGGTGGAGTGTCCTTGTCCCAAGTGGAGGAGTTCAAGTATCTTGGGGTCTTGTTCACGAGTGGGGGAAAGATGGAGCGTGAGATCGACAGGCGGATCGGTGCAGCGTCTGCAGTTATGCGGACGTTGTATCGGTCCGTCGTGGTGAAGAAGGAGCTGAGCCAAAAAGCGAAGCTCTCGATTTACCGGTCGATCTTCGTTCCTACCCTCACCTATGGTCATGAACTATGGGTCATGACCGAAAGAACAAGATCCCGGATACAAGCGGCTGAAATGAGCTTCCTCCGTAGGGTGGCTGGGCGTACCCTTAGAGATAGGGTGAGGAGCTCAGTCACCCTTAGAGATAGGGTGAGGAGCTCAGTCACCCTGAGAGATAGGGTGAGGAGCTCAGTCACCCTTAGAGATAGGGTGAGGAGCTCAGTCACCAGGGAGGAGCTCGGAGTAGAGCCGCTGCTCCTCCACATCCAGAGGAGCCAGCTGAGGTGGCTCGGGCATCTATTTCGGATGCCCCCCGGACGCCTCCCGAGGGAGGTGTTCCGGGCATGTCCCTCCGGTAGGAGGCCTCGGGACAGACCCAGGACACGCTGGAGGGACTATGTCTCTCTATGGCCTGGGAACACCTTGGGGTGCCACCGGAGGAGCTGGAGGAAGTGTCTGGGGCGAGGGAAGTCTGGGCAACTCTGCTTGGACTGCTGCCTCCGCGACCCGGCCTGGATAAAGCGGTAGCCAATGGATGGATGGATGGACAGTTAATAACCTAATAAAAGTAGAAAATTAGATAATAGGTAAAGTAGATGAATAGATAAAGTAGATACACAGATAATGGATAAAGTAGATAAAAGTAGATTAATAGACGATAGATAAAGTAGATATAAGTAGATAAATACTTGATATATACATACAGTATCTGCATATGTTCATAAATATATATAAAAATCTACACACATATATAAAAATCAGTTAAAAGCCTGATTTAAAATGGTGAGTTTTCAACCTTTTTTAAAAACCTCAAAGGTCTATACAGCCCTGAGGTTCCCCAGCAGGCTGTTCCACAAATGGGGGCCGAAGGACCTGAACCAGGTGGGTCTGGATCCTGGTTTGAGGGACAATTAAAAGGCTGGTGCTGGAGGACCTCAGGGCTCGTGAGGGTCGATATGGTAAAAGCAGGTTGGATAAATAGGACGGTGCAAAACCGTTAAGACACTTAAAAATGAATAAAAGACAGGTAAACTAAGGGTCAATCCCAATTCTATTTTTACCCCTCCGCCTACCCCTTAGCCCTCCGCCTACCCCTTCGCCCTCTGCCTACCCCTTAGCCCTCCGCCTCCAAAACGAGGGCAAAGGCAAAGGGATAAAAGTTTCAGCCCTTAGATTTGGGACATCCCTCTCCCTCTCGCTCCGTCTCACAGTTATGACATCATAATACGGCGCCGTTATATCAGCAGAGCTGAGCCACGGATGTTTGTTGATTTTCCAGCAGGAGCATCGTCATGCCGTCCCAAATTCAACGTGTTGCAGCAGCTTGGCTGCTTTGTTTCATTTTCCGCCTTTCCACGTCAAAGTGAAGAAATAGACGGAGACATGGATTACTTCAGATTTTGCGCTGTATTTGGACTTCAGAAATATTTCCTCATTCACCATGCGAAAGTGGAGGAGCTTCCTTGTTTGCTCGGGGATCCCTGTTTTCAAAACACCCATATTAGAAGACTTTGGAACTATAAAGTGTAATAATAAAATGTTATAAACACGGTCTCTACCAAACAAATACACACGGAAGCTACATATGGCAGACAGCAGTGCTACTGCCGCTCTTACTAGTATAAAACACAACAGGTTTATATAACTTTAGAAGAGTATATATGTGAAATGCGAGTCCTTCGGCGCCATGTCCTCCTACCCCTCTGTTTAAAGTATCCATCTGTAAACACTTGGGTTTACAGATGGTGAATAGCCCTTCCCCTCAACCCTCTGCCTCTGCACAGTAATGAAATGGGACACCCCTCAGACTCTCCTGAACGTGCATTTCAAAGCGGTAGGGGTAGGGGTAAGATGAAGGGCTAAGGGGTAGAATTGAGACGGAGTCTTTTAGAGGGGTGTTTGTTTTTGTGTCTGTCTGGTGCGCTGTTCTGTTACAGTGAGGACATAGCGTTTACCATCTCAAATGCTCGTGCACCATCAACACCAAGATTGTAATCAAACAGGTGGAAACTGTTCGACCATTGGTGCCAGGACATGGGTTGGACATAGTGCGTTGCCCTGGCGCCTCCATACTGCAGTTCCCTGGCAGTTAGCACACCAATAGTTCACAGGGACGTACACTACCTGCTGGGGTACACTGTAATTCCACAAGGAGCTTGTCAACATCCAGTGCAGTCCCATGGGATGTAATCTGTGAGGCAGCCTCGTGGACATCACAGACAACATTTGCAAGGTTCTACCGAGTAAATATTGTGGTGTCCCGCCCACTGGAAGCGGTTCTGAGACAGAACCCGTCCTGAGTTGGTGATTCCTCGGGACCTTGTTGTTATAAGTCATCCAGCGCTTAAAGCTCTGCCTCTGGCGGTCATCCGGGATTCATAGAACCATAGTTATATACGTAACTTTCATTTTAGAAAGAACAGTGGTTTTAGAATGGACAGTGGTTTTAAACCTGGGTTTCAGAATGAACATTTTTGAATCTCTCTAGGTGGCGCTGTGGAGCCATTTTGCCTGGCCTATGAGTGAAACCAATAGAATCTGTAATGCACCACCAGGCATGATTTTTGTTCCAAAGTTGTTGAGTTTTTAAACATGTTGGGGCCCCGAAGAAGGCTGTTCATCCTGCGCCACCGTTCCCTGTGGTGCAGTCCAGCCCTAAAGACCCGTGGACACAGTTTAGGCGTCGTGGGGGAGCAGAACAGAATGTCTCAGAACACCTTCTAGATCTTCTTCATCTTCATGCTGTTCCTGTTGTTCATTTCCTCCTGCTGCCTCACCAGGGCCACCCAGCCTCATGTGTGAAAACTCACATCCTTCAGTGCAACCAGCCACACAAACATATTAAAGAGTCTCCGACATTACAACATTTATTCTAACATGTTATTTACAGATTCATTTTCATTCTCACAACGGCTTCGCCTGGAGAGCCACATTTGTGCTTGTATCTGACGTTCAATATGCTAACGTGGTCGTTTGTCCCCGACGTGAAGACGTGAGGTTCAAGAAACCTTTCAACTCCATCAGTACTGAGCATTAGCATTCCTTTAGCAATAACTATACAATATTATCAAAATGAGCTTTGAAAGAGGAAGACAAGTGTATTTCTGAGTTCTGTGACAGACAACACTAAGTGAGCAGGACCAATATGAAGGTCAACTTAGCAGACTGAGATTAGAGGCGCTCGGACTGGATGGAGGAAGTGGGGCTGACTGACGGAGGACGTGGGACTGACTGACGGAGGAAGTGGGGCTGACTGACGGAGGAAGTGGGACTGACTGACGGAGGAAGTGGCGCTGACTGGATAGAAGAAGTGGAGCTGACTGGATGGAGGAAGTGGAGCTGACTGGATGGAGGAAGTGGAGCTGACTGGATGGAGGAAGTGGTGCTGACTGGATGGAGGAAGTGGGGCTGACTGGATGGAGGAAGTGGGGCTGACTGGATGGAGGAAGTGGGGCTGACTGGATGGAGGAAGTGGAGCTGACTGGATGGAGGAAGTGGGGCTGACTGGATGGAGGAGGTGGTGCTTAATGGATGGAGGAAGTGGGGCTTAATGGACGGAGGAAGTGGGGCTTAATGGATGGAGGAAGTGGGGCTGACTGGATGGAGGAAGTGGGGCTGACTGGATGGAGGAAGTGGAGCTGACTGGATGGAGGAAGTGGGGCTGACTGGATGGAGGAAGTGGGGCTGACTGGATGGAGGAAGTGGAGCTGACTGGATGGAAGAAGTGGAGCTGACTGGATGGAGGAAGTGGAGCTGACTGGATGGAGGAAGTGGAGCTGACTGGATGGAGGAAGTGGTGCTGACTGGATGGAGGAAGTGGGGCTGACTGGATGGAGGAAGTGGAGCTGACTGGATGGAGGAAGTGGGGCTGACTGGATGGAGGAGGTGGTGCTTAATGGATGGAGGAAGTGGGGCTTAATGGACGGAGGAAGTGGGGCTTAATGGATGGAGGAAGTGGGGCTGACTGGATGGAGGAAGTGGGGCTGACTGGATGGAGGAAGTGGAGCTGACTGGATGGAGGAAGTGGGGCTGACTGGATAGAGGAAGTGGGGCTGACTGGATGGAGGAAGTGGAGCTGACTGGATGGAAGAAGTGGGGCTGACTGGATGGAGGAAGTGGTGCTGACTGGATGGAGGAAGTGGGGTTGACTGAAGGAGGAAGTGGGGCTGACTGGATGGAGGAAGTGGTGCTGACTGGATGGAGGAAGTGGGGTTGACTGAAGGAGGAAGTGGGGCTGAATGAAGAAGGAAGTGGGGTTGACTGAAGGAGGAAGTGGGGTTGACTGAAGGAGGAAGTGGGGTTGACTGAAGGAGGAAGTGGTGCTGACTGGATGGAGGAAGTGGGGTTGACTGAAGGAGGAAGTGGTGCTGACTGGATGGAGGAAGTGGGGTTGACTGAAGGAGGAAGTTGGGCTGACTGGATGGAGGAAGTGGGGTTGACTGAAGGAGGAAGTGGGGCTGAATGAAGAAGGAAGTGGGGTTGACTGAAGGAGGAAGTGGGGTTGACTGAAGGAGGAAGTGGGGTTGAATGAAGGAGGAAGTGGGGTTGACTGAAGGAGGAAGTGGGGTTGACTGAAGGAGGAAGTGGGGCTGACTGGATGGAGAAAGTGGTGAAAAGCTCATGAACAGTAAAACTGTGAAAACTTCTGTACAACTCTGCACATCGTCCTTCCTCTGGAAACCTACTGAGACGCCACAGCCCTACTCATTTCTCAATCTCATTGAAGTACTCAGAGAATCCAGAGTACTGTGCCGTGTCACCAGGATCTGAAAAGGAAGGCACAAGCATCAGCACTGGACCGGAACAGCTGGACTTCCTGCAGGACTTCCACAATAAGAGACACACTCTTCTGCTCCACTCTAATCAAAACAACATTGTGTTTTCTCATTCAATCTCATAATCAATGACACACTGAGCACAGTATTCAGTCCATGCAAACACTCATAAGTACACAAAACAGTACTGTAGAACCCGAGTGGAAAGAAATGACATCATCAGGAGCTCCAGACATGGTGGCCAGAGAAACATTCTGGCTCGTGTTCATTCAAGAATAACGAGTGAAAAATACTCTCAAACTGTACATGAAGTGACAGAGAACTGCATCTTTGAGTTGGTGTGCTAAAGGGAAGAGTGTAGTAGTAGCAGTAGCAGTACTTTGAGTTAGTGTGATAAAGTGAAGAATGTAGTAGTACTTTGAGTTAGTGATGAAGTGAAGAGTGTAGTTGTAGTAGTAGTAGTTGTAGTAGTAGTAGTAGTAGTAGTAATAGTAGTACTTTGAGTTAGAATGATAAAGTGAAGAATGTAGTAGTAGTAGTACTTTGAGTTAGAGTGATAAACTGAAGAGTGTAGTAGTAGTACTCTGAGTTAGAGTGATACAGTGAAGAGTGTAGTAGTAGTAGTACTCTGAGTTAGAGTGATACATTGAAGAGTGTAGTAGTAGTAGTACCTTCACATGGTCCCTGTTTGAACTGAATGTCATCAATGGCGATGTCACTGCGGAGAGTCGGACCTCGAATCGCTTCGAAAATCACCTGAGGGGAAAATACTACAGGATTAGATTGATGGAGGTTTACTGATGGAGGTTTACTGATGGAGGTTGACTGCTGGAGGTTGACTGCTGGAGGTTGACTGATGGAGGTTTACTGATGGAGGTATACTGATGGAAATTTACTGATGGAGATTTACTAATGGAGGTTTACTGATGGAGGTTGACTGATGGAGGTTTACTGATGGAGATTTACTGATGGAGGTTTACTGATGGAGGTTTAGACTGATGGAAGTTGACTGATGGAGGTTGACTGATGGAGGTTTACTGATGGAGGTTGACTGATGGAGGTTTACTGATGGAGATTTACTGATGGAGGTTTACTGATTGAGATTTACTGATGGAGGTTGACTGATGGAGGTTTACTGATGGAGATTTACTGATGGAGGTTTACTGATGGAGGTTTAGACTGATGGAAGTTGACTGATGGAGGTTGACTGATGGAGATTTACTGATGGAGATTTACTGATGGAGGTTTACTGCTGGAGGTTGACTGATGGAGGTTTACTGATGGAGCTTTACTGATGGAGACTTACTGATGGAGGTTTACTGATGGAGGTTTACTGATGGAGATTTACTGATGGAGGTTGACTGGAGGTTTAGACTGATGTTGCATCAGGAGTGGAAGAAAAAAAAAGAATAAGAAAAAAATGCAGCTTTCATGGGATAGTAATATTTGTGATTGTATATATTTATAATAAAAAGAAACATTGCAAAACAATCGGGTCGTTGCCTCCAGGCCTTTGGGGTTCAGTCCCTAAAAAGCAGGACCCAACCCACTGAGATAAACTCCTGACATTCATTCACAGAAACAGATTTATAAGGGAAGCTAATCGTTATTCTAGGATGGTAATGCTAACCACAGCTACTGTGACTAATGCTAATGCTACTTACAGTGGGGTGCAGGACTGAAGTAGTTCAGGATTAATGAGACTTTTGTCCTCCATTCAGCTGGAGCTTAATAGAGTGTTTAAACAGCCTTCAGCAGAAGAGAGCGTTAGGATAGTTTAGGTCCTGCTGTCCTACCTGGTGTCTGAACCGGCACTGGTAGTCCACCATGGCCCGGCTCCAGCTAACGCTCTGCTCGCTGCGCCGCCGCCACAGCAGGGCATCCTGCTGCTCGTTGCCATGCCGCAGCCACACGCTCAGGATGCCCGTCCCCGATCCGTACATGTGGTAGTAGAACACCAGACACTGTGGCCTCCATGACCCCCGCAGCTGGGAGGTCAGCAGGCGAGCTGTGTGGCCCGGCCGCATGGCAGACGCCTCGATGTACAGGAAGTGACCTGGAGGAGGACCGCACAGCTCGGTGTGAGGGAACAGCTAGAAACACTTCAGTGGGAGGGAACAGCTGGAAATAGCTCAGAGTGAGGGAACAGCTCGGTGTGAGGGAACAGCTAGAAACACTTCATTGTGAGGGAACAGTTGGAAATAGCTTGGAGTGAGGGAACAGCTCGGTGTGAGGGAACAGCTAGAAACACCTCAGTGTGAGGGAACAGCTGGAAATAGCTCGGAGTGAGGGAACAGCTCGGTGTGAGGGAACAGCTAGAAACACTTTGTTGTGAGGGAACAGTTGGAAATAGCTTGGAGTGAAGGAACAGCTCGGTGTGAGGGAACAGCTAGAAACACCTCAGCGTGAGGGAACAGCTGGAAATAGCTCGGAGTGAAGGAACAGCTCGGTGTGAGGGGACAGCTAGAAACACTTCATTGTGAGGGAACAACTGGAAATAGCTCGGAGTGAGGGAACAGCTCGGTGTGAGGGAACAGCTAGAAACACCTCAGCGTGAGGGAACAGCTGGAAATAGCTCGGAGTGAAGGAACAGCTCGGTGTGAGGGAACAGCTAGAAACACTTCATTGTGAGGGAACAGCTGGAAATAGCTCGGAGTGAGGGAACAGCTCGGTGTGAGGGAACAGCTAGAAACACTTCATTGTGAGGGAACAGCTGGAAATAGCTTGGAGTGAAGGAACAGCTCGGTGTGAGGGAACAGCTAGAAACACCTCAGTGTGAGGGAACAGCTGGAAATAGCTCGGAGTGAGGGAACAGCTCGGTGTGAGGGAACAGCTAGAAACACTTCATTGTGAGGGAACAGCTGGAAATAGCTCGGAGTGAGGGAACAGCTCGGTGTGAGGGAACAGCTAGAAACACTTCATTGTGAGGGAACAGTTGGAAATAGCTTGGAGTGAGGGAACAGCTCGGTGTGAGGGAACAGCTAGAAACACCTCAGCGTGAGGGAACAGCTGGAAATAGCTCGGAGTGAAGGAACAGCTCGGTGTGAGGGAACAGCTAGAAACACTTCATTGTGAGGGAACAGTTGGAAATAGCTTGGAGTGAGGGAACAGCTCGGTGTGAGGGAACAGCTAGAAACACCTCAGCGTGAGGGAACCGCTGGAAATAGCTCGGAGTGAAGGAACAGCTCGGTGTGAGGGAACAGCTAGAAACACCTCATCGTGAGGGAACAGCTGGAAATAGCTCGGAGTGAAGGAACAGCTCGGTGTGAGGGAACAGCTAGAAACACTTCATTGTGAGGGAACAGCTGGAAATAGCTCGGAGTGAGGGAACAGCTCGGTGTGAGGGAACAGCTGGAACCTGTTCGGCGTGGGGGAAAAGCTCGGTGAGAGGGAACAGCTGGAAATAGCTTGGTGAGAGGGAACAGCTGGATGTGAGGGAACAGCTCAGTGCGAGGGAACATCTGGAAACAGCTCAGTGTCAGGGAACAGCTGGAAAAGGTTCAGTGTAAGGGAACAGCTGGAAAACATTTGGTGTGAGGGAGCAGCTAGGTGTGAAGGAACAGCTGAGTGTAAGGGAACTACTGATAACAACTTGGTGTAGGGAACAGCTTGGTGTGAGGACCAACATCCAGCAAACATCCAACAATTTCCAGCCAACATCCAACCAACATCAATCCAACTTTGCACCAACATCAAGCCAAAATCCAAACATCCATCCAACATCCAACCAACATGCATCCAACATCCAACCAACTTCGAGCCAACATCCAACCAACATCCAGCCAACTTCGAGCCAACAGATATATTTTAAACCTATTTTATCGAAACTTATATAACTTGTGAAAAAACATATATAACTATCAATGGAAGTGTGGTTGACATTTTTTGTGTTTTTCTTTTGAACTCCTGGACAGCGGAAATTCCCTTTGGGGATTAATAAAGTGCCACTGCTTCTATTCTATTCTATGAATGAGGAAGTGACTCACCCACTCCAGTGGTGTGGTCTCCTCGGGGTCCAGTGAAGGATGTGGGTGTGTGGCCTCGGATGCGCAGCCAGTCGGCCTTGTCTCCTTTCTGGTCCTGGATGTAGCCGCAGAGTCCACTTTCAAAGTTACACTGCCCTGGGAGGGAGGCTGTGGAGCATCGTGACAACATGACTCTCTCGGAGGGAGGGAAGGAGGGAGGAAGGGAGGAAGGGAGGAAGGGAGGGAGGGAGGGAGGGAGGGAGGAAGGGAGGAAGGGAGGGGGGAGGCTGTGGAGCATCGTGGCAACATGAACCTCTGGAAGGGAGGGAAGGAGGGAGGGAGGGAGGCTGTGGAGCATCATGACAACATGACCCTCCAGGAGGGAGGGAGGAGGGAGGGAGGGAGGGAGGGAGGGAGGGAGGGAGGCTGTGGAGCATCGTGGCAACATGAACCTCTGGAAGGGAGGGAAGGAGGGAGGGAGGGAGGGAGGGAGGGAGGGAGGGAGGCTGTGGAGCATCATGACAACATGACTCTCTATGAGGGAGGGAGGGAGGGAGGCTGTGGAGCATCATGAAAACATGAACCTCTATGAGGGAGGGAGGGAGGGAGGAAAGGAGGGAGGGAGGGAGGCTGTGGAGTATCGTGACAACATGACTCTCTATGAGGGAGGGAGGAGGGAGGGAGGGAGGAAGGGAGGAAGGGAGGGAGGGAGGGAGGGAGGGAGGGAGGAAGGGAGGAAGGGAGGGAGGGAGGCTGTGGAGCATCATGACAACATGACCCTCCAGGAGGGAGGGAGGAGGGAGGGAGGGAGGGAGGAAGGGAGGGAGGCTGTGGAGCATCATGACAACATGACCCTCCAGGAGGGAGGGAGGAGGGAGGGAGGGAGGGAGGCTGTGGAGCATCGTGGCAACATGAACCTCTGGAAGGGAGGGAAGGAGGGAGGGAGGGAGGGAGGCTGTGGAGCATCATGACAACATGACCCTCCAGGAGGGAGGGAGGAGGGGAGGGAGGGAGGGAGGGAGGGAGGCTGTGGAGCATCATGACAACATGGCCCTCCAGGAGGGAGGGAGGAGGGAGGGAGGGAGGGAGGGAGGGAGGCTGTGGAGCATCGTGGCAACATGAACCTCTGGAAGGGAGGGAAGGAGGGAGGGAGGGAGGGAGGGAGGGAGGGAGGCTGTGGAGCATCATGACAACATGACCCTCCAGGAGGGAGGGAGGAGGGAGGGAGGGAGGCTGTGGAGCATCGTGGCAACATGAACCTCTGGAAGGGAGGGAAGGAGGGAGGGAGGGAGGGAGGCTGTGGAGCATCATGACAACATGACCCTCCAGGAGGGAGGGAGGAGGGAGGGAGGGAGGCTGTGGAGCATCGTGGCAACATGAACCTCTGGAAGGGAGGGAAGGAGGGAGGGAGGGAGGGAGGCTGTGGAGCATCATGACAACATGACCCTCCAGGAGGGAGGGAGGAGGGGAGGGAGGGAGGGAGGCTGTGGAGAATCATGACAGCATGACCCTCTGGGAGGGAGGGAAGGAGGGAGAGAGGGAGGGAGGGAGGCTGTGGAGCATCATGACAACATGACCCTCTAGGAGGGAGGGAGGAGGAAGGGAGGAAGGGAGGAAGGGAGGGAGGGAGGAGGGAGGGAGGAAGGGAGGAAGGGAGGAAGGGAGGGAGGGAGGGAGGGAGGGAGGGAGGGAGGGAGGGAGGGAGGGAGGCTGTGGAGCATCATGACAACATGACCCTCTAGGAGGGAGGGAGGAGGAAGGGAGGGAGGGAGGCTGTGGAGCATCATGACAACATGACCCTCTAGGAGGGAGGGAGGAAGGGAGGGAGGCTGTGGAGCATCATGACAGCATGACCCTCTACTCTCAAAAAACGGACTCAAGCCACTCTTAAAATGAACACATTAAACATTAATTCACTGGATAATACTATATTAAGTACAACCCAAACCTAAAAAGAACTATTCACTGTAAAGTAAATTCTTTTTGTTTGTTCAGCCGATCTTTGAGGTGACACATTTATATTTTATTTGACTGAAGAATATACATTTATTTTGGCAGCATCCGAAAAAGTGTATTCAATGTAACCTAAAATATTTTCATTAAATGAGCCCCTCTTAGATGCAAACACATTAATCATTCATTTGCTTAAAGAAAACATATGATTTTGTTAATAACCAAATAGTGTTAATCCATGTAACCAAAACGTTTTTCATTATCAATCAGGCTAAACACATTCACACATAGTTTGCCTAACAAACATTAAATACTTTTCATGAAAACCTAAATAGATTAAATAATTCTAACCTAAACTACGTTCATATGTGAGTCTTTGGACATGCCCCAACACATTTAAAAAAGATTTGGCGAGGAGGGCGGGATTTGAATTTTCACTTCCAGGAGTTCACCAGCCATTTTGACCATGTGCGTCGTTGGACTCGGTTGGCAGTCAAGGCTAGATGTCCAAATGGTAAGTTTTCTTTTTTTATGAACGAATATGCAAATGTATTTAGCATTATGAAAACTCATATACTCGTTGTGCAAGAGTAGCCTAATTGTCTCGTAAGACGCTTTCTGTTGATAATTTACCTCAGGCTGCATAGAAACTAAACTTTTCAAACAAGCAAGTCAAGCTAATCATTCCAGATTTTGGATGTAAGCAAGACGAGGTCTGTCTTGAAGGTGTATATCAGGGCACACATTTGGACAGACGCTTTAGCTGCTCATTGTTTTAGTGTTCAGCTAAAATCATTAGCCAGCCGTTTGCTCAAACTCAAGTTTTTCGCCTGCGGCTCGCGCAGTAAATTGAGTCAGTCAAAGATATTCGCCGTTCACGTGAATCGTGAAGATCTGTCATCAGAAAAAATAATAATAATAATAAGGGGAGAGGGGGTTTATGGCGTGTGACGCTTAAATGCACTGGCTGAGGCTTGTAAAATGTTCACTGGTGCTGTTGCGCCAAATATGCCATTTCTCCGTGGCTGCAGCCGGAGGAGCCTCCAGCTCCAGGCTGCGTGAGCCCCGCTGCCCCGCGTGCGCTCGCTCACTTCACCTGGGCAGCGCTACAGCCGCCCGCATGAGCCGGCTGACTGTAGCTCGTCTACTCGCTAACCCCGCTCCAAAAGACCCACCACTGAGGGCGATGAACCGCACGAGACATCGCGCTGACGCTGAGGTGAAAGTTATTCCGCTGTATGGGCTTTTACTGCTTTTCACTTCGTAGCTAACGGTAGCGGCTAATGTAGCAGTATACAACAGAGTTACACCGACACAGTGCGCAACTCTGCACAAAACTAATCCAAGTTTTGTGATGACTGTAGTTTTCATATTTGACAATAGCCGCGTGAAACATTAGAGGATCTACAAGCTAAAACATGCAAAGCTAACGGATAGCTACATTTACTGTGAGGCTAAATCCTATGGCTAAATTGACAGGGCAAGTGCCCGTGGTTCTGCGCGCGCTCTGCGCTCGTTACCGCGGTTGCGGTTAGTGAGAAGAGGGCTGACACCCTCAGGTGGACCGTGTGGTCAGCGAGGAGATGGCTGACCTCTCCGGGTGGACCGTGTGGTCATTGGGTGCTCACGGATATGTTTCTGCTGATCAGAGATGTGAACGTTGGCAAGTTTACCAAAACTGAACGTGTCTAGAAAGACTTGCAACTATATGTCAAACCATTTGTAAACTTTTAGTAGCCTACTGTAGCCATAAAAAAAAAACTGATTTTATGACCATTTTATTCTTAAGCGTATCTATATTCCTATAAATAATCAATAAAAGTTTAAAATCTATATTTAGAAATCGGCCCATAAAGTGTCACCTTTTTTACTATGTAGGCTACGTGTTTGCATGTCTGTTAACTATATTTCATTTTACCTTTCTTTTTTCTGTATGTGCTGCATGAGCTAAAAGAAGGTTTTTGTTTTGCAGATCTCTCCTGCCGTGTACAAGTACAAGTATAATTGTAAACTTTCATCCCAGTAAAAGCTCTGTAAAGGTAAGTCATGATTTGTGTTTGGCAGATGCATCACACTTTGATCTACATTGACGTTTGAACAATGTTAATTTCTGTTCAATCACAAATTGAAATTATTCCTGGACCAATTGGGCCATAATTAAGCCCACAAATGCCATTTAAAGGATTAATATTTAAATAAACAAATAATAAAATGCAAATTACGTTATTATGGTCACAATGCATTCAATTCCATACTTTGTTACAATGCTTACAGCATAACAACTACTACTTACACATTAAATATATGAAAGTATGCATGTCAACAAATTACTAGACTATGGCCTTGCAAAAACTATAATGCTGTTGCCAATTGGATTTTTGTGTTTGATTTGACGAACATGATGTTAGCTGTAGTTATTGTCTGTTCTTTTTAATTTTAGCCTTTAACTTCTTGTGAATAATGGTACACCAAAAATGTTGATGTGGACCTGTAAAGAGTGTAGTTCAGAACTTGCCAGTAGGTACTTGAAACTAAATAGATGGGCATACAGTCCTTAAATACTTAGTTGTGCTCAAAAGTTTACAGACAGAAATTTAGATATATATTTTTTTCAAAGAATATGAAATATAACACTTTTTTTTTCACTCATACTTAGTGGTTGTGTAAAGCCATTTATGGTGAAACAACCAAGGCTATTTTTAAATTATAATTAAAAAATAAAGCCAAAATGAACCTGATCAAAAGTTCATGATCAAGAAGAATGGGCCACTTTACCATTACTGTAGATTATATACAGAACCTCATCCACAACTACTACAAAAGAGTCCAAGCTGTCATTGATGTTAAAGGGGAAATACATGGTATTAGGAACTGGGGTGTGTTAGATCAGAGTCATTTTAGTACTGTCTTTTTTCATTAGAATTAAAAAATAGCAAACTCTGTTGTTTCAACACAGATGACTTCACACAACCACTAACTATGAGTGTAATCACACTCATGTGTTATTCAAAATATTTAAAACATTTTTTTTTTAAATTCTGGCAGGACATGTAAACTTTCAAGCAAACCTGTAAGTGATGCATGTCGCATTATTTGGACACATTTGTTTCCTAAACTTATTGTAACTTAAAAGCCTGATTGTCTACTTGAATGAGGATCCGAAGTCAGTGTTCAAGGATTATGGGGTTAGTGTCTCGCCATACTCACCAGTGTTCCTCTGTGTTCTGTTTCAGCTGTGTTTGTGTCTAATTGGCGCCAAAAGGCATCCATAATTTAGGCTAGCTGACATAAAAAAATACTAGGCTTGGTGTAACAGGTAACTGGATATGCAATCTATCATATATATAAACACTTTATAAACATAAAGTGTTTATATATACTCTATAAACAGTTTATGCAGTCAGTTTTAAACTTAAACTATTACTCTTTTTTTCCCCAATGAAATCATAAACTATAGTTTAAATATTTTATTATTTTTGTCTAAAGACCCATTATAGACTTTATTATAATAGTACTAATAATACATTTTATGTAGAAGCGCCTTTCCCGAACACCCAAGGACACTGTAAAAACATTAAAAACAAGAGCAACAGAATAAAACGGTACAAACGATTGAGAAGGTGAGCGAATAGCTAGGTGGTGTAGGACTGTCTGAACAGGTGAGTTTTGAGTTTGGATTTGAAGAGTGGCAGGGAGTCTATGGTACGGAGGTCAGAGGGGAGAGAGTTCCAGAGCTGGGGAGCATAGCGGCTCCCTAGAGCAGATTTTAGTCAATCAATTATGGTGGTAGAGATGTAAATATGTAAATTTTTGTTTTATTTCAGATTGATGAGGTGGAGGACGCTGAAAACGATGTGGAGACCACCATGATGGGCATCTTTGTCTTCAGGAGGGCCCAACATGGGTTTGCTGATGATGTCTGGATCATTGTTGAAGGTGTCAAGGTCATCAGTCGGGCTGGAAGTGTCATCATGGCATTCATCATCTTGTTTGGACTGATCTATGCCCTTGATCTAAGCTACCCAGGCAATCTCAAACACACGTTTGAGTTTGTTCAGAAAGTTATCATGCACATGGATGGACATAGGCTGAACAGCAAAATTCAGCAACTCAAAATGAAGATGTTCCAGTAATGGAGGTCCACTCTTTGTGTTTTGTGAACACTTTGTTTAGAAGTTCTTTGAAAATCTGATTACTTGGACAGATTGATTTAGAGTTGATGTGAAATACTTTCAAAATCTCAAATGCACAAACCTATGTTATTATGATTTGTTATAAAATATTTTGTTAATTGTGCTCATTTTATACTTGTTCAAGAGCAGTGAAAATTTAAGGGAGAGTGTACAATTTGTGGAAATTTTAATATAATGACTGTATGGTTTTACAGTGATTATAGAGCTCAACATTCCTATCCACTTCTGATCACATGCTGGGGTCCCGAAAGAAAACATCTGATTCTTATTTCGCACTAATTTTTAGAAAATTCTAATGTTTAAGAGTCTAAAAGCACAGCGCCGGCTAATCCGCTCTGTGCTAGTATTTTTGAAAGAACATAAAAAAAGAAAAGAATGGGACTTTTTTTTTTCTGGATCCCAACATGTGACTAGAGGTCTGCAGGCTTGTTGCACGGTTTGGCTATGCTAGTTCCTCTGTCCTGAAATTGTGAGTGCCAGTACTTACGGTCTGTATTCTTTTCCTGGAGTAATAATCATATTTTCTAAAGATTACGTGGTGGGCAGTGAGTTCCCGGCAGATCATTTACTGTGTGTTCAAATCTTGATGCAACAAGTTCAGAGGAAACACCTGTGATCATAAAGGATTGATAGTTTGTCTTGAAGCTAAAGGCTAAGATGCTATATACTATTTCAAATTGTATAATGCATGAAATTAATGTTAGCCTTTAGCTTCAAGACAAACTCACTGATCCTTATAAACATAAACGTCTCCTCTATGGAAATATTTACACTGTACAGCAACTCGTTAACCTGCAGGAAGTGATCATCTACCAGGAACTCACTGTCCACCACAGAATCTATAGGAAATATGATGATTCGAACGAGTCGTACTAGCGCCCACAACTTCAGCTCAGAGCAACTAGCGTAGCCACATTGTGCAACAAGCCAAATTGTTAATAGGGTTTGGACATGAGCAACGTTGTTAATTATCAGTCAAATGTATGTAACAACTCTGAGGTTGAGATTGTGACTTGGGCATTGATACTAGTTCTGAGCTATCCTGATAAAAATGCCGTCATGGGGATTCTCGCTCCATTTAACGCTGACTGTTTTATTATCAGCTTTTTCAGAATACAGTTTTAAAGTAAAGTTTTAACTTGTACAAAGAAATAAATCTTTTACAACAAATATTGTAGTCTGGATCAAATTTGTATGCTTTATTTAGAATGAAAACCTTTGAGTTGAACAACCACAAATTATAATAATACATTTAGAATATAACAATAGCTTTCGATATAATTATTAAAAATGGCTTGACCAAACTCATTTATATTTCTTTACATAAAAACCTTTTAGTTGAGCTATTAATTGCTAAAAATTGATTGCCCAAACCAATTTCATTTTTTTTACGTGAAAGCCTTTCCTTTTAGTCAACCAAATGAAGAAATATACTTCTGGACAAACTAAACAATATTAACATATACAGAAAAACTTGGTTTGAGTTGAGTTGAAATATATTTTTTGGATGGAACTTCTGCCCACAATTAAATTGAGTTAGTCCAATGAATCATTTTTTTGAGTGTAGGAGGGAGGGAGGAGGAAGGGAGGGAGGGAGGCTGTGGAGCATCATGACAACATGACCCTCTAGGAGGGAGGGAGGAGGAAGGGAGGGAGGGAGGCTGTGGAGCATCATGACAGCATGACCCTCTAGGAGGGAGGGAAGGAGGGAGGGAGGGAGGGAGGCTGTGGAGCGTCATGACAGCATGACCCTCCAGGAGGAAGGGAGGGAGGAAGGGAGGCTGTGGAGCATCATGACAGCATGAACATCTGGGGGGGAGGAAGGGAGGCTGTCCATCCTGTTTCATTTTAAGTCTTGAGCTCATTGCTTTGGATGTTTTTCGACGCTCCACCTTTGTTTTTGTTTTGTTTTTCAGAGCAAAGGACTGCTATGCTATCGCTATGCTCTCTTTGCTATCGCTATGCTCTCTTTGCTATCGCTACGCTATCTTTGCTGTTGCTACGTTATGGCCATGATTGACAGTTGCTGTGGCCAATCAACCAGCACCTCCCATCTGACCCAGTCAGTCTCACCTGTCCTCAGGTGAGAGGCCGTGTTTACCTGCCGACATGTGACAGTCTCCGAGGCTCACTGTGATGTCATCGATGGCGATGAGGCCACATTCCCAGAAGTTTCCACAGATGGTGACAAACACAACCTGGAAAACCAGAAGAAAGCTGAGCCAGAGCTGTGATACTGAACCAGGAGCAGTTTTTCTCCGTCAAGCTTCCACTGGTCCAACCTTGGAGACCATGGGCTTCATGTAGGTGACCACCGCCTCGGTCCACACCCCCCTGGAGGTGGCGCTCACGCTCCAAACTCTTTCCTGAGCCACGTTGTTCTCGTCATAGATGTACACAACCAGCCCGTTGTCCACCTTGCCCAGCCCATACAGCAGGTAGTAGAACCTCAGGCAGTACTTATGGTTCCCGGGGAGGAAGGGGCCGTGGAGCCGGCCCACGTACCCGGGCCTGGCAGAGGAACGGGGGTTTGCAAGGAGGTAACAGCCTGCAACAGGGGACAGGAGATTTGGTAGTTTGATATGCATTATCATTTACCTTGCTGATATCACTCACACACACACACACACACACACACACACACACACACACACACACACACACACACACACACACACACACACACACACACACACACACACACACACACACACACACACACACCAATCAGAAAGCAGACTGGCTGGCGGGGAAGGCTGTGGTTGGTCTGCCCCCTGGTGGACAGTGTGAGGATCAACACATCATCAACCTTTATGTTTGAAAAGTGGACCAATGACCTTTGACCTTTTCAGTTTGAAATCTGATTGATCTGAAGTGTTTATGGAGGCGTTGGAGGCAGAGAGCTGTCTCGCCATCAGGGGTTGAGGTTCCATTCCCGTCCACACCTCTCCTTCAGCAACACGCCGTAGCTCAAAACAACCGGCAGCCCGTTTCCATTGACGGAACCCTCGCTGTCGCCGCCACCAAGTGCCTACACCCAGTGAGTATGACCCCAACCTAAGGGGACCCCATACAACCACCACCACCACCACCACCACCACCACCACCACCCAATCCAAGTCACTCAGTTTACCTTGCCATAGCTTGGAGGACCCCAACCTCTTCACTCTCGAGTCTTTCCTCGGCCCCTCTTTCACTGTTGAGTCAGTGTTTATGGACTCCATCTTTAGCGAATCGGCCAGCAAAACCTGCCCTTCCTGTCCTTTAACCCCTAGTCAGCAACATCATTCCTTTAACCCCTAGTCAGAAACATCAGTCCTTTAACCCCACCCTAGTCAGCAACATCAGTCCTTTAACCCCACCCTAGTCAGAAACATCAGTCCTTTAACCCCTAGTCAGAAACATCAGTCCTTTAACCCCTAGTCAGAAACATCAGTCCTTTAACCCCTAGTCAGAAACATCAGTCCTTTAACCCCTAGTCAGAAACATCAGTCCTTTAACCCCTAGTCAGAAACATCAGTCCTTTAACCCCTAGTCAGAAACATCAGTCCTTTAACCCCACCCTAGTCAGCAACATCAGTCCTTTAACCCCTAGTCAGAAACATCAGTCCTTTAACCCCACCCTAGTCAGCAACATCAGTCCTTTAACCCCACCCTAGTCAGCAACATCAGTCCTTTAACCCCTAGTCAGAAACATCAGTCCTTTAACCCCACCCTAGTCAGCAACATCAGTCCTTAAACCCCACCCTAGTCAGCAACATCAGTCCTTTAATCCCTAGTCAGCAACATCAGTCCTTTAACCCCACCCTAGTCAGAAACATCAGTCCTTTAACCCCTAGTCAGAAACATCAGTCCTTTAACCCCTAGTCAGCAACATCAGTCCTTTAACCCCACCCTAGTCAGAAACATCAGTCCTTTAACCCCTAGTCAGAAACATCAGTCCTTTAACCCCACCCTAGTCAGCAACATCAGTCCTTTAACCCCACCCTAGTCAGCAACATCAGTCCTTAAACCCCACCCTAGTCAGAAACATCAGTCCTTTAACCCCTAGTCAGAAACATCAGTCCTTTAACCCCACCCTAGTCAGCAACATCAGTCCTTTAACCCCACCCTAGTCAGCAACATCAGTCCTTTAACCCCACCCTAGTCAGCAACATCAGTCCTTTAACCCCACCCTAGTCAGCAACATCAGTCCTTTAATCCCTAGTCAGCAACATCAGTCCTTTAACCCCACCCTAGTCAGCAACATCATTCCTTTAACCCCACCCTAGTCAGCAACATCAGTCCTTTAACCCCTAGTCAGCAACATCATTCCTTTAACCCCACCCTAGTCAGCAACATCAGTCCTTTAACCCCACCCTAGTCAGCAACATCAGCGGCCCCCTGTCCAATAAGACCCACCCACCACCCACAGTCCAGAACCATATCTGTGTGTGTGTATGTGTGTGTGTGTGTGTGTGTCTGTGTGTGTGTGTGTGTGTGTGTGTGTGTGTGTGTGTGTGTGTGTGTGTGTGTGTGTGTGTGTGTGTGTGTGTGTGTGTGTGTGTGTGTGTGTACTGTGACAAACTGACACTGAAACTACACACTGACACTGAAACCACACACTGAAACACAAACTACACATTTAAACTACACACTGAAACTGAACTACATGCTGACACTGAAACTACACACTGATACTGAAACTACACACTGACACCACACACTGAAACTGAAACTACACACTGACACTGAAACTACACAGTGAAACTGAAACTACACACTGAAACCGAAACTACACACTGACACTGAAACTACGCACTGATACTACACACTGAAACCGAAACTACACACTGACACTGAAACTACACACTGAAACTGAAACTACACACTGAAACCGAAACTACACACTGACACTGAAACTACGCACTGATACTACACACTGAAACCGAAACTACACACTGAAACCGAAACTACACACTGAAACCGAAACTACACACTGAAACCGAAACTACACGCTGACACTGACACTGAAACTGCACACTGAAACTACACACTGACACTGACACCACACACTGAAACACAAACTACACATTTAAACTACACACTGACACTGAAACTACGCACTGATACTACACACTGAAACCGAAACTACACACTGACACTGAAACTGCACACTGAAACTACACACTGACACTGACACCACACACTGAAACACAAACTACACATTTAAACTACACAGTGACACTGAAACTACACACTGAAACTACAAATTGACACTGAAACACAAACTACATATTTAAACTACACACTGACACTAAAACTACACACTGAAACTACACAATGACACTGAAACTACACACTGACACTGAAACTACACACTGACAGTTCTGAAGGTTCTAACGGTTGTGGAGGCTCCAACAGTTCAGAGGGTTTGAATGGTTCTAGATGTTCTAAATGTTCTGAAGGTTGTAATGGTTCTCACACTTCTGAAGGTTTTCACAGTTCTGGAGGTTCTAATGGTTCTGATTGTTCCAAATGTTCTCACAGTTCTCGAGGCTGTAACGATTCTGGAGGTTCTGACAGTTCTGAGAGTTTTAACGGTCCTGCAGGTTCTGGTCCAGGGCAGACCCACCAGAACCCGTGGTGTGGTCTCCGGTCCGGTACATGTTGGGTGTCACCGACACTCGGTTCCACACTTTACTCTCCACCGCCTCCTGCTGGTAGAGACACAGGCCGCTCTCAAAGTCACAGCTGGCGATGGCGGGGTCAAAGGTCGGCTCTGGAACACACAAACGCAGTGAGGCTGGTATTAAATTACAAGTTAGTTTGCAGCTGACCAAGGTCTGTCAGTTAGGAAAGTGGAGCGACGTGAGGGAGTCCTGCATTGATGATGCTGGTGCTAAATGACCAGCTGGTGCAGAAGAAGAGAAAAGATGCCGTGACGTTCTGGACTCAGGGTCAACATTCCAGTTTAGTCAAGATCTGCTGGTACCTCATGTTCTACTCTTCCTCTTGATCTCCTTGCTCCAGAAACCCTCGGGGGATCCTGGAGTTGCCTGGTGACACCTGTGCCGACTAGCAGCGCGTAAAGAAGGTTCTCCGAGAGAAACTCCAGCTGCAGCAGGAGGTTCTCTCTCTCCACCTCCACCTCCTGCTGCAGCTGGAGGTTCTCTCTAGCCAAAGCTAGAGGTCTCTAGCTTTAAATTTGTTCTGATAGATTGGAACCTGGATAATGGATGAATAACATTTTTCTTTTTCTTCATAATTATTTCTATATTAATACATTGTCTACTACTCCTGACATCTTTTCCACCAGCGTGAATTGAAGGTTTCTCCCGAGAAACAAGGCAACGCCTCCACCACTCCCGTCTGTTTCTCAGAACCATCAATGTTAAAGTCCAGGCCTCATTCACTGTTTAACCAGGTTTCTGGTATAGCAATAGTATAAAACATGTTTGAATTGACTTAGCATTTGAAGTTAGCGTACAGGCTGTTGATATTAATTACTGATTAACTCCATCATAATGCTGCTGCTATATTGTTCTTGGGTGTAATATTTGCAGTTTTCATTGATATAACACAAAATATTGATGTCTGGGTCAATGTCATTATCTATATAGTGTGAATGGTGTCCAGTGCGTTGAAAAAGTTTTCACTGCAAGTCATAGTTCTCTGTGGTGCTGAGAAAGGAACGATTGAGTCAAGTGAGTGTTAGCTGCTCCTGCAGCCATTGTCAATGGTGTGTCTGTTTGTGTAGTGTTCAGTAATCTGCTCTGGGTGATGCAGGGGTGGTGCTGCGGGGGCAGATGATGTGGGGGTAGGTAATGCGGGGGTGGTTGATACGGGGGTAGATGATGAAGGGGTGGTTGATACGGAGGTAGATGATGCGGGGGTGGTGCTGCTGGGGTGGTTGATATGGGGGTGGATGATGTGGGGGTAGATAATGCGGGGGTGGTTGATACGGGGGTAGATGATGCGGGGGTGGTTGATACGGGGGTAGATGATGAAGGGGTGGTTGATACGGAGGTAGATGATGCGGGGGTGGTGCTGCTGGGGTGGTTGATATGGGGGTGGATGATGTGGGGGTAGATAATGCGGGGGTGGTTGATACGGGGGTAGATGATGCGGGGGTGGTTGATACGGGGGTAGATGATGCGGGGGTGGTTGATACGGAGGTAGATGATGAGGGGGTGGTTGATACGGGGGTAGATGATGAGGGGGTGGTTGATACGGAGGTAGATGATGAGGGGGTGGTTGATACGGGGGTAGATGATGAGGGGGTGGTTGATAAGGAGGTAGATGATGCGGGGGTGGTTGATACGGGGGTGGATGACCAGTTTGTCGTGTCTCGGAAAAGCAATGTCTCTGGTGCAGCTCTCGGTTTTGGAAGCAGTTCTTCTCTCCCCTGTTCTTCAGTGTAGAACAGTATCGTCCTCCTTCACGAAGGCCTGAGCTCCTCTGAGTTTCTTGGTTCTCTGTAGAATTGTTGCTACATCTTTATATCGGTCTTTCGCTTCCTGGCACAGGTTTCTCTGTGCTGTGCTCTCTCCACCTCCACCTCCTGCTGCAGCTGGAGGTGGATGTGGAGAGAGAACCTCCAGGGCGCCGGGGGGGTGCGTCGCGTGCGTATATCTTTGCATCGCGTTTGTGGTTTCTGTTCAAACACGATGCAGAGGCGGTCAGCGTTCTGTTCAACCGCTGCATCGGGGACGGACCGCGGGCGCGATGCAACGAGACGCTCAGAGCAGCCTCTGTGTTCCGGCGCGGAGCTGCAGGAGCATGATCAGCGCCGGAGTGGCTGCTCCTGCGTTTGAGCAGAAGGCTAAAGGCTCCCGTGTCCCGGAGCAGCGCACCAGCGCACAAGTGCAAAGTGGAGGATGTAAACAACAACAGAGGATTCATAAGATCCAGATCTGCCGCCAGGCTGAGACGACTGTTAAGCCGTCACATATCTGCGGAGCTCTTAAGTTTATAATAGTTTTATAGTATTTATAGATTTAAATGTTGTGGCATTCAGCATGGGCAGCAAAGTAAGAATTTCATGGTGTGACTTATAGTGTGTAAAATAAAGTAAGCTGTAAGGTGTACTTCACACGTTCTGCCACTAGGAGCCACTTCTTACCCGTGTCAGTGTGACAGAACTCGGGTGAAAAAGAAACATCGTCAATGGCAACGTATCCACCGCGGGCGCTGCTGAAGGCTGCCTCAAACACCACCTGAGAACACACACACACACACACACACACACACACACACACACACACACACACACACACACACACACACACACACACACACACACACACACACACACACACACACACACACACACACACACACACACACACACACACACATACACGCAGCAGTGTAAACAGGCTGCGGGTTGTGAGATGAGATGGAGGCCAGGCGGTGGATGGAAACACTCGCTCTGACTCACTGACCTACTTAGTCAAACCTTATGCAAGTTTCTTTCCAGCGCCATGATGGCGTTAAAAGGACATCATGAAGACACACTTTTGAAGAGCAGTGGAAAGCCTCAGAGGAGGAACAAGTGTCAATCCACTGAGACTGCAGCTTCAGTCCAGCTCCGCTCTGACTGCTCACTATTTCCTGCACCAACAATCTGAACTGACCAACATCTGGCCAATATTCTGATAAGCTATTACATCAAAAGTTTAAAAACAACTTTTCTGTCTAATATCTACAATCACAATTGTAATATTCCATCAATAGGGCTTAAATCACTCCATCAATAAAAGATCAAGAGTTTTTCATCAGTGTGTTTTATAATAGAATCATTTATCAATAATGAATCACACTCACGTTCTCAGAAAGAAGTTTTTCTTATGAAAAAACAGAAAAAGACTGCAGCCGATCCCAGCTTACTGCGTGCGAGGGCAGGTTTGCCTGGTCAGGTGAGGGCAGGTTCACCTGGACAGGTGACGACAGGTTTGCCTGGTCAGGTGAGGGCAGATTCACCTGGATAGGTGAGGGCAGGTGAGGGAAGGTGAGGGCAAATTCAACTGGACAGGTGAGGGCAGGTTCACCTGGACAGGTGAGGGAAAGTTCATCTGGACAGGTGAGGGCAGGTTCACCGGGACAGGTGAGGGCAGGTGAGGACAGGTGAGGGCAGGTTCACCTGGACAGGAGAGGACAGGTGAGAGATGGTTCGCCTGGACAGGTGAGAACAGATGTGGGCAAGTTCACCTGGACAGGTGATGACAGGTTCATCTGGACAGGTGAGGGCAGGTTCACCTGTACAGGTGAGGGCAGGTGGGGACAGGTGAGTGCGGGTTGACCTGGAAGGGTGAGGACAGGTGAGGGAAGGTTCATCTGGACAGGTGTGGGCAGGTTCACCTGGACGGGAGAGGACAGGTTCACCTGGACAGGTGAGAACGATGAGGACAAGTTCACCTGGACAGTAGAGGACAGTTGAGGGAAGGTTCACCTGGACAGGGGAGAGCAGGTGAGGGCAGGTTCACCTAGACAGGTGAGAATAGGTGAGGGCAGGTGAAGGCAGGTGTGGACAGGTGAAGGCAGGTTCACCAGGAGAGGTGAGGGCAGGTGAGGACAGGTGAGGGCAGGTTCACCTGGAAGGGTGAGGACAGGTGAGGATAGGTGAGGGCAAGTGAGGACAGGTGAGGGCAAGTGAGGGCAGGTTCACCTGGAAGGGTGAGGACAGGTGAGGGCAGATTCACCTGGATAGGTGAGGGCAGGTGAGGGAAGGTGAGGGCAAATTCAACTGGACAGGTGAGGGCAGGTTCACCTGGACAGGTGAGGGAAAGTTCATCTGGACAGGTGAGGGCAGGTTCACCGGGACAGGTGAGGGCAGGTGAGGACAGGTGAGGGCAGGTTCACCTGGACAGGAGAGGACAGGTGAGAGATGGTTCGCCTGGACAGGTGAGAACAGATGTGGGCAAGTTCACCTGGACAGGTGATGACAGGTTCATCTGGACAGGTGAGGGCAGGTTCACCTGTACAGGTGAGGGCAGGTGGGGACAGGTGAGTGCGGGTTGACCTGGAAGGGTGAGGACAGGTGAGGGAAGGTTCATCTGGACAGGTGTGGGCAGGTTCACCTGGACGGGAGAGGACAGGTTCACCTGGACAGGTGAGAACGATGAGGACAAGTTCACCTGGACAGTAGAGGACAGTTGAGGGAAGGTTCACCTGGACAGGGGAGAGCAGGTGAGGGCAGGTTCACCTAGACAGGTGAGAATAGGTGAGGGCAGGTGAAGGCAGGTGTGGACAGGTGAAGGCAGGTTCACCAGGAGAGGTGAGGGCAGGTGAGGACAGGTGAGGGCAGGTTCACCTGGAAGGGTGATGACAGGTGAGGGCAGGTTCACCTGGAAGGGTGAGGACAGGTGAGGATAGGTGAGGGCAAGTGAGGACAGGTGAGGGCAAGTGAGGGCAGGTTCACCTGGAAGGGTGAGGACAGGTGAGGGCAGGTTCACCTGGACAGGTGAGGCAGGTGAGGATATGTGAAGGCAAGTGAGGGCAGGTGAGGATAGGTTAACCTGGACAGGTCAGGGCAGATTCACGTCGACAGGTGAGGACTAGTTAACCTAGACAGAGTGAGGACAGGTGTGGACAGGTTAACCTGGACAGGTAAGGGCAGGTAAGGGCAGGTCAGGGCAGGTTCACCTGGATGGGTTTGGACCAGTCAACCTGGACAGAATGAGGACAGGTGTGGACAGGTTAACCTGGACAGGTAAGGGCTGGTCAGGGCAGGTCAGGGCAGGTTCACCTGGACGGGTTTGGACCAGTTAACCTGGACAGAATGAGGACAGGTGTGGACAGGTTAACCTGGACAGGTAAGGGCAGGTCAGGGCAGGTTCACCTGGATGGGTTTGGACCAGTTAACCTGGACAGAATGTGGACAGGTGTGGACAGGTTAACCTGGACAGGTAAGGGCAGGTCAGGGCAGGTTCACCTGGATGGGTTTGGACCAGTTAACCTGGACAGAATGTGGACAGGTGTGGACAGGTTAACCTGGACAGGTAAGGGCAGGTCAGGGCAGGTTCACCTGGACGGGTTTGGACCAGTTAACCTGGACAGAATGAGGACAGGTGTGGACAGGTTAACCTGGACAGGTAAGGGCAGGTCAGGGCAGGTTCACCTGGACGGGTTTGGACCAGTTAACCTGGACAGAATGTGGACAGGTGACGACATGTGAGGACAAGATAACCTGGATATTCTCGCTGTGAGGTGTCAGAGCTAAGCACTGCTCTACCATGAGGCTTGAGGACATGGCCCACAGAAACCACCGTGGACCAGCAGGGGAAATGGTGTTGGTCCACCGGGAACCTGGAGAGAGCTACTGGAAGGCTTCATCGAGGACTTGGTACTGGTGCAGACTGCCTATGGACCGAGGGTCAACTGATGGTCTCCACTGACTGATGGTCTCCATACGACAGACTGATGGTCTCCACTGACTGATGGTCTCCATACGACAGACTGATGGTCTCCACTGACTGATGGTTTCCACTGACTGATGGTTTCCACTGACTGATGGTCTCGATACTATAGACTGATGGTCTCCAATGACTGATGGTCTCCATACTACAGACTGATGGTCTCCACTGACTGATGGTTTCCATACTACAGACTGATGATCTCCACTGACTGATGGTCTCCATACAACAGACTGATGGGCTCCACTGACTGATGGTCTACATACTACAGACTGATGCTAAACTAGGCCTGAGATAAGATAATCCTTTATTCATCCCTCACAGAGAAATTTCCAGTGAAATTTAACCAACTGCACTGAAAGTGACATAGTTTGCAGAAGTGAAAATATCCTTTTTTTTTTTTATCATATGTAATATTTCAATTTTCTCTGAGTGACTTTGGAGTTTTTATCATCTGTGAGCCACAATCATCCACATTTTAAGCAATAAAGCAAATTTTAACGAATATATGAAATGTGGGTTTAACTTTCTGAAAGCAGCGAGAAAACTTATTGAACTTTGTCATAATATTCATACAACAACATAAAAACCCAGACATGGAGATGTCAAATGTTTTTATTATTTTTCCTAAATATGTAAACATAGTTTATGATAAATCATATTAAATGAACTCATGTCAGTAAGATGCGAGTGTGATGCCTCAGATCCAGTGCTGATGTTACCTGCTGGGTGATCTGTAGTGCAGGTCAGTGTTGGTCAGTTGGTCAGTGTTTGTCAGATGGTCAGTGTTGGTTAGTTGGTCAATGTTGGTCGCTGTTGGTCAGTGTTAGTCTGATGGTCAATGTAGGTCAGTGTTGGTCAGTTGTTCTATGGTGCTCAGTGGTGGTCAGTTGGTCAGTGTTGGTCAGTCTGTCAGTGTTGGTCAGTCTTGGGAAGTCTGTGTTGTCAGTTAGTCAGTGTTGGTCAGTTGGTCAGTGTTGGTCATTCTGTCAGTGTTGGTCAGTTGGTCAATGTTGGTCAGTTGGTCATTGTTGGTCAGTCTTGGGAAGTCTGTGTTATCAGGTAGTCAGCATTGGTCAGTTGGTCAGTCTGTGTTGGTCAGTTAGTCAGTGTTTGTCAGTTGGTTGGTATTGGTCACTGTTGATTAGTTGGTCAGTGTTGGTCTGTCTGTCAGTGTTGATCAGTCGGTAAGTGTTGGTCAGTTGGTCAATATTGGTCAGTTAGTGAGTTTTGGTCAGTTGGTCATTGTTGGTCAGTGTTGGACAGTATTCATCAGCAATGTCAGTGTCGGTCAGCTGGTCAATGTTGGTCAGGGTTGGTCATTCTGTCAGTGTTGGTCAGTTGGTCAGTGTTGGTCATTCTGTCAGTGTTGGTCAGTTGGTCAATGTTGGTCAGTGTTGGTCAGTTGGTCAGTGTTAGTCAGTCTGTCAGTGTTGGTCAATGTAGGTCAGTGTTGGTCAATTGGTCGTTTGGTCCGTGTTGGTCAATGTTGGTTAGTGTTGGTCAGTGGTTGTCAGTTTGTCAGTGTTGGTCAGTGGAGATCAGTCTGTCAGTGTTGGTCAGTTGGTCAGTGTTGATCAGTTCATCAGTGTTGGTCAGTTGGTCAGTGTTAGTCAGTTGGTCAATGTTGGTCAGCTAGTCAGTGTTGGTCAGTGTTGGTTAGTGTAGATCAGTTGGTCAATGTTAGTCAGTTGTGAAGTTGATCAGTGCGGGTCAATGTTGGTCAGTGCGGGTCAATGTTGGTCAGTGTGGGTCAATGTTAGTCAGTTTTTCAGTGTTGGTCAGTGTTGGTCAGTTGGTCAGTGTAGATCAGTTGGTCAGTGTGGTCAGTCTGTCAGTGTTGGTTAAAACAGCCTCCTGCATGTACATATGTGTGTTCCATCCTGAGCACTGACCTCCAGAGGATGTGGGGCCTTGATGTCCAGACTGACCACTGTCCACCCAGCTGTGGTGTAGAGCGCCGGCCTCCAGACCTCCTGGTAGTGGCCCAGCCAGTCTCTGGTGAACAGGCTGAAGATGTTACCACGCTCCTGGTGCCGCTGGTAGTAGAAGGTGAGGCAGCCCTCCATGGGCACGGTGGTCATCGGTGAGCTGAGCTTTGCCACCTCCTGGAAGGGCTTGGCGTACACCGCGTCCACGTACATGTAGTGGCCTGGAAGAGTCACAGGTAAACAGGACGTACCATTCCAACATACCCAATCCCTGATCAGTCTGTAGAACATCGCCAAAGGCAGGATAGAACTGCTCTTTGTGAGCTGACGTTCTGCTGCTTCAGGCCTGGAACATCAGAAAGACGTTCTGCTGCTTCAGGCCTGGAACATCAGAAAGATGTTCTGCTGCTTCAGGCCTGGAACATCAGAAAGACATTCTGCTGCTTCAGGCTTGGAACATCAGAAAGACGTTCTGCTGCTTCAGGCCTCGAACATCAGAAAGACGTTCTGCTGCTTCAGGCCTGGAACATCAGAAAGACATTCTGCTGCTTCAGGCTTGGAACATCAGAAAGACGTTCTGCTGCTTCAGGCCTGGAACATCAGAAAGAGGTTCTGCTGCTTCAGGCCTGGAAAATCAACCAGACAGACGTTCTGCTCAGTGGGGAAACAACACAGCTCATGAGGTCAGTGTAGGTTTTCTAAAATGTGTCCCCAGTTCTGTTCATGATGTCAACTTTTTATTACATTTTGGCCCTTTTGTATTGTTTGGAGTGTTTTGGAATGGTTAGTTTATCTTGAATAGTTATAAATGGGTGGTAAATTAATTAGTTATTCACTGAGCAGAACTCTCAATTTATTGCAATTTCTGTACTGTCTATTATTTTTCTACTTCATGAAATTGTTGCAAAGTTAAACTGATATTGGTAATTATCCCATCCATGGTTGGTCCAGGTGAGCAGTGTACCTCTGGTCTCAGTGGCCGTGTCGTCCTCCTGCTGGTCGTCCTCCATCGTCAAACCCCCCCCAACGTACCAGTTGACGTTGGGGTTCCAGCTGTTGCTGTAGCCACACAGGTGGTGCTCCTCAAAGCTACACTCTGGAACCACACAGCTCATTACTGTTGTTGTCCTAGTATCATAGTATCGTCGGATCTTCGTCGTCATATCGTCGTCATCATCTTCAACGTCTTCATATAATGTCGTCAAATCAACATCGTTGTATTGCCATCCTTGTCATCATGTCGTCATCAACATGGTGTCGTCGTCGTATCATCATCATTGTCATTTCCTTATTGTCGTCATGTTGCCATCGTCATCATTGTATTACCGTCATCATATCTTTGTTGTATCGTTGTTTTATCATTGTTGTATTGTTGTTGCACAGTCATCATTTTGTCATCGTATCATTGCTATTGTATCATTTTCGGGGTCATCATCGTCGTATGATTGTCATATAATTATTGTATCATTATGATATCACCATACTGCCGTCATATCATCGCTGTTATATTGTCACTGTCCAATCGTTGCCATATTGTCACCGTCATATCGTTGTTATATTGTTGTCATATCATTGTCATATTGTCATCGTCGACTCCTCTCCATGTTGTTGTTTAACCATAGTATCATTGTGTCGTGGTCATGATTGAGCAGGTGGACTCAGAGCAGGAAATACTTGACAGTACTCACCAATGCAGTATCCTGGTACTATGTGGATTTCAAAGATGGCCACGCTGTTTCCTGAGCCACGTTCAGGGCGACCCTCCAGTAAAATCTGTGGAAGGAGAGCAACCTGGTGGAATATCCTGACCTTTGCCCTTTGCTGATGTAACATTTGGAACCTTCCTTTAGGTTCCCTAATCCTGCCTCCTCTGCCACTGTTCAAACAGCTCCACCTGCAGGACCTCACAGAAAGTGTCTATCTGCTGTCCTCATTCGGGAATTCTACTTGTCATTTTCACAACTGCTTGTTATATCCAACTCCTAACACACCGTTCCACTGGCAGCCATCACAACAGGCCTCACAACGCTCAGCAGAAACAACCTGGCGTGCCAGTGACCGGCTGCAGCACGGCGGGGTACACTCAATCTACCCTTCTTCTCATCAGGGAATGACATTCAGATCGAAAAATCCCAATGGATGTGATGAACAGCGTACTTTTAATGAGAAATGTCAGGACCAATATGTGTGAAATACATGGAAAAAAATTCACAGCATATTATTAGAGACCAATCACGAAAGGCCATTAGGGACCAAGTACAAAAGGCTATTAGGAACTGAGCATGAAAGGCCAGGACCCTATTGTTTTTCGTCCTTTTATTATTTTTTCCTTGATTTTCTTTCACTCCTGAAAATTCGGCTATGAGCCCAAATGTGACCCACTAAACACTCAACAACTCACCGGATTTGTCAGGAATATCAAGACTGGCAAAAATAGTAAGGGAATGTAAAAATTAACCCCCAGAATGCCAAAATGTGCTCATATGCTCACTAGCACAACCTAGAAATCCTAAAACAGCCACCACGGCCTATAGGAATGTCGTACATAGCTCAAACCAGAACCCAATTCTTCGTCTCATCAAGACCTACAAATCACGTGCTCGTACCCTGGACCTAACTCCAACAGGAAGTCTGCAATTTACCTTTCAAAACAAGATTTTCAAACAAAAAAGGCACTCATGCAAACCCTATTTCCTCTGAGGGTAAACATTGTATCGGCTATTTATAATACTATTAAAAGAGAGAGGAGACTCTCCTGATCAATAATCTAGATCACTTTTTTGACAAGTCAAGAGGTTTAGTTTTTTTTAGCCGTCAAAGTTCTGAACGCTGAATCCCACCTCCTCCCTCCTCCACCCTTCCTCCTCCTCCCTCCTGTTTCCTCACTCATCCCTCCTCCTCCAAGCTAACATGCTAATGTGCGGTTTGAGGACTAGCTCGCGTGCAGTGTGTGGACTAGCTAACATGCCAATGTGCACTGTGATATTAACAAGCTAACAAGCTCATGTGTTCCTTGTGGACCAGATAACATGCTAATGATAACATGCTAGTGTTATGAATGCAATGAATGTGACATATTGCTGATGCTTTCAATGCTTTAGAATGCTCATGCTCATGCTAAGCTAGATAGCTTAGCAGATTAGCATATGAGATAAGACCTGGGATACGGCCGAAATGTCCCTCCTAACTCCTTTTCTATCGACTTTAGCTGAACCCCGGAAGTGTTTTGTGTAGCAGCCATGAAAAGGACTGTCCGAATTCTCAAGCAGCAAAGAAAAGGAAGCTGGTTGCTTCTTTTAGAGCCTCCTTTAGCATAGGATAGCATTGATGCACACTTTTGCAAAGGGCGTGAGCTCATGTTGCCCCACAATTTCTTGCAGCGACAACATTTAAAGGGACCCACTCATCCGAGCGTTTATGGAAAATGATGATGGCGGAAAAAGGATCATGTAAGTTACCAAAGCAATAACAAGTTGAAATCATCTAAAACACAAATGCGCTTTTTGTAGTCCCTTTTCAGAAACTTGTAGTTCTTTCCCCACCATGGCACATGTCACTAACTTATGCTGCCGTCGCATTATTATGATATCACTCTGTGTTTACAAATCACTAACTAATTAGCTGGGTCCTGCCCACTTTGCACCCCATATTTTTCTAAATAAAAGTCATTTTTGATTAAAACCTTCAAAATTGATATTTGATCAACATTTAAAGGGGTCAGAGGGCACGATTGGGCCCTGACGCGCCACAGTCCTGGGCAAACGCTGCTTGCAGCTTTAATTGTCTTTGAATCTTTTAAACTCACTCTTGTTTTCAAAAAGTGGGATTCACCTTTTCTCAACGCAAATTATCTGCATTTTTTTTCCTTCTAATTTCTGGGTTGTACTTATTTCATAAGGGCTCTGTTGCACAGTTCCCATCATGTGTGTAAATATCATGCCACTTGAATGTGTCTTGGTGAGGGATTGGAAATAAAACAGGCAGACTATCTGAAGCTCTGGAAGATGAGTGCATGAAAACAAGAATGAAATACAATTACTACAGGGTCATTTGGGGTATAATGTCTGAAAATTTTTATGTAATTTGCAAATGTTCATTGAGATGTATTTGTAGTGAAATGTGTATTTAATTCAAAATGGAGTTGTTGGTTTTCAGAAGGCTTGTTTGCTGTTGTCTCTCACCAGATGGACCAGCACAGTGAGAGAAGAAGACGCTGCCTGCTTGTATAATTCCTATGTGAATGTAGTCAGTCAGATCAAACATGGTGTCACATTTCTTCCAGATTGAACACAGATGTGTGGTGGTGGTGGGTTGGGCACACACATATCCACAAGCAGAAGAGAGTAATTACAGGGGTCAGAGCTCCGGTTAACATTGAGGATGCTCGTCAAAGTTAAATATAGAAAGACGCTTAGGTGACATCACCGGCCCTTTTATAGTCACTGTGGGTGAAGGCCTCAAACTCACAGTGTATTTATGGAGAGTCTGCAGGAGGACTGAGCATTAAGGAGGCAATGAGAACTACCTTTGTTTGGAAGATGAACTCAGAAAGAGCCACGAGTTTATAAAAGGGTCCCTGTGTGACGACGAAAGAGGGCTTTTGATTTGGAAGGATGTCAGACTAAGCGTCAGCATGTGTGTGGCTAACGGAGTACCTCAAAACGTGGCTGGTGGCTGGAGGTCAGTGACTAAGTAAGGAGGTATGGTTCCTCCTGCTGGGGTCGTTCAGCCACCAACAGCAACGTGTGACTGAAACCGGCGACACAACGACAGACATCCATCTGTGGCCTCACTTTGGCCCTCTGACTGCACAAAAGCCTAAAATAAGTCATTAATAATGTCTCTTCCAAAAAACCGACAATAATGTAATGGGAGTTTATTTATAGTCAAAGCTCTCATCATCACAAGCTCAGCGAGAAATCATTTCCTTGTCTCAGGTTTTGCTCTCAGTGCTTAATGCAGGTAAATGTCTGAAAACTAGGTAGCAACAAAGCACAAAAGGTACAACTGCATAAACACACGCAGTAGAGTACTAGAGCCTGTAACCATGGTACACAAAACCATGGTCGTTTACTCTGGTTGGTCATTCTTAAACCTGAACAAAAGGTATGAACCGGTACAAAGATGGTTAGAGGAAGCTGGTTAAATGAAGCTGTAGATATGAAGCTGGTTAAATGAAGCTGGTTAAATGAAGCTGTAGAAATGAAGCTGGTTAAATGAAGCTGTAGAAATGAAGCTGGTTAAATGAAGCTGGTTAATTAAGACTGAAGAAATGAAGCTGTAGAAATGAAGCTGTACAAACAAAGTTGTAGAAATGATGCTGGTTAAATGAAGCGATTGAAATGAAGCTGGTAAAATGAAGCTGGTAAAATGAAGCTGGTTAAATGAAGCTGGTTAAATTAAGCCGTAGAAATGAAGCTGGTTAAATGAAGCTGGTTAAATTAAGCCGTAGAAATGAAGCTGGTTAAATGGAGCTGGTTATATGAAGCTGGTTAAATGAAGCTGTGGAATTGAAGCTGTAGAAATGAAGAATATACACTTGGAGTGACCAGCTCGGTAAGCACGAGGATCTGTAGTGTTGGTGTTTGTCTCTGATCATAAAGTGGTTGTCACAGTTACACAGTCTCCAGTGTATCTGATGGTGGCAGGCTGGACCTCCAGGAAATCTGCCAACCTGCCGGAGCACCACACAGGATGTTCTAGTCTCCACTGTTGGGCCCGGAATCCATGTTCTCCCCCAAGCAGTTCTCCCCCAATAGAGCAGGCTGCAAGAACAATGGGGAGACAATAAAACAGCAGGGGGGGAGGACAGCAACCTGAGAGGGCCACAAGCCCCATCATTGGTCGATCCCGACCCGGACACAGCAGGTGTCCGAAATGCAACTTGGTCAAACCCAGCTCGCCGCCAACTGACCGCCACTTCTCAACCAGGTCTCCAAGCAGAGAGGACGTCTCTGCAGAACCGGGTCAAGAGAGCACAAAGTGATTCACAAGAACCAAACTACGGTTCAGCCCGCTGGTGAGCAGAACACACTGTTTGGACTATCCTTTTTCTCTTTTCCCTTTTTCTTTTTGTGGATCCTGGGAGCCAGACATGAAGGACATCTTCTCTTCCCCCCGCCCAGCTGCAATGTGCTCCACGGACCTGCAGAAAGACCAGGCCGTGGACGGTGCTGCACCACACCGCGCAACGGAACCGAAAGAGAGCTTTTGTCTGAGCAGCGCTGCTAGATTAGCCTGAAGCTAACCTGCTTCATGTGCCGCTGATATCTGTTGTGTACGCGCGTGTGTGTGTTTGCGTGCATCATCGCAAGCTCGTGACTTTTCCCCCCTCAGAACAGGAGTTCTGAGGAGATCTCTGTGCGGAGAAACGAGCCACGGAACCGAGCCTCGCCGGAACTTTCTTCCTTTTTTCCTCCCCCTCTCTCTCTCATTCCTTCATTAACCCCTGGTGCACGCGCTCCACACGTATCCCGCTGCCGCGTGTGTTAACTGATGGAGATAAGCTCTCCACATAGCCACAGTTAGCATCCAAACCGCTAACTTGTGCCACCGTGATACATCCGTATAGTCACCGGAGTTTGGCTGCATGTCTCAACATCCAGTTAAACTCCAGCGTTACAGTAATGATTTTGCCCCGGTGAGCCCACTTGCTCCGAGCGTCCCCCACGCATGCACGCCACGGCCATCTTGTTTATATGGTCGCCGAGCAACCGCCGCATCCCCAGAAAGAGCGAGTCAAACGCCCCTATCGGCTGCGTGGGTAATCGCAATCTCTCCTTACACCCACCTGGTGGTCACAACGAGTCATTGCGCTCCCCCTCGGCCGTGTGCCCCTAGTGGTCATCACAGTCACCGCCCCGAACCAGACGCCTGCCTCCCTCTGGCGTCCGTTCGAGATCATTACACCCACTTACACTGACCCTCCAAGGTCCGCCGCCACCTGGTGGACACTCGTGGTCATTACATCCCCACTCAGACTCTCTGACACACACACACACACACACACTCTTTCTTTGTACATAGTGTTTGCTGTTTAGTAGATCAGATCTCCGTGTTAGATGACGTTTGTTACTTGATTGTGTTGGTTTATGATATTATTTCTGAATTATTAATGAATTAATACATTTTGGTTAATAAATGCCTGTTAGCTGAATTGATCGATTCCTGGTAATTATTGTGTATTTATTGTTGACAATTCACTGGTTTGTAACAGACTGTGCTTGAATCTCACGCCTTCCCTGTTATTTAAGATTGTTATATTTTGCACAGGAATATTAACTAACTTAAATACCCTTTTTACAAACGAGACTGATATTTTGTTATTATTTATTTCCAGTTTAACTGGTGGTGCCCCAATTTCATTATTATTTGATAAATAATCAAGTTATTCAAATTAATAATTTTTTATTAATAAATTCTTTTTCATAATTTATAAATTTTTCAGTAATTACTCAATTACTCTAGGAGTTGTAAATGAGTGCATGACATTTTACTTCCATTAATAATTACAATTTTTCATAAATTACTTCCAGTGATTTATTACTTTCAGTAATCAATTACTTACAGTAATTTTAACGCTAATAACCAACCATAAATCCCAACACCACCCTACCTGGTAAGGAGTGCTGCGGTTCTGCAGGTCCACACTGGCAATGAGCCAGCTGTCAGAGGTTGTGTTGGCGGTCCACAGTCGGTAGTCGAAGTTGTCGCCGTCCGGTCTGAGATGGAGCCCCAGGGAACCCTGTCCGGTGATCTGGTACACCAGTCTCACACAGCTCCAGTCCTGGTGGTCCAGAACCGGGCTGATCAGAACCGCCTGCTCTTCTTCTTCTAAGAAGGCCGAGTCCACCGTGATCAAGTGTCCTGTGACACAAGAGCAAGCAGAGGTCCATCACATCACTTCAGACATGTGGATGAAAACACCGTGGACTCTTTAGAATTAGAAGCAACCCTGACGTGGAGGAAACATGGAGGAGCTGCTTCCAGCCTGTAGGTTGATTAAGTGTCCCCGAGGTGGAGGAAACAAGGTGAAGCAGCTTTTTCAGTTCCTTCCTGTGGAACCAATGTCCTGAACACCTCTTCCTTTACATCACACCTGGAGACAGGCTTTGGAACATACAGTGATCAACAACACCAACATTCACATTTATTATTTTGGCGATTCACAATGGGAGCTATAATTGAGAGAAGTTATTGTTCAATGTTTGTCTGTCAGGTAGATAGAGTCAGTCTGTTGTTGGAGAAGCTTCCGTCTGCTGAGAGGACGTAATATGATTTGGTTCGCCAGTTACTTTGCCTTGCATTGTTTTAGTCTGAAATGGTCCTGCTGACTTGCCACATACCGCAGGGATTAGCAAGGTTTCCTCAATTTGCAGTTTGTATTGTGGTTTAGCTGCTTTGACCCTGAAGTGCAGGTCTACTCTGGTTCACCTGTCTCCTGGTCTGAGGACACAACACTGACACCGTGCTGGACCAGGGGAATGTGTTCACACTGTGCTGGACCAGGGGAAAATCTTCGTCACTGTGCTGGACCAGGGGAATGTCTTCGTCACTGTGCTGGACCAGGGGAATGTCTTCATCACTGTGCTGGACCAGGGGAATGTCTCCGTCACTGTGCTGGACCTGCCAGGTAGACGGAACGGTCTGCCAGGTAGACGGTACGGTCTGCCAGATAGACGGAACGGTCTGCCAGGTAGACGGTACGTTCTGCCAGGTAGACGGTACGTTCTGCCAGATAGACGGAACGGTCTGCCAGGCAGACGGTACAGTCTGCCAGATAGACGGTACTTTCTGCCAAATAGACGGAACGGTCTGCCAGGCAGACGGTACGGTCTGCCAGATAGACGGTACGGTCTGCCAGATAGATGGAGCGGTCTGCCAGATAGACGGTGCGGTCTGCCAGGCAGACGGTACGGTCTGCCAGATAGACGGTACGGTCTGCCAGATAGACGGAACGGTCTGCCAGATAGACGGAACGGTCTGCCAGATAGACGGTACGGTCTGCCAGATAGACGGTACGGTCTGCCAGATAGACGGTGCAGTCTGCCAGATAGACGTACGGTCTGCCAGATAGACGGAACGGTCTGCCAGATAGACGGAACGGTCTGCCAGGTAGACAGTACGGTCGGCTAATTTCACGGCTGAATCGGGGATGTTTTCATGTAGCACTTTGGCTTTTCAAGTGACACGGCTGTTCATGGTTAGTGAGCAGTAGCTTGATATCCATTTTGTCAATGAGAGAGTAGGCCTTTGCCAGACAGACCCTTATAGATGGGATGAGACGCCAGCTCGTTTACCATACTTCTGCTTCAGGAACATCATCACCTGTGCCTCCTCACGATTTGTCCCTTTACTGTTGCTGAGTAACTTATCTCCTCCAGGGTGGAGCTCAATCCTTCGTGCATGTCCGGAGCAGGAGTCCATCATGTTGAGAAGCTCCATTCATGTCTCAGTCCAAACAACGCTGCTCACTGTGCAAGAGTACCAAGCTGCTCAGTCTGCTCATCTCGGTTTAATTCAGGTCCGAGATTAATAATGAATATAATTAAAATGTATTGGATGTATAAAGGAAATAAAAGTGTACAAATTGATCTGGTGAAAATATCTTTGACGGAGGCGTACATTGATGATGGACAGCAGTAGTTCCTAATATTTACGCCTCGTAGCCTTGAATAAATTGTGATTTGGACTCTGAGGAGGTGACAACCACGTTTGGCATCTATTGAGTTTTATAGCTGTGAGTTGCATTGTAATTCCAAAGCAGCTTATGATTGAATGTGTTGAGTGAGAGCTCGTTCTTCTCATGACCACGTCCTTGATGTTTCACATTCAACAGTAGGTTGGTTGACCTCGGGGCAGAAGCCCCAGGACAGAGTTTCCATTCAGCCTTTTTGTCAACGGTAAGAGTCTTTATATTCACTCACTCAGGTCCAACACAATTTAGTGGATATAAACACTGTTTATGGAGAGCTGCTTTAAGTGCCCTTAGTTTGAAATGACATTGAGAAGGGGAGGCTGGGGGATTGAGAGTTGTATCTGCAATCCCTTATTTGGTCAAATGTAACTCATCAAGAGTCATAGTAGCAGGAGGAGACTCAGAGCAGTGATTTTAAACCTGGGAGGAGCAAAAAAGACAGAAGATACAGTCCCACACACACCAACTCAGGCAGAAAAATAATAGATGCCGCAGAGGTGGCTGGATGTTTTTTGAAGCATATGTATAAGATATGATAAAATCGGACTATATTACAGTAATCCAACATTGGGAAATTGGGTCGACACAGCAGCTCAACAGTGTAGAAATACTTAGAGACAGTCGGGATAGTTGCACACAAGAGAATAGACTATAGATATAATATGAGATAAATATAAATCTATGTATACAAGACAGAGTCAGTGTGATGAGCTGATGATATATATATATATACATATATATATATATATAGATAGATAGATAGATAGATAGATAGATAGACAGACAGACAGACAGACAGACAGACAGACAGACAGACAGACAGACAGACAGACAGACAGACAGACAGACAGACAGACAGATAGATAGATAGATAGATAGATAGATAGATAGATAGATAGATAGATAGATAGATAGATAGATAGATAGATAGATGTAACGAGCCATAATGTAATGATCCATAACTTAATGATCCATTTTCCAGAACCTGTTCCAGACCTCCATCGGCACTGGAATTGTCCCCAAGAGCTGGAAACACTCCACCATCATCCTGACCTAGACCCTGAAGGACCTCCACCTGGTGGCGCTCTCCTCCCAGGTGATGAAAGCCATGGAGAGGCTGGTCAAACAACACATTCTCACCCTGACCAAGTCAAAGCTCCGCCCGCTCCAACTTGCTCAATGGAAATACAGAGGTGATGATGATACCACAGCCTTCACCATTGATACCATCCATAAACATCTGGAGCCCCCCCAGACACACATCTGCCAGACTCCTGTTTGCAGACTTCTCCACCTTCAACACTCTACAACCCCACATCCTGGCAGAGAGACTCCACCAGAACTTCAACATGTGCAGTCAGTTCAAACTCTGGATCTTGGACTTTCTTACTAACAGAATCCAGCAAGTAGGGATTAAGAAGAACCTCTCTAACATTCTCCCTACCTCTACAGGCCCCCCACTGGGCTGAGTGCTTCTCTGATCTTCATATTGTACACTGACAAGTGTAGATCCACACAACCCAACTGTCACCTGGTGAAGTTTGCTGACAACACAGTACTGCTGTCGTCCTATCCGGCTCCTCCCTGCATTACGGACCCATCCTGCAGCAGTTTGTAGAGCGGTGTGATACGTCCCCTCTGGAGCTGGATGTCAGCAGAACCAAGGAGATGGTAGTGACCGTCTCCAGCAGCCGAAGGGACCTTGCAGCACCACTGACCACCATGATCCACGCTTCACTGGTTTAGTCTGTCGAGGAATACAGATATCTGCGTACCATCTTTGACAACTGACTGAGGTTCTCCTCCAACCCTGAGGGGCTCCTGAGGAGGTGCCACCAGAGGATTTGCCACCAGAGGATGTACCTACTCAGAAAACTGAATTCTTTTTTCATCAGCGAGAGTCTTACTGACATTCTACTACACATCCATCGGAAGCATTTTGTCTTTCTCCATGTGCTGCTGGTATCACTCCATCACCCTACAGGACAGGAGCAGCTCCTGTCCCCAGGGCTGTTCTCCTCCTGAACTCCAAGAGGTTACAATAACATGCGCTTTCTTTTTTCGTGCAATATTGTTCATGTGCAATTAACCTCTCTGACCTGTGCAATATTAGAAATCTGCTTGCTTTTTTTGTTGATACTAGCTTTCTGATTTTATTTAATTAACTTATTTAATCATTCTCTTGATGCCTTTTATGTGTCACTCTTTGCCCACCTAATTGCCCCCTGGGGATAAATAAAGTTTTTTCTGATTCTGATAATGTAACATAATGCTCCATAACATAATGTAGCGTAATGATACATAACGTAACAAAACACTCCATAGCATAATGTAACGCTCCATAATGTAATGTAACGTAACTATCCATAATGCTTAGTACCCCCCCCAGGAACCCCCACAGGACCCCCACAGGACCCCCACAGGACCCCCACTGGCCCCCCAGGACTCCCACTGGAGTATCTTCAGTCCCCTACAGGACCTCACTGGACCCCGTCCAGGCCCCCATCCCAGCTTTGACATCCAGTCACAGAGAAACTGTGACAGGAAACTCATGGCAACGATGGAAAATAAGCTCCTCCCTCCAGGAGAGTCCTCAGGACAGTCAGATAGCTCCTCCCTCCAGGAGGACAGTCAGACAACTCTTCCCTGTGGGAGGACAGTCAGGCAGCTACCCCCTCCGGGAGGACAGTGACACAGAATGAGCTCAGTCGTCTGGAGCTTTAACACCAGACCATCCTGCAGACTGACTTGTCTTCACCTCCTCTCTGCTGGAACATTCAAAGTGATGAGCCAGAGACCTGATGAAGGCTGTACTACTCTGTCATTTACATGAAGTTACTTTTAGTTCAGGTATTTCATGAGGTGTAGTTGACATTGTAGGACTGGGGTGATTGAGGCCAGTGAAGGAATGGAGGACCATCTGGTTCACCTGACGAGGCTGCAGGATGGAGAGAATCCTGACACAGAAGCTCCTGCTGCCTCAGCAGTCAGACTGAGAAAACTGATGAAGACAAGCTTCATTATAACTTCAGCATCCCCAGGTGGCCCCTGAGGACATCTGTAGACCCCCATTAACCTCTCTGTGACTAAAAATGACAGAACGCAAAGGACAGGTTCCTGGAGTGGCCAAACATTGTGTGTTGTTGGATTATTCTGCGGTGTACATTGTTTTATACAGACCTCTGACATCCATAATGGATTTCCAGAACGGAGGTCAATAATCACTGAAACTATTTTGTTTGTGTCTTTTAAGACAATCCAGAGGTGTTGTGTCCAAATGTGGCCCTGGAGGGCCATCGCCGCTCCCTTCCTGCTTCACAATACCTGAAACTCGTGATCGAAGCCTAACCTCCTCAGAGCAATGAGGTGACAGAGAGAGAGAGAGAGAGAGAGAGAGAGAGAGAGAGAGGGAGGGAGAGATAAAGACAGAGGGAGAGAGAGAGAGAGAGAGAGAGAGAGAGGGAGAGATAAAGACAGAGGGAGAGAGAGAGAGAGAGACAGAGGGAGATTTTTTGATTTTCAAATCAACTTTTATTTATCATTTTGAAAAACACATGTCTTTTCTTCCACCAGTAAAAAACAGTTCACGAAGCCAGTTCAGAGTAAAAATCTACTTCCTGTCAAATAAAGAGCTGAACACCACAAAGCAGATGGTGTTTTTATAACACCACCTCTCATTAGAACAAGTCCTTCATTTCTTTATAGAAATTGAAATCAACCCAGACCCGAGCCCTCATCAAAAATAAGAACATGCTGACCAGAGAGCATTGCATTGTGCTTGGTCTGGATCCAAGAGAAACCCCGTCTGGACCGTGAAGTTCCTGGTCACGTGACCTGTTCACCTGTCCTGCCTTCACACTGGTTTTCAGGTGGGATTAGCCCTGGAACCTGAATTGGTTAAAGGTATAGAACGGGGGTCACCTGATGGCGGACCGCAGTCCTGGTCCAGACCCAGACGCTGCCCCATCTGAACCCGGATTGGCCTCCAGCCCAAACAGGAAAAAAATCTGAGTTTTAAAGCCTGATGCTAATCTTTTTCCAGCCTTTTCTGTAGTTTAGGAACCACACTGACCACTTCCTGGGAGTGAAGCTGTCACGTGACACCAGGCAGCAACATATGTGGATTTCAGGGACCAGTGTTGTAAATGAGAAGCGTGGGAACTCAGCAGAGTGAAATATACAGAGGAGACAGAGAAAAAGACTTCAGGAAAATCAGGCACCAGGTGGCGCTCTACAAAGACAGAGGTGAAGACAGAGCATTTAGTCCAGAATGTCCCGTGTCAGTCCTGGTCAGTCTTTCCTCAAAGGCTCATTGGCTCCGAACCCATCGGTCCAGCCCAATCCACCAGGATCCCAGACCTGCTGTAGGACCAGTCCACCAGGATCCGAGACCTGCTGTGGGACCTGTCCACCAGGATTCTAGACCTGCTGTAGGACCTGTCCACCTGGATCTTAGAGCAGCTCTGACAGTCCAGCAGCTCTTCAGTTCATTTCAGGAGATCTTCACAGGAAGTGACTCAGACTTAAACTTGGAGAATGTTGGACTGTTGCTCCGTGATGAGGTCAAGAGGAGAGGGACCAGGACAAACCTGTCCACCATGACTAGTCAGGAGGAGACGGATAATGACAAACCTGTCCACTGTGACCAGTCAGAAGGAGACGATCAGGACAAATAGATGGATCAGTGGATGATCCAGTTCTGACCCTCAGCATTCGAGGGTTCGGTCTTCTGAGGCAGGAAGTAGAATACATGTGGTCAGACGTGGTCAGAGACGTATTTCCTGGTTGGAGGTGGGGCGGGCAGAGTGCCAGCTCGGCGTTTAGACGTTAGTCACCCAGAGCGTCTCTCCTGGCTTTCACCACAACTTCCCTCGCTTCTGTGTTTAGAGCAGGATGGTCGGTTGTCATGGCAACCAAACAGAAAACAGCACTGTGGGCCGTCCACATTTCTATGAGACTATTTATTTCCAGTGTGGGTGAAGCCAGTCACCCCGTCCAGGGCTCCCTCCTCCTCCGTCTGCCGGTGAAGGACAAAGCTTCAATTTGGGCGGGACTCGTGTTTTGTGGGTGACAGGAGACGTGTGGCGGCTGCTAACCAGCAGAGGAGCAGCAGCTGTGCAGAATGATGATGGTAAACTGAAGACTAGACATTTCTTTCCTGCTGGTTGGTATGTGATGGAACATCTTGACCCAGCAGCTCACAAAACAAATCTCTCGTGTGAGATTTTAACCTTCAAACAAAAACAACTAACTGTACACGTTCAAAGTCAAGTCCTTTGCGAGGAAACAAACAGTTTGAAAATATTTGTGATTTTCCTTCAAACAAAATGCATGTGGTCCTGAGCTGGACCGTAAACCAGCACACATCAGGAGAGCTAACTAAATGATCCTGCTCGTTTCATCTCAGCATCACTCCAGCACCAAAACAAGCACACTTTGTTTTGGCCATTTTGCATCTTGGACATTTAGATGCGAAAGATAAACTATCCTTTAGCCTTTCAATTTAAACAACATATAAAACAAAATATGAAAATATATTCATGACTCTTCAAAGACAGCAGCCTCATACTGAAACAAGCTTTTAATTTTTTACATTAACATTCTATCACGCAATCCAGAGTCCTCTGGGATCATAAATTCATTCAATCAAATGTATATTCATACATATCCTCATCATCATCATCATCATTATCATCCCAACAGCGAGCTGCACAGTGTGTCACAGTGGTCCAGTGTGTTTTCACCAGTAGCGACCATCAGGACCTTCAGTCTTCTCTGCAGGCCGAAGAAAAAGATCTGAATCACAGACTGATGATTATATTTTGTCCATGAATCCTTATTAAATAATTCCAAATGGTCTGTCTGCTTCTTCTCAGAGCTTCTCCCTGGCTGCTGCTTCCAGACATGTACTTCCACATTAAAGCTTTTAACCAATCACATTTAGCATCACCTGTTGCCGGGTAAACAAATCTGCCTGAGGCCTTCACATTCAGTTCTGCAGGCGTCTGCAGTGTAAAACTAGTGTCGGTCACGCTGCTGCTTCAACCAATCACATTTTGATATTAGTGTCACTGTATTCAAGCCCTCTGATTGGCTCGTCAGAGAGCTCACTCTCCAGCTAGCTGGCTGGATCTGTCACAAGCTGTACAAACTAAAATATAGTTGTTTATTTTACAGTGGTTTTGTCAACCTACAATGACTAAAGGAGAAGATAAAGGCATTTAAGTTGCAGATTTATTGTCAAAACAATTTTCAAGAAATACTTTTCTAAGATGTCATTGAATGCACCACAGTACTCCAAGCGCTCACTACAAACTCCACCATGCAGGATTCAGGATTAGATTATTTGCATTATATTATTTTCAAGACCATGAAAAGCTGACACTTGTCTCCTTTCTCAACCTCCAGAAGTTTTAGGAAAAGCAGACGCTATTTCATGCAGCTGCAGCAGGAGGAGAGACGTAAACCTGGATTGTTTTTTTTATTGATAAAGGTATTTATTCTGGCTACACGAGTACCTATCTGTGAGGCAAAGGCTTTTTATACTGCATTTCTGCAGTAACATGGTTTAAGTAGCCATAAAAAGTTATTGAGGGGTGGACTGACTCAGACCAGCAGTGAAGAGCCTGGCTCTGAAACACAGGCTGCCACTGGTTTCCATGAAGTCTGCAGGTCAACAGATCCAGCCAATCAGACACAGTCTCACTGGACTGCAGATCATATTACACATTAGTCATTATTTCTACTTTATTTCACACCTGGTGGAACTGGTCAGAAGTGTGAGCATGGAGGCACAGAATCAACCACAAATTGTTCTGCTTCTGAAAAGCTGCTGGTGGAAATAAAAGAAGAAGAACACTGTTCTCAACTCTGTGATAAGCACAATCCAGGACTTAACTGCCAGTGATCACCAACCTGATGTCCTTCAACCTGGTGATCCTCAACCCGGTGTCCTTCAACCGAGTGTCCTTCAACCTGGTGCCCTTCAACCTGGTGTACTTCAACCTAGTGATCTTCAACCTGGTGTACTTCAACCTAGTGATCTTCAACCTGGTGTTCTTCAACCGAGTGATCTTCAATCTGGTGATATTTAACCTAGTGATCTCCAACCTGGTGCCCTTCAACCTGGTGACCTTCAACTCTGTGTCCTTCAACCTAGTGATCTTCAACCTGGTGTCCTTCAACCTGGTAATCCTCAACCCGGTGTCCTTCGACCGAGTGTCCTTCAACCTGGTGCCCTTCAACCTGGTGTACTTCAACCTAATGATCTTCAACTCGGTGATCTTCAACCTAATGATCTTCAACTCGGTGATCTTCAACCTGATGATCTTCAGCCTAGTGATCTTCAACCGGGTGTCTTTCATGTCCTTATTGTTGTTTACGTGTTGGTTCTTTCCAGTTCCTGGTCTCTGCAGTGCTTCTCCTCAGGAGAGCAGTTGGTTCCTGACGTGTCCCAGATGAGGAACCTGAAGGACCATAGAGGAGCTGGAGACTAGGGTTCCACTGGATGGACGGCACAGAGATCACAACGGACACTCAATGTTGCTTTGCTCCAGCATATATGCAACAAATTACTCTCATGTTTCAAAATAAGAGCTTTTATTCAAACATGTCATTCAAACAGTACACAACCGCATTACAGTTGTATTTGCTCCAAAAGTCCCAGTTTGAGTCGGAATGAGAGCTTTTCTCTTTGGAGACGTCAGCATGACCAAGGAAGAGGGTTTTTATTCCCTGGTCGCTCTATTCAGCTCAACGTGTGAAACTCACTTCAGGCCACAAACTTGCATCGTCTACAAACAAACTCTGGAAGGTGCCACGTTCTTTCAAAGAAGAACTAAATGTTTTCACTGAACCTGAAAAGTTCACATAGTACATTTGTAATGAATCCTACTGATGGAAAATATCTTTACAATGTCAAACTAAAACGAGCTCGACTTGACTTTGACCATTTTGTTCTCCAACAACACCAACGCCGTGCAGACAAGCTCGTTTCTTTGTGCTGTGAGATTTGTTCTTCCACCTGCAAGTGATCTTTCACTTTGCCTGTAATCCACCAGCTGAGACACACTCTGGACAAATGAAGCGCCGTACTGGTCTAATCTGAAGCATCCAATTAGTCTAATCTGTAGTGTCAGATTAGTCTAATCTGAAGCATCCGATTGATCTAGTCTGAAGTGTCTGATTGTTCTAAGAAAAAATGTCCGATTGGTCTAATCTGAAGCGTTGAATTGGCCTGACCTTAAGCGTCCTATTGGTCTAATTGGACCTGTCCCATTGGTCTAATCTGAAGCGCCCCATTGGTCTAATCTGGAGTGCTTTATTGGTCTAATCTGAAGTGTTCGATTGGTCTAATCCAGGGGTCGGCAACTTTAAATGCTCAAAGAGCCATTTGGACCCGTCTCGCTCTGAACACAACACCAAAAGAGCCGCACGCATTTTATTTTGACAGTCCCACCGGCAGACCATGCCAGGATGACACTACACACAAAACCTTCTTCACTGCTGGTTGACAATTTACAACTAATAAACTAAACTACATGGACTATGCAACAAAAACACAACACAACACAATTATTACCAACACTACAAATCTAATATAGCCCCCAATAATTACATTTAAAACACGTCAAACAGAAGCTCCCATAATGCATTGCAGCTCTCAGCTCCTTTATTGCTAAACATTGTTAAAATGGAAGATAAATGTGGGAGATCTGGATTGTTAGAACCATCAGTGTGATGGTGTGGCTTTAATGTCCTGTAGTTGTTTTGTAATTCACTAGAATGTTCCATCTCTCTTAACAAGTCTGTAATGAACCTCCTGGAATTGTCGGCGCTCCACAGCGCAGCGGTTTTACTGTGAAAGGTACAGGAAGCTCCCAGCTTCAGATCCCAGTTGAGTCGCTGTCATGACCTGCAGCCACAATTCTACGTTCTTCATGCCATTATTGTTGTAATGACGTTACATCACTGCCTCGTTGACAACCCGCCTACATTGTACCACTCTTTGTAGGGACTGCGCTCTGGGTGGCTTTGCCTCCTTACGTCCCTGCAGGATGAACTGCAGTGGGACCGAGGCTCAAGGAGCCGCAGTGGAGGGACCAAAGAGCCGCATGCGGCTCCGGAACCGCGGGTTGCCGACCCCTGGTCTAATCGGACATGTCCTATTGGTCTAATCTGAAGCGTTCGATTGGTCTAATCTGAAGTGTCCGATTGGTCTCATCCAAAGCATCGGATTGGTCTAATCTGAAGCGTTTGATTGGTCAAACTGTTGGCAGGTAGAGCAGCACTGCTGAGGACATGAAAACTGAGCTGACCTGTTCAGTCAGTGTTCTGGGACGATGTTAATCCAAACCTGAGTGAGCTAATGACCACTGACCACATGAGGGTCAGGCTCTGGCCTCCTGCTGGGGAACCGTTGAGCCACGGTCCCATTCACTGCCATTGAACCTTTTCACACACATTCTTTCCAGGGTGAAAGGCTTTGAATGGTCGACTGCACAGTAATCTTCTCATAGCTTTCACTCCCTTCAGCTCCTTGTCCTGCTGCCAGATGTGCTGGGGGAGCTCCAGCTTCCCCAGAGACATGATGCTGCCTCCACCGTGCCTCACGGTGCAGAGGGCATCACACCCAGGAACAGCTGTCACTGTACATTGGAACTCGTTTCTCCCTGGGTGGACAGGACCAGCTGAATGCCACTGTGATAATCTGAACACCTTTTCTTCTTCTTCTTTCCCTCATTCACATTGAGCAAACTGAAACCTGTCTGTTTGAAACAATATTGTCATTTTGACATTTAAAAGAATGCAGTTTTAACATGTTGCCATGCAGCATTGGGAAGAATTTCTCAGCAGTTCATCCTTCACAAGATTCTCATGCAACTTCATGACTGAGGCCGCCGCCCACTCCTCGAGATCAGAAGGGCCAGACCACCATCTCAACCTTGTCATACATTCTACACCCCGTCATATGTTCTACACCCCGTCACACATTCTACACCCCATCAAACATTCTACACCCTATCATATGTTCTACACCCCATCACACATTCTACACCCCATCGAACATTCTACACCCTATCATATGTTCTACACCCCATCACACATTCTACACCCCATCGAACATTCTACACCCTATCATATGTTCTACACCCCATCAAACATTCTATACCCTATCAAACATTCTACACCCTATCATATGTTCTACACCCTGTCATTCGTTCTACACCCCATCAAACATTCTACACCCTATCATATGTTCTACACCCCATCACACATTCTAAACCCCATCGAACATTCTACACCCTATCATATGTTCTACACCCCATCAAACATTCTATACCCTATCAAACATTCTACATCCTATCATATGTTCTACACCCCATCAAACATTCTATACCCTATCAAACATTCTACACCCTATCATATGTTCTACACCCTGTCATTCGTTCTACACCCCATCAAACATTCTACACCCTATCATATGTTCTACACCCAATCATATGTTCTACACCCCATCAAACATTCTACACCCTATCATATGTTCTACACCCTGTCATTCGTTCTACACCCCATCAAACATTCTACACCCCATCAAACATTCTACACCCTATCATATGTTCTACACCCCATCAAACATTCTACACCCCATCAAACATTCTACACCCTATCATATGTTCTACACCCTGTCATACGTTCTACACCCCATCATACATTCTACACCCCATCATATGTTCTACAGTTCGTCATACTTTATACACCCCGTTCTACATTCTACACCCCATCATACGTTTTACACCCTATCATACGTTCTACACCCCATCATACATTCTACACCCTATCATACATTCTACACCCCATCATACATTCTACCCCATCATATGTTCCACACCCTATCATATGTTCTACACCCCATCATATGTTCGACACCCCGTCATATGTTCTACACCCTATCATACTTTCTACACCCCGTCATACGTTCTACACCCTATCATACATTCTACACCCCATAATACATTCTACACCCTATCATACATTCTACACCCCATCATACATTCTACCCCATCATATGTTCTACAGTTCATCATACATTATACACCCCGTTATACGTTCTACACCCCATCATACGTTTTACACCCTATCATACATTCTACACCCCATTAAACATTCTTCACCCTATCATACATTCTACACCCCATCATACATTCTACCCCATCATATGTTCCACACCCTATCATGCGTTCTACACCCCATCATATGTTCTTCACCCCGTCATATGTTCTACACTCTATCATACTTTCTACACCCCGTCATATGTTCTACACCCTATCATACTTTCTACACCCCGTCATACGTTCTACACCCTATCATACATTCTACACCCCATAATACATTCTACACCCTATCATATGTTCTACACCCTGTCATACGTTCCACACCCCATCATACATTCTACACCCCATCATATGTTCTACAGTTCATCATACATTATACACCCCGTTATACGTTCTACACCCCATCATACGTTTTACACCCTATCATACGTTCTACACCCCATTAAACATTCTTCACCCTATCATACATTCTACACCCCATCATACATTCTACCCCATCATATGTTCCACACCCTATCATGCGTTCTACACCCCATCATATGTTCTTCACCCCGTCATATGTTCTACACTCTATCATACTTTCTACACCCCGTCATACGTTCTACACCCTATCATACATTCTACACCCCATCATATATTCTACACCCCATCAAACATTCTACACCCTATCATACGTTCTACACCCGTCATATGTTCTACAGTTCGTCACACTTTATACGCCCCAATATACGTTCTACACCCTATCATACGTTTTACACCCTATCATATGTTCTACACCCTATCATACGTTCTACACCATATCATACGTTCTACACCCCACCATACATTCTACACCCTATCATACATTCTACCCTATCATACATTCTACACCCTATCATACGTTCTACACTCCCATCTAATGTTCTACACCCCTATCATATGTTCTACACCCCGTCATACATTCTACACCCCATCAAACATTCTACACCCTATCATATGTTCTACACCCTGTCATATGTTCTACACCCCATCACACATTCTACACCCCATCATACATTCTACACCCGTCATATGTTCTACAGTTCGTCACACTTTATACACCCCGTTATACGTTCTACACCCTATCATGTGTTCTACACCCCATCATGTGGTCTATACCCTATCATACGTTCTACATCCCATCATATGTTTTACACCCCATCATATGTTCTACACCCATCATACATTCTACACCCCATCATAAGTTTTACACCCCGTCATATGTTCGACACCCTATCATATGTTCTACACACAATCATACATTCTACCCCATCATTCATTCTACACCCCATCATAGGTTTTACACCCCGTCATATGTTCTACACCTTGTCATACTTTCTACACCCTATCATACGTTCTACACCCCGTCATATATTCAACAACAAGTCATACGTTCTACACCCTATCATACGTTTATCACCCCATCGTATGTTCAATACTCCATCATATGTTGCACAACACCGTCATACGTTCTACACCCGTGTCATATGTTTAGGGTGGAGGGCAGCCAGAGGGTGGAGGACAGGTTCTCAGGATGGATGACAGTCTCTCAGGGTGACGAATAGCCTCTCAGGGTGGAGGACAGGCTCTCAGGGTGGAGCACAGCATCTCAAGGTGGAGCAAAGCCTCTCAGGGTGGCGGACAGCCTGAGGATGTAAGAGAGTCTCTCAGGGTGAAGGACAGGCTCTCAAGGTGGAGGACAGGCTCTCAAGTTGAAGAACAGATACTCAAGGTGGAGGACAGTTTCTCAGGGTGGAGGAAAGCCTCTCAAGGTGGAGGACAAGATCACAGGGAGGACAGCCTCTCAGGGTGGACGACAGCATCTGAGGGTGGACGATAGCCTCTCAGGCAGGCGTTTATCTACGGACTACAGTTGAAGGACTTTGTTTACAGACATTGGGAGGAGCTTGTCTCCAGACAGTGGGAGGAGCTTAACTTGGCAGTGGGAGGATCTTATCTACACAGTGGGAGGGGTTTATCTACAGACAGTGGGAGGAGCTTATGTTCATACAGTGGGAGGAGCTTATCTTGGCAGTGGGAGGAGCTTATCTTGTGTTGGGATCTCACAAGACCACAGAACTTTTGTTCATTTCTAAGGAAAGACAATTTTCATTTGTCATGATACACAGGCATGACATATGAATTCGGACCCAGGAACGTGATTGACCATCACACCCAGTTGGGGGACCTTTTGTCACAGCAGATGCTCCCCCGCTTTCTGCTGAAAAGACAGAAAGCCATGCACTCAGCCAGACACTGATTGGTTGAAGCTCTCAGGATTCGACACCTTCAAATCCACAAACTTTCAACAAACTCATAGAGTCTCTTGCAGCGAGTCGACCCTGAGTAGGTGGATTGCTGGAGTCAGCTCACCCAGTGTTAGCATACAGCTAACGCCAGAGGCCTGCAACCAGGGGCCTTCACTCCTCAACTACTCTGCTGACCCTACCACGAGGGTCAGACTTTCCCCTGAGCCAGAGATCAATGCCCAGAGTCTGATCTCCCATCAACCAAGGAAAACCAACCGGTTTCTCCAGGACGGGACCAGGGAAATGACGTCTCACAGAACTTCTTTGTGTTTTCCTCAACTAGCAGTAAAACCATCACAGACCTGAGTGACCAGCACCTCAGTCTGGACAAAGGAACAACCAGGAGCTGCAAAGAAAGACTCCTGAAACATCAACTTCATCTTCCTCTCCTCAGCCTGCAGAACCAGCAAACCACAGTTAGCAGGAGGTGCTAACTACAGGAGAAGACACCAGCTTCCCTCCAGCAGGACAACAACTGAACTCCTTCAAGGAAGTGGTAACAACAACTGGGCTTTACCTGAGATTAGTTAAACCTGATGCTATAGAACTGTTTAACTTCATGAAGATGTGTTGATTCTGTTACAACGATTAAGTTCTTTTGATAATGATATTAGGAGCAGTTATTAACCTGTAAACCAAAGTTAGCTCTGCCACAGACACAGGGTCTGCATGCTAATCTTTGCCTTACTAACTTCACAATCCTACACATATCACATCAAAGATAACATCATACAGTAACTGAACACCATCTGAGGACTCCTGATGTTTTACAAAGCAAGTCTCATTCACATCAACTCATTCTAGAAATGGTCCTTTAACAGAGACACACAGGAAGCAGACGCTAAAGACTAGCTTCCATGTTCCATTGTTCTCCAGCACATGGTGGAGACCCAGGACAGACTTCCTGCTCTCTGATAATCTCCATTTGGATGTAGTTTCTTGTGATCCGCCATCTTGTTTTGTAGTTCCATCACACATCTCATACATCTCACACACACACTCCCTCCAACTCTCTCTCTCTTTTTCTCTCTCCACACACACACACACACACACACACACACACACACACACACACACACCCACCTACACACACCAAGCTGTATATAGGTAGTTGGAATCTGTGTTTATTTGTTTTCATTGTAAATTAATATAAAATTTGGAATCATACTTGCTGTGTTATTAATGAGCACAAAGGTGAATGAAATGTCGACCTCTTCTGGGTCAAGAACTCCAAAATCCTTCGATCTTTATTGTGAATTCTGGTAATTGTAATTAATTTAACTATTAATTCAAATTCCTGATTAACTGTTTAGTATATCTTTTGAGACTGATATAACTGGATTGGCTATCATTTCCTGTTAAGACAGGTGGAGCTCCGAGGTTCTGATACAGATCAGATTAAATTTCAACAACATTATTAATAACTATCTTTGATAATTATTAATCATTATCGATAGTAAACCAAAACGTAAATAGTGATCCTTATGAGGTAAGAAATCTCTACACTAGAGACAGTACCTTCTTCATCCATCCTCCAGCCCCGGAGCTCAGGATCAGGTGTGTAGCTGCAGGTGTCCCGCTGGAAGCTGCAGGTTCCAGGAAGCAGCTGCTGCTCCGCCTGCAGAGAACCCAGGAGCCCTGAGGGACACCGGACATGTTACGTACTTACATGTTAAGTACTTACTCCATGCAGTAGTTACTCCATGGAGTAGTCACTGCATGTAGTAGTTACCCTATACAATAGTTACTCCATGCAGTAGTTACTGCATGTAGTACTTACTGCATGCAGTAGTTACTCTATACAGTATTTACTCTATACAGAAGTTACTCTATACAGTCTATACTCTATACAGAGTTTACTCTATACTGAACTTACTCTATAAAGAATTTACTCTATACAGAACTTACTCTATACAGAAGTTATTCAATACAGTCGTAACTCTATACAGTAGTTACTCTAAACAGAAGTTTCTCTATACAGAAGTTACTATATACAGTAGTTACTCTATACAGCCGTAACTCTATACAGTAGTTACTCTAAACAGACGTTACTCTATACAGAAAATACTCTATGAACCAGTTACTCTATGAAGCAGGTACTCTAAACAGTAGTTACTCTCTACAGTAGTTACTCTATGCAGTTAGTTACCCAGCAGCCAGAGGATCATGATGGCAGGAGACGCTTCTTTCTCTCTCTCTCTCTCTCTCTCTCTATCTCTCTCTATCTCTCTCTCTCTCTCACGCTTGGTTCTCTCTCGCTCTGTCTCTCTCAGTCGCTCTCTCTCTCTCTCTTGGTTCTCACTCACTCTCTCGGTTCTCTTTCTCCCTGTTTCAGCTCTCTCTCTCTCAGTTCTCTTGGTTCTCTCTCCAGTTCTCTTGGTTCTCTCCCTTGGATCTCTTGGTCCTCTCTCTCTCTCAGTTCTCTTGGTTCTCTCTCTCTCTGTTCTCTTGGTTCTCTCGCTCTCTCTTGGTTCTCTCTCTCTTGGTTCTCTTGGTTCTCTCTCTCTCTCTGTCTCGCTCTCTGTCTCTCTCTCTGTCTCTCTCTCTCTCTCTCTCTCTCTCTCTGCCTCTGTCTCTCTCCCTGCAGTCTCTCTTCTAGCTCCTCTCACATGTCAGCAGGACTCAGTGTCTGTTTATTCCAGCAGATGGATGTTTGGCCTGGGGCAGTTGGATAAAAATAGGCCCCGCCCCTCCCTCCTCGCTGTCATACTAATGAGCCCCGCCCTTTATGACTATGGCCACTGCTGCCACCTTCAGGTCTGACAAGGAATCTTCCATACATTGTTCACAAGAGGCTGGACCAAACATAAGCCTCATCCTCCTCATCAACAAGAAAAATTCAATGAGAGACGTTCAGATGCACGACTCACCCTGAAGAAATGAAACCTCAGCCAAGACATGGACAATAAAAACACTTTACAGGGCTGAAGAGTCTGACGTCCACCTCCTGAATATCAAGAACACTTTGGAGGAATCTGTTACTGAAGGCTCAGGATGGACCAGAACCACATGGAGCACGTACAGGACCTCACAGACCACCTCCAGGACCTCACGGAAGACCTCCAGGACCTCACGGAAGACCTCCAGAACCTCACGGAAGACCTCCAGGACCTCATGGAGCACCTCCAGAACCTCATGGAGGACCTACTGGACCTCACAGAGCACCTCCAGTACCTCAAGGAGGACCTTCAGGACCTCATGGAGGACCTGAAGACTATCATGGAGCACCTCCAGGACTTCATGGAAGACCGCAAGGACCTCATGGAGCACCTCCAGAACCTCATGGAGCACCCCACAGAGCACCTCCAGGATCTCACAGAAGACCTCCAGAACCTCATGGAGGACCTCCAGGACCTCATGAAGGACCTGAAAACCATCATGGAGTACCTCCCGGACCTCACGGAGGAACTGAAGAACATCACAGAGGACCTCAAGGACCTCATGGAGGACCTAAAGGACCTCATGGAGGACCTGGAAACCATCATGGAATACCTCCAGGACCTCATGAAGGACCTGAACAACATCACAGAGGACCTCACGGAGGACCTAAAGGACCTCATGTAGGACCTGAAGAATCTCGTGGAGAACACCCAGGACCTCATGGAGGACCTGAACAACATCACAGAGGACCTCATGGAGGACCTAAAGGACCTCATGGAGGACCTGAAGAATCTCGTGGAGAACATCCAGGACCTCATGGAGGACCTAATAACATCATGGAGAACAAGGGGAGGGCTTGAGGCACACACAAGTTCGACCTTGAATTTTCTCATGAACAACACAGATGGGGCACCATGGCATTGCTCTTCTGAACTTTCCGTCTCTGTCACAGATGGCACTTTTTATTACTTCACTGTATAAAAAGTACTTTATAAATAAAGTTGATTGATAAGACATTGTGAACCAGGCCATTGTTCAACCAGGGTGAGGAGACCATGTTGTGTTCTTTACTGTCTCTACAGAAGAAGCCTCATTTTTCATTGCATATACAAACAAAATGTGTCCTATTTGCCATGACAGAGTTTCTCTAAAGCAGCACACAGTTTCGCTCCACCTAACCCAACATCAGTGCTCGTGGTTGGAGATGTCTGGCTGGATTCCTTCCTCATGAATCTCTGCCCACCACATCTCTAGGTCACATTGTTTCACCTACCCTCCTCTTTTGGGTTCTCTCCTACAGAAGCTGCTCTCCACCTGCACCCCACACCATCAGGTCAACTCATCAACTATGATTTTTTGGGGGGAACTGTTCCACAGACTGGTTGGTTGTGCCTGGCCACATAATACTGTAATCAAGTATATCCAGCTTTAAACCTCTTCAGTTTTGCATATCTTTAGGAGTCAGTCCTCCGTCCAAACAGCATGTAGGGATGTCTTCACTCCAAGTTGACATTGCGTTGACCCGTCTATCTCTCTGCTTCAGGAAACCTGCCCTCCTGCTGAGACTTTGCTTATTGAAGATTCAATAAAAACTCAGCTCCGTCCAGGACAGTTTGATTCCTACAAGTTGAGCAGGTAATGAGCAGTACTTCTACAACCACACTGTCCAGGATGGTCCTCAGTTTGGACCAGATCCTCCTGAGACCTTCTGCCCTGAGTCCAGATCCACCACGTGGCTGGACCTTGTGAAAGTTTGTGGAGCCCACTGGAGTCTCCACCCTCAGCCTGCTGGAATCTCTATCCTCACCATTCCGGAGTTTCCACCCTCAGCCTGCTGGAGTCTCCGCCCTCAGTCTCCACCCTCAGCATTCGGAAGTCTCCGCCCTCAGCCTCCATTTTCAGTTTACTGGAGTCTCCACCCTCAGCCTCCACCCTCAGTCTTCTGGAATCTCCACACTCAGCCTGCTGAAATCTCCATCCTCACCATTCCGGAGTCTCCACCCTCAGCCTGGTGGAGTCTCCGCCCTCAGTCTCCACCCTCAGCGTTCTGAAGTCTCCGCCCTCAGCCTCCACCCTCTGTCTACTGGAGTCTCCACCCTCAGCCTGCTGGAGTCTGCACCCTCAGCCTGCTGGAATCTCCATCCTCACCATTCCGGAGTCTCCACCCTCAGCCTGCTGGAGCCTCCACCCTTAGCCTCCACCCTCACTCTGCAGGAGTCTCCACACTCAGATGTACTGAGATCCTGTGTGGATGTGCTCAATGTACAAGTACAAGTAGCCCCTATCTTTCAGTCAATTCTCTACAAATGTATGTGGAGCAGTACTATCGGAAACCTGTAGGGGGCAGTGTGGCCACTAAGTGCAATGGACTGCAACAATAGAGACAATAGAGTAAGAAACATGGTGGAGGATTTGGAGGAGAAGGTGGTGAAGCTGCAGTGTCAGTGGTCAAATACCACATCATCAAATATCACCAGCATCACTCTCCTCTCTCCTCAGACCTTCATCCAGCTCTTCTTCATAAGTTTCCTTTGTTTACGTTTGTTGACTCTCCTGCTGCAGAGATGGTTGCCTGGATGTGTTGATGACCAGAAGTCCAGGATTTTAATCTAGAATCTAGAAACTACAATCTTCCCCACAGAGTTCTTTGCTGTAGAAGAAGTAGAAGCTTTCCAGTGGAGAACATGCAAATCCTGGAGTCGAGCTGAAGTCATGCTCGGATGACTGTTTTACTTTTGATCCACTGTTCATCCCAGCAGGACTACCAGCTAATCTCGTGTGTGAAAACTACTGTGCAGCCTCCAGCAGAGAGTTTACCAGCTGCTGTTCCAAATTACTACATGATACCGTCACTGTAAATGAAATCCCACAAACACCAGGAGGTGTCAGCAATATGGAGGCAAGGAGCAAACTAATAAGTGCTGTGGATTCCTGCTGCTCTCCCTCCTGATATTCCTCTATTTCCTGTCTGAAGATGAGTGGTTTTCTCAGAGAATGAATCATATAATATAAAGTGTGTGTGTGTGTGTGTGTGTGTGTGTGTGTGTGTGTGTGTGTGTGTGTGTGTGTGTGTGTGTGTGTGTGTGTGTGTGTGTGTGTGTGTGTGTGTGTGTGTGTGTGCCCTGCAGGATCCACTGTGGAAACTTATTACACATCTGCTTCTGGTTTCCTCAGAAACATCACACTAACACGTCATGGTCTCTAAGTGAAATCCCCAGGAGTTCTTTCTCTCTGGACTTACATTTGATTTGTTACTAAACTGCAGAACTTCAGTGGATTATGATGGTGTTCATTCCATTTTAGATAAAAATATATTTTACTTTTGTTACATTTTCACCAGTGGCGACCATCAGGACCTTCAGTCTTCTCTGCAGGCCGAAGAAAAAGATCTGAATCACAGACTGATGATTATATTTTGTCCATGAATCCTTATTAAATAATTCCAAATGGTCTGTCTGCTTCTTCTCAGAGCTTCTCCCTGGCTGCTGCTTCCAGACATGTACTTCCATATTAAAGGTTTTAACCAATCACATTTTCAGCATCACCTGTTGCCGGGTAAAGAAATCTGCCTGAGGCCTTCACATTCAGTTCTGCAGGCGTCTGCAGTGTAAAACTAGTGTCGGTCACGCTGCTGCTTCAACCAATCACATTTTGATATTAGTGTCACTGTATTCAAGCCCTCTGATTGGCTCGTCAGAGAGCTCACTCTCCAGCTAGCTAGCTGCATCTGTCGCAAGCTGCATGAACAAGAATATAGTTGTTTATTTAATAGTGGTTTTGTCAACCTACAGTGACTAAAGGAGAAGATAAAGACATTTAGTTGCAGATTTATTGTCAAAACAATTTTCAAGTGAACTTTTCCCAGAAGTCCAGAAACGCACCACAGTACTCCAAGCGCTCACTACAAACTCCATGCAGGATTCAGGATTAGATTATTTCCATTATATTATTTTCAAGACCATGAAAAGCTGACACTTGTCTCCCTTTTCAACCTGCAGAAGTTTTGGGAAAAAGTAGACGCTATTTTATTCAGCTGCAGCAGGAGAAGGTGAGCTTGGATTGTTTTTATTCATAAAGTTCTGTAAGTATCTATCTGTGATGCAAAGGCTTTTTATACTGCATTTCTGCAGTAACATGGTTTTGGTAACTATAAAAAGTTATTGAGGGGTGGACAGACTCAGACCAGCACTATTGAAGGCTTGGGGTCTCATCTATAAAGCTGCTGAACCACTAAAGGTCCTGAAAGATACGTATGCCACTTCTTAACCTGTTGTGTCTCCACCAAAATATCTCCTTCCTCTCCGACGCTCTGACACACACTGGAGTCACTACCATAATGTCACTCTCCACTATGATGTCACTCCCCCATGATGTCATTCTCCCCATGATGTTACTCTCTATGATGTCACTCTCCTCCATGACGTCACTCTCCCCATGACATCACTCTCCTCCATGATGTTACTCTCCTCCATGATGTCACTCCTCTGACCTCCATGACATCAATCTCCTCCATGATGTCACTCTCCTCCATGATTTCACTCTCCTCCATGATGCCCCTCTCCTCCACGATGTCACTCTCCTCCATGATGTCACTCCTCTGACCTCCGTGAGGTCACCCCCCAAATTATGTCACTCTCCTCCATGATGTCGCTCTCCCCATGATGCCACTCCTCTGATCTCCATGACATCACTCTCCTCCATGATGTCACTCTCCCCATGACGTCACTCTGACCTTAATGATGTCACTCTTGCCCATGACATCACTCCTCTGTATAGGAGGAGGATGATGTCACTCTCCTTCATGATGCCACTCTCACCCATGATGTCACTCCTCTGACCTCCATGATGTCACTCTTCTCCTTGACGTCACTCTTCTCCTTGATATCACTCTTTTCCATGATGTCACTCTTCTCCTTGATATCACTCATTTCCATGATGTCACTCCCCCATGATGTCAAGCTCCCTCTATGTCACTCTCCCCCATTTTGTCACTCTTCCCCACTCTCCTCCACTATGCCACTCTCCTCCATGATGTCACTCTCCTCCATAATGCCTACTGAACGATTCAGAGGAGGTGAACGACTCTACGTACTGAATGACTGAATGATATACTGAATGCATTTTGAAAAAGTTGTGAAAATGATTTAAAAACGTTTGGCAAATACTCTGAAAATGTTGTGACAACATTCTGCAAATGATCTGAAAAGGTTTGGCAAATGCTGTGAAAATGTACTGACAACATTCTGTAAACGATCTGAAAGTGTTCGGGCAACATTCCATGAACGATGTGAACATTTTCTGACAACATTTGGAAAGCAATCTGAAAAAGATTTTAAAACCTTTGGCAAACACACTTAAAACGATCTGAAAACTTCAGATTGCTTTAAAACTTCTGAAAATGTTTTGAAAAATGTCTTAAAATGTTCTGACAACATTCTCTAAACGATCTTAAAATGTTTCTGTGTGATTGAGTGAAACAAACAAAACAAACAAACAAAAAAATAGGCTGTTTGGTTGATCAATGTCCCTGAGATAGATGACGCCTATGATGGTGAATTCAAAATCAATGAATAAACAAATATTCAAATTAGAGTAAAATAAAATGAACTTTTTAATGAAATAAATACTATTAAAACATGCATATGTATAATAATATATGTCAAGCATTGATGAAACTTGAATGGTAATCAGTCTAACGTTTAACACCGTAAACATATTCCATTCTACAATCAATTATTCAATTATTGTTTTTTTTTTAAGAGCAACAAACGATGGCGCACAGACAATGCATAGAGAGTTATATTTCAATTTTTTTAAGAAGGAAGAATCTTATTTTTCAAAAAGCGATTGAGATGGAATAAGTTTGTACTTTTGAATATATTTGTGTGTTTATGTGTAATGACATTGATGCTTACTTCATTTTATATTGGTATTGACTGAAATCACTGCAGTCACTGAACTTCATTTTTATGTGTGACTTATTTCGGACACATTGTAAATAGAAAGTATTGTTGACGTACGTACGTGACTTTTCCGTGGTGACGTAGAGCTCTAACCTGGAAGTAGTTCTCCGTGAGTGTGACGTCAGAGGGTGCCCTCAGAAATGGCGGAGTCGGAGGAGGAGGTGGACGTCCTGGTCCAGAGAGTGGTCAAAGACATCACCAATGCCCTGAAGAGGAACCCCAACATGTAAGTAGAGCCAGGGGCGACCGGGACGGACATCCCGCCACCGTGTCTCCGTCTCCCGTCCCCGTGAGAGCGGGCTGTCCTGCGGCAAGCTAAGCCGGGCTTACCGCTGTGGTTTCGGACTGTCACCCGGGACAGAGCGGCTGTCTGAACCGGGACAGAGCGGCTGTCTGAAATGGGACACGGCGGCTGTCTGAACCGGGACAGAGCGGCTGTCTGAAATGGGACACGGCGGCTGTCTGAACCGGGACAGCGGGGCGAATGACCTGGATGAATGTTACGCTGGCTGGATGAACTTTAAGGTGGCTGGATGAATGTTACATTACGCTGGCTGGATTAATGTTACACTGGCTGGATTAATATAATGCTGGCTGGATGAACATTAAGCTGGCTGGATGAATGTTATGTTACGCTGGCTGGATAAATGTTATGTTACGCTGGCTGGATAAATGTTATGTTACGCTGGCTGGATGAATGTTGTATTACTCTGGCTGGATGAATGTTACATTACGCTGGCTGGATGGACGAACGTCACGCAAGCTGGATGAACGTCACCCTGACTGGACGAATGTCACACGAGCTGGATGAATGTTACGCTGGTGGAGTGAATGAATGTTACATTATGTTGGCTCGATCAATGTTACGTTGGCTGGATGAATGTTATTCTAGCTGGATAAATGTTATGTTACACTGGCTTGATGAATGTTACATTACTCTGGCTGGATGACTTATATTACGCTGGCTGGATGAACGTTACGTTACTCTGGCTGGATGAATGTTATGTTACGCTGGCTGGATGAATGTTACGTTACTCTGGCTGGATGAATGTTAGGTTACGCTACGCTGGCTAGATGAATAAATCTTACACTTGCTAGACTAATGTTACGCTGGCTGGATGTATGTTACATTGGCCAGATGAATGTTACGCTGGCTGGATGAATGTTACACGAGCTGCAATAATGTTACACTGGCTGGATGAATGTTACACTGGTTGAATGAATTTTACGCTGGCTGGATGAACGTTAAGCTGACCGGATGAACGTTAAGCTGACCGGATGAACGTTGTGCTGGCCGGATGAATGTTATGCTGGCCGGATGAATGTTATATTACTATGGCTGGATGAATGTTACATTACGCTGGCTGGATGAATGTTACATTATGATGGCCGGACGAATGTTATGCTGGCTGGTTGAATGAATGTTACGCCAGATGAATGAATGTTATGCTGGATGGATTAATGTTAAATTGGCTGGATGAATGTTACACTGGTGGGATGAATGTTATGCTGGCTGCATTAATGTTACACTGGCTTGATGAACGTTACGCTGGCCGGATGAATGTTACTCTGGTCGGATGACTGTTACGTTACGCTGGCTTGATGAATGTTATGTTACTTTGGCTGGATGAATGTTAAATTATGCTGGCTGGATGAATGAATGAATGTTATGTTATGCTGGTTGGATAAACGTTATGCTGGCTGGATGAGTGTTACACTGGCTGGATGAACGTTCAGCTGGCTGAATGAACATTATGCTGGCCGGATAAATGTTGCACTGGCTGTATGAATGTTATGCTAGCTGCATTAATGTTATGCTGGCCGGATGAATGTTACACTGGCCGGATGAATGTTGCGCTGACCGGATGAACATTACGCTGACCGGATGAATGTTATGGTGGTCGGATGAATGTTATATTACGCTGGCTGGATGAATGTTGCATAACACTGGCTGGATGAATGCTACATTACCATGGCTGGATGAATGTTATGCTGGCTGGTTGAATGAATGTTACGCCACATGAATGAATGTTACGCTGGCTGGATTAATGTTACGCTGGCCGGATGAATTTTATGCTGGCTGGATGAACGTTTAGCTGGCTGGATGAATGTTAAATTGGCTGGATGAACGTGACGCTGGCCGGATGAATGTTATGCTGGCTGGATGAATGTTACGCTGGCCGGATGAATGTTACACTGGCCAGATGAATGTTACACTGGCTGGATGAATGTTACGCTGGCTGGATGAATGTTACGCTGGCTGGATGAATGTTAAATTGGCCAGATGAATGTTACGCTGGCTGGATGAATGTTACACGAGCTGCAATAATGTTACACTGGCTGGATGAATGTTACACTGGTTGAATGAATTTTACGCTGGCTGGATGAACGTTAAGCTGACCGGATGAACGTTAAGCTGACCGGATGAACGTTGTGCTGGCCGGATGAATGTTATGCTGGCCGGATGAATGTTATATTACTATGGCTGGATGAATGTTACATTACGCTGGCTGGATGAATGTTACATTATGATGGCCGGACGAATGTTATGCTGGCTGGTTGAATGAATGTTACGCCAGATGAATGAATGTTATGCTGGATGGATTAATGTTAAATTGGCTGGATGAATGTTACACTGGTGGGATGAATGTTATGCTGGCTGCATTAATGTTACACTGGCTTGATGAACGTTACGCTGGCCGGATGAATGTTACTCTGGTCGGATGACTGTTACGTTACGCTGGCTTGATGAATGTTATGTTACTTTGGCTGGATGAATGTTAAATTATGCTGGCTGGATGAATGAATGAATGTTATGTTATGCTGGTTGGATAAACGTTATGCTGGCTGGATGAGTGTTACACTGGCTGGATGAACGTTCAGCTGGCTGAATGAACATTATGCTGGCCGGATAAATGTTGCACTGGCTGTATGAATGTTATGCTAGCTGCATTAATGTTATGCTGGCCGGATGAATGTTACACTGGCCGGATGAATGTTGCGCTGACCGGATGAACATTACGCTGACCGGATGAATGTTATGGTGGTCGGATGAATGTTATATTACGCTGGCTGGATGAATGTTGCATAACACTGGCTGGATGAATGCTACATTACCATGGCTGGATGAATGTTATGCTGGCTGGTTGAATGAATGTTACGCCACATGAATGAATGTTACGCTGGCTGGATTAATGTTACGCTGGCCGGATGAATTTTATGCTGGCTGGATGAACGTTTAGCTGGCTGGATGAATGTTAAATTGGCTGGATGAACGTGACGCTGGCCGGATGAATGTTATGCTGGCTGGATGAATGTTACGCTGGCCGGATGAATGTTACACTGGCCAGATGAATGTTACACTGGCTGGATGAATGTTACGCTGGCTGGATGAATGTTACGCTGGCTGGATGAATGTTAAATTGGCTGGATGAATGTTAAATTGGCTGGATGAACGTGACGCTGGCCGGATGAATGTTACGCTGGCCGGATGAATGATACGCTGGCTGGATGAATGTTGCGCTGGCTGGATGAATGTTACGCTGGCTGGATGAATGTTAAATTGGCTGGATGAACGTGACGCTGGCCGGATGAATGTTACGCTGGCCGGATGAATGTTACGCTGGCTGGATGAATGATACGCTGGCTGGATGAATGTTGCGCTGGCTGGATGAATGTTACGCTGGCTGGATGAATGTTAAATGGGCTGGATGAACGTGACACTGGCCGGATTAATGTTACGCTGGCCGGATGAATAATACGCTGGCTGCATGAATGTTACGCTGGCTGGATGAATGTTATGCTAGCTGCATTAATGTTACACTGGCTTGATGAACGTTACGCTTGCTGGATGAATGTTACTCTGGTCGGATGAATGTTACTCTAGTCGGATGACTGTTATGCTGGCTGGATGAATGTTACATTACGCTGGCTTGATGAATGTTAAGTTATGCTGGCTGGATGAACATTCCGCTGGCCGGATGAACGTTAAGCTGGCCGGATGAATGTTATGTTACGCTGGCGAGATGGCTGAATGTTACGTTACACTACAGAGATGGATGAATGTTACGTTACGCTGGCTGGATGAACGTTACACTGACCGGATGAATGTTATGGTGGTCGGATGAATGTTATATTACGCTGGCTGGATGAATGCTACATTACCATGGCTGGATGAATGTTATGCTGGCTGGTTGAATGAATGTTACGCCACATGAATGAATGTTACGCTGGCTGGATTAATGTTACGCTGGCCGGATGAATTTTATGCTGGCTGGATGAACGTTAAGCTGGCTGCATGAATGTTAAATTGGCTGGATGAACGTGACGCTGGCTGGATGAATGTTATGCTGGCTGGATGAATGTTCCACTGGCCGGATGAATGTTACACTGGCCAGAATAATGTTACACTGGCTGGATGAATGTTACGCTGGCTGGATGAATGTTACGCTGGCTGGATGAATGTTAAATTGGCTGGATGAACGTTACGCTGGCCGGATGAATGTTACGCTGGCCGGATGAATGATACGCTGGCTGGATTAATGTTACGCTGGCTGGATGAATGTTTCGCTGGCTGGATGAATGTTAAATTGGCTGGATGAATGTGACACTGGCCGGATGAATGTTACGCTGGCCGGATGAATAATACGCTGGCTGCATGAATGTTACGCTGGCTGGATGAATGTTATGCTAGCTGCATTAATGTTACACTGGCTTGATGAACGTTACTCTTGCTGGATGAATGTTACTCTGGTCGGATGAATGTTACTCTAGTCGGATGACTGTTTTGCTGGCTGGATGAATGTTACATTACGCTGGCTTGATGAATGTTATTTTACGCTGGCTGGATGAATGAATGTTATGTTATGTTATACTATATGGATAAATGTTCTGCTGGCTTGATGAGTGTATCGCTGGCTGGATGAATGTTACGTTATGCTGGCTGGATGAACATTCCGCTGGCCGGATGAACGTTAAGCTGGCCGGATGAATGTTATGTTACGCTGGCTGGATGAATGAATGTTACGTTGCGCTGGCGAGATGGCTGAATGTTACGTTACACTACAGAGATGGATGAATGTTACGTTACGCTGGCTGGATGAACGTTACACTGGCTGGATGAATGTTATGCTAGCTGCATTAATGTTACGCTGGCTGGATGAACGTTACACTGGCCGGATGAATGTTACTCTGGCCAGATGACTGTTACTCTCGTCGGATGACTGTTATGCTGGCTGGATGAATGTTACACTGGCTGGATGAGTGTTACACTGGCTGGACGAATGTTAAATTGGCTGGATTAACGTGATGCTGGCCTGATGAATGTTACGCTGGCCTGATGAATGTTACGCTGGCCGGATGAGTGTTACGCTGGCCGGATGAGTGTTATGCTAGCTGGATGAATGTTACGCTGGCCGGATGAGTGTTACGCTGGCCGGATGAGTGTTACGCTGGCCGGATGAGTGTTACGCTGGCCGGATGAGTGTTACGCTGGCCGGATGAGTGTTACGCTGGCCGGATGAGTGTTACGCTGGCCGGATGAGTGTTACGCTGGCCGGATGAGTGTTACGCTGGCTGGATGAGTGTTACGCTGGCTGGATAAATTACATGCTGGCTGAATGAATGTTATGCTGGATGAATGTTACGCTGGCTGGATGAATGTTACGCTGGCTGGATGAATGTTATGCTAGGTGGATGAATATTATGCTGGCTGGATGATTGTTACCTTATGCTGGCTGGATGAATGTTACCTTATGCTGGCTGGATGAATGTTAATGTTGCTGGATGAATGTTACGTTACGCTGGCTGGATGAATGTTGCGTTACAGTGGCTGGATGAATGTTACAGTGGCTGGATGAATGTTACACTTACTTTATTTTATTTGTTTTTCAGTGGACATTGCAGCCATTTCTCTGACTTTGAACATAGTTTTTCTTGGGTTTATTGACTTGTTGGTCATCAGACTACCCAGGACTTCTGGTCCTAATGGTCCTACAGAATCCTCTCTGGGTTACCTGGTCCAGGACTACCCAGGACTTCTGGTCCTAATGGTCATAATGGCCCTACAGAATCCTCTATGGGCTACCTGGTCCAGGACTACCCAGGACGTCTGTTCTGAACTGGTCTAGTTTCTTGTACATGGTCCTCCCAAACAAAAGGTGGCTTCAGGAATCATTCCAGAAGAAACATGGAGCCACTAGCATATCAGTGTCAGAAGGAATTGGTTGGTCTCGCCCTCACTGAGCCTTTGTTCCCCACAGTGATGAGGTCGGGGTGATTCCGTGTCCCGAGGCCCGTTGCAACCGCAGCCCCATCGTGTTGGTGGAGAACAAGCTGGGCGTGGAGAGCTGGTGCATCAAGTTCCTGCTGCCGTGTGTCCACAACAAGCTGCTGCTGTACCGCCAGCGCCACAACTGGCTGGACCGGGAAGGTAAGGCTGCGTGTTCCTCTTTCTGTGCTGTGTGGAGGCTCTCTGCCCGTTATCGTACGGCTCTCTAGCTCTCTGCTCGTTATCGTACGGCTCTCTAGCTCTCTGCCGTTACCGTACAGCTCTCTAGCTCTCTGCCCGTTATCGTACGGCTCTCTAGCTCTCTGCCGTTACCGTACGGCTCTCTAGCTCTCTGCCCGTTATCGTACGGCTCTCTAGCTCTCTGCCATTATCATATGGCTCTCTAGCTCTCTGCCGTTATCCTATGGCTCTCTAGCTATCTGCCCATTATCGTACGGCTCTCTAGCTCTCTGCCATTATCGTACGGCTCTCTAGCTCTCTGCGCGTTATCGTACGGCTCTCTAGCTCTCTGCCCGTTATCGTACATCTCTGTAGCTCTCTTCCGTTATAGTACAGCTCTCTAGCTCTCTGCTGTCATCAAACAGCTCTCTAGCTCTCTTCCTTCATCGTACAGCTCTCTAGCTCTCTTCCGTCATCGTACAGCTCTCTAGCTCTCTTCCGTCATCCTACAGCTCTCTAGCTCTCTTCTGTCATCATATAGCTGTCTAGCTCTCTTCCGTCATCATACAGCTCTCTAGCTCTCTGCCGTCATCGTACAGCTCTCTCCCTCTCTGCCATCATCGTACAGCTTTCTAGTTCTCTGCCGTCATCGTACGGCTCTCTAGCTCTCTGCCCGTTATCGTACGGCTCTCTCGCTCTCTGCCCGTTATTGTACGGCTCTCTAGCTCTCTGCCCATTATCGTACGGCTCTCTAGCTCTCTGCCCGTTATCGTACGGCTCTCTAGCTCTATGCCCGTAATCGTACGGCTCTCTAGCCCTCTGCCCGTAATCGTACGGCTCTCTAGCTCTCTGCCATCATCGTACAGCTCTCTAGCTCTCTGCCCGTTATAGTACAGCTCTCTGCCGTCATCGTACAGCTCTCTGCTGTCATCATACAGCTCTCTGCTGTCATCATACAGCTCTCTACCTCTCTCCGTCATAGTACAGCTCTCTGCCGTCATCGTACAGCTCTCTGCTGTCATCATACAGCTCTCTGCCATCATCGTACAGCTCTCTAGCTCTCTGCCGTCATCGTACAGCTCTCTTTTGTTATCGTACAGCTCTCTAGCTCTCTGCCCGTCATCGTACAGCTCTCTAGCTCTCTGCTGTCACCGTACAGCTCTCTAGCTCTCTGCCCGTCATCGTACAGCTCTCTAGCTCTCTGCTGTCACCGTACAGCTCTCTAGCTCTCTGCCCGTCATCGTACAGCTCTCTAGCTCTCTGCCGTCATCGTACAGCTCTCTTTTGTCATCGTACAGCTCTCTAGCTCACTGCCGTTAGTGTACAGCTCTCTTGCTCTCTGCCCGTCATCGTACAGCGCGTGCGTGCGTGTTAAATGTTAACACATTAATCCATCACCATGATTAATTGGATTAAAGATGGTGATGCGGTTAACATTGTGGGAGTTCAGCTCGGATGGTCAGAATAACTTCTTTCAAAAGTCTGTTTGTTTGTGTCCTTCAGCTTTATTGGACCTCACTGGCACTCTGCTGCTGCTGAATCCAGATTTCACTACAGCCTGGAATGTCAGGTACCAACAACCACAATAACAACCCCAGCAGCCACCACACCTAGAACAGGCAGACCTTTGCCAACGTCACATTTGTCACCCTGGAAACCAGAGGACTCCAGGTTATTTGATCCACCACACCACTCCTTTCATCATCTGTCCTCCTCCTTTGAATTACTTCATGTTATCACTGTTTGACACTCCTGGACACACATTTTATAATTTCTGTGTGACCCCCACTGACCTTTGACCCCAACCACTAAGGGCTAATGACATCACTGCATTATTTCAACATGTCAGAAGATTGTGGATTGAAAACGCAATATTGTAGTGTTGGGTTGACAGCAGTCTGGTTAAAACTGGCTCTGTTATGACGAAAATGGTTTTGACCTTTCGACCTTTCCTGCTCCAGAGCAAGATACATTCTGGGTAAGCAGTCATAGCTCCGCCTCCTGACCAATCACATATTTTGGGAAATGCCCCGCCCATTCTTAAATGATGGTGATTGGTGGGTGGGATCAGCGCTGAGCTGCAGTGGAGAGGAGAAGTTAATTTCGAGATCTTTTGACATAATAAAATAAGTCTTGGTCACTGAGGCTTTGAAGAAGGTTTTTGTTCTTGACTTGTTCCAAGTCTGTTTTTCTCCACGAGGGTTGATCTGGAATAATGAGCTTAATGACAGAACTGCACAAACAGGAATCTATGGAAGCAGAACTATGGCTGTCGTCACGGTGATGGATTAATACTCCAACAGGAAACACTCACACAAGTCAGCATGAACATGTCAGCATTAACAAGTCAGCATGAACATATATATATGAGAACCATATGTCAACATGAACAAGTCAATAATATCCTGGCTTTGGCTGCAGCAGCATTGTTGCTTTTAGCTGCTGGGTGTGTTTGAATTCATCATAATCTCAGAGAATAACTGCTCCTTCAGTAATGTGTAATCTGCTCTGCGGAGTTTCTCCCTGTGTGATTGGTCAGATGTTGCAAGCTCCGCCCCTTTCATGTGAACGCCCACACGTAGGTCTGGGTTGAAACAGAGTTGATAGCCTGCTTGGTAGTAATGGTGATCAGGATCTAGTGTCTGGATCAGTTAAACCAGGAAACTGATCCTGGATCTGTTGATCAGGTCGTAGTTCAGTCCTCTGGCCTCAGAAGAACCGCAACAAACACAACAACAACCTGTTGATGTCTCTGTCCTCCTGCTCCTCCTCCTCCTCCCCCTCCCGCTCCTCCTGCTTCTACTCCTGCTCCTTCGCCTGCTCCTCCTCCCACTTCTCCTCTTCCTCCTCCTGCTCCTCCTCCTCCACCAGCTCCTCCTGCTTCTCCTCCCCCCCCGCTCCTCCTCTTCTTTCTCCTGCTCGTCCGCCAGCTCCTACTGCTTCTCCTCCCCCTCCCGCTCCTCCTCTTCCTCCGCCTGTTCCTCCTCCTCCTCCTCTGCCAGCTCCTCCCATATAGTAGCCTTGTGTAAAAGGTGTGTGTTCCTACAGGAAGGAGCTGATCCAATGTGGAGTCCTGAGCCCAGAGAAAGACCTGTACCTGGGCCAGCTGGCGCTCACCAGATCCCCCAAGAGCCCGGAGACGTGGATCCACCGGTGAGACTCTAGTCCGTAATGTACTGCTGCTCTAGATACAGGATCTAGAACTGCTGTCATACATCTATTCATGTTCCTGCTTTACCTCCAGCTTTGAGAACCTTGTTCTTACTCTTTGTTTTGATGCTTTGCTCCAGATGTTCCTCGCTTGCGTTTAGATTTTAAACCTGTTGGCAGGTCATTTTAAGGCAGTACCACTCCTGGACATTAGTCGGCAGCAGAGAGCTCTTTTTAGTTTGTGACTTTTATCATTGGTTTCGTTGGTTATGAAGAAAAGCTTTCGCCCAGCGCTCCTCAATTATTTCCCCCCCGAAGGCCAGAATCAGAGCAGCAGTCCAAATCAAGGGCCGGAACAGTCTCAGGTGTTTTGGCACTATGTCAGTAAAAGTTGTTTGAATTGCAGATGTTTTAGCTGATGTTACTATTATTACTATTATAATTTTGTTATCATCATGATTATTATCGTAGTAGTAGTCAAGGTATTCTGGCAAACCGTCCGGCACCTCAGGAGGGGGAAGCAGTTCTCCACCAACACTGTTTACAGTGGAGGAGGGGAGCCGCTGACCTCAACAGGAGTTGTCGTCGGGTGGTAGAAGGAATACTTCGAGTACCTCCTCAATCCCACTATCATGTCTTCGACTAAGGAAACAAAGGCTGGGTTCTCAGGGGTGGACTCGTCCATTACCCAAGCTGAAGTCACCGAGGTAGTTGCTAAGCTCCTCAAAGGCAAGGCACTGGGAGTGGATGAGATTCGCCCAGAGTTCCTTAAGTCTCTGGATGTGCAGGGACTGTCATGGCTGACACGTCTCTGTAACCTCGCGCAGTGGTCAGGGACAGTACCTCTGGACTGGCAGACTGGGGTGGTGGTCCTTCTTTTTAAGAAGGGGGATCGGAGGGTGTGTTCCAACTCCAGGGGGAGCCCACTCCTCAGCCTCCCCGGGAAAGTCTATTCCAGGGTACTGGAGAGGAGGATCCATGAGTGGAACCTCGGCTCCAAGAGGAACAATGCGGTTTTTGTCCTGGTCATTGAACACTGAACCAGCTCTATACCCTCCACCAGGTGCTCAAGGGTTCATGGGAGTTCACTCTACCAGTCCACATGTGTTTGGTGGATCTGGAGAAGGCGTTCGACCGCGTCCCTCAGGATGTCCTGTGGAGGGTGTATGGAGTCCAGGGCCCTTTGGGCTGTTCGGTCCCTGTACGCCCGGAGCAGTAGTTTGGTTCGCATTGCCAGCAGTAATTCGTACCTGTTCCCAGTGCATGTTGGTTCCATTGAACCAGGACCTTCAGCATGCACTGGTGCAGTTCACAGCTGAGTGTGAAGCAGCTGGGATGAGGATCAGCACCTCTAAATCCCAGGCCATGGTTCTCGACCGGAAAAAGGTGGCTTGCCCCCTTCAGGTCGGTGGAGTGCTCTTGTTCCAAGTTGAGGACTTCCAGTATCTTGGGGTCTTGTTCACGACTAGGGGGAAGATGGAGCGTGAGATCGAGAGGCGGATCACAGTCTGCAGTTATGCGGTCGTTGTATCGGTCCGTCGTGATGAAGAAGGAGCTGAGCCAAAAGGCGAAGCTCTTGATTTACCAGTCGATTTTCGTTCCTCCCCTCACCTATGGTCATGAGCTTTGGGTCATGACCGAAAGAAGGAGATCCCTGATACAAGCAGCTGAAATCAGCTTCTTCTGTAGGTGGCTTGGCGCACCCTTAGAGATAGGGTGAGGAGCTCAGTCACCCTTAGAGATAGGGTGAGGAGCTCAGTCACCCTTAGAGATAGGGTGAGGAGCTCAGTCACCCTTAAGCCCCATTTCCACCGCACAAAAAGTGCCGGCCCAGACCGGTCTAAACCGCTCCGGTTCGCGTGTCACGACAGGAATGGGGTCTGAACTGCTCCAGACCGCTCCAAAGGCGAGCGCTTTTCCGCTCCCCTTCCGTTGGGGTGCCGGGGACCATGGAACGGGTCTGAGTTTGAGGAGCTGTCTGCTGATTGGTCAGTGATTTACTACACCCTCAATATGTTAATATGTCAGCTGGATGAATCCTCTGCTGTCAGTGTGGTCAGCTTTGCTCTGGTTGTTTTTTTTTTCCTTTTCTTTTCTTTGCTGCTCAACTTTAGTGTTTGTTGTGAAAGAGCGGACTTGAGGCAGGGGGAGACCGGGGCTCGGGACTTTGCATCGCGTTGGAGTTTTCTGTTTACAGCATAGCGCTCGCCGTGGCGTGGATGCGCGTCCGGGACACGGGAGTCTGGAGCTTTCGGCTCCGGCAGCTCCGCTTTCCAGAGGCGGTCAGCGTTCTGTTCAACTGCGATCAGTGGCGCTATATCGCGGGGACGGACCGCGGAAGCGATGAAGAGAAGCTCGGAGCTCGGAGCTCGGCGCCTCCGTGTTCCGACGCTGAGCTGCCGGACCGCCATCAGCGCCGGAGTGGAGTGCCTCCTACGTTTGAGCAGAAAGCTCAGACTCCCGTGTCTGTGCCTCAGCCAACCAGGGGGAACGCTCCGGCCACTTACCACGCACCCGAGTGCTCGAGTGCGGGGCACGTCGCCCCAAGTCGCCGGCAAGTGGCCGGAACGTTCGCTGCAGCTCTGCCGCTGCAAAAAATAACCGCTGCAAAAAGTAACAGTTTTTTTTTTTTTGCCGCTGCAAAAAATAACAGTGCAAAGTGGAGGATATAAACAACAACAGAGGATTCACAAAATCTAGATCTGACGACTTTCTTTTCTGTTGTAATGTCACATTTCTGCAGAGCTCATAAGCCCCGCCCACTTTTTAAGCTCCTCTCTGCAGTGGAAACGCGACCCAATATTTTGGTCGGGGTCTCTATTCCGTACCGCTCCGTACCGCTCCGCTCCGTACCGCTCCGCTCCGTGCCGGCACTTGTGTGCGGTGGAAACGGGGCTTTAGAGATAGGGTGAGGAGCTCAGTCACTCTTAGAGATAGGGTGAGGAGCTCAGTCACCCTGAGAGATAGGGTGAGGAGCTCAGTCACCCTGAGAGATAGGGTGAGGAGCTCAGTCACCCTGAGAGATAGGGTGAGGAGCTCAGTCACCCTTAGAGATAGGGTGAGGAGCTCAGTCACCCTGAGAGATAGGGTGAGGAGCTCAGTCACCCTGAGAGATAGGGGGAGGAGGTCAGTCACCAGGGAGGAGCTCGGAGTAGAGCCGCTGCTCCTCCACATCCAGAGGAGCCAGCTGAGGTGGCTCGGGCACCTGTTTCGGATGCCCCCCGGTCCCCTCCCCAGGGAGGTGTTCCGGGCATGTCCCTCCGGTAGGAGGCCTCGGGGCAGACCCAGGACACGCTGGAGGGACTATGTCTCTCTATGGCCTGGGAACGCCTTGGGGTGCTACCGGAAGACCTGGAGGAAGTGTCTGGGGTGAGGGAAGTCTGGGCAGCTCTGCTCAGACTGCTGCCTCTGCGACCTGGCCTGGATAAGTGGTAGATAATGGATGGATGGATGGATGGATAGGTAGTTTTGTGTGTTTGGTTTTGTGACTTTTTGATGAAAAGAAAAGTGTAAAGTTGCCACAGATCTTTAATGTGCAGATTGAGTTATAGATTATATAGCTTTAGTAGTCCCGCTTGTCCATTTGTGGCCTGATCTGACCTCTGACCTAAAGACAACGTGGAGCCAGAAGCACTGAGCAGGACAGTCCAGCTGCCCCCTGCTGGAGAGGTTGATGCAGATCCAAACATGTGCCATGAAGAAACCAGGTGAGCTCCTCAAGTGTTCATGTGTCTGAGTGAGGTTTTGTCTCTGTCCTTGTGCAGACGCTGGGTACTGCAGCACATCCTGCACCAGCCCTCTGCTCCTCCTCCACCGCAGCCCACCGCCGCTGGGTGGAGCCAGGAGCTGAGCCCTCACCTGTCCCAGGTCCTCCACCAGGAGATGAAGGTGTGCGCCGACGCAGCCGGGCGCTATCCCAGCAACTACAATGCCTGGTCACACCGCATCTGGGTGCTGCAGCACATGGCCAAAGGCAATGTCAAGGTGGGTCTGCTCCACCTGCTTTATCCAGCACCACCCAGCTCCTCCCACGGCCATTCAATCTCCACCCACCTTCTAACAATTAGACCAGCAAGATGTCATGAAATGAGCTAAAGTACGTATGAACACACTGGGTTCACTACAGACACACACTGGGTTCACTACAGACACACACTGGGTTCACTACAGACACACTGGGTTCACTACACACACACTGGGTTGACTAAAACACACTGGGTTCACTACAGACACACTGGGTTCACTACAGACAGACGAGGTTCACTACAGACACACTAGGTTCACTACAGACAGACTAGGTTCACTAGAGACACACTGGGTTCAGTAAAGACACACTAGGTTCACTTCAGACACACTAGGTTCAGTAAAGACACACTGGGTTCACTACAGAATCACACTGGGTTCACTACAGACACACTTGGTTCACTACAGACACACTAGGTTCAGTAAAGACACACTGGGTTCACTACAGACTCACACTGGGTTCACTACACACACACTGGGTTGACTAAAACACACTGGGTTCACTACAGACACACTGGGTTCACTACAGACAGACGAGGTTCACTACAGACACACTGGGTTCACTACAGACAGACGAGGTTCACTACAGACACACTAGGTTCACTACAGACAGACTAGGTTCACTAGAGACACACTGGGTTCAGTAAAGACACACTAGGTTCACTTCAGACACACTAGGTTCAGTAAAGACACACTGGGTTCACTACAGAATCACACTGGGTTCACTACAGACACACTTGGTTCACTACAGACACACTGGGTTCACTACAGACACACTGGGTTCACTACAGACAGACGAGGTTCACTACAGACACACTAGGTTCACTACAGACAGACTAGGTTCACTAGAGACACACTGGGTTCAGTAAAGACACACTAGGTTCACTTCAGACACACTAGGTTCAGTAAAGACACACTGGGTTCACTACAGAATCACACTGGGTTCACTACAGACACACTTGGTTCACTACAGACACACTAGGTTCATTACAGACACACTAGGTTCACTACAGACACACTAGGTTCATTACAGACACACTAGGTTCACTTCAGACACACTGGGTTCACTACAGACACACTAGGTTCATTACAGACACACTGGGTTCACTACAGACACACTGGGTTCACTACTGACACACTTGGTTCACTACAGACACTGGGTTCACTACAGACACACTTGGTTCACTACAGACACTGGGTTCACTACAGACACACTTGGTTCACTACAGACACTGGGTTCACTACAGACACTTGGTTCACTACAGACACACTAGGTTCACTTCAGACACACTAGGTTCAGTAAAGACACACTGGGTTCACTACAGACACACTTGGTTCACTACAGACACACTAGGTTCATTACAGACACACTAGGTTCACTTCAGACACACTGGGTTCACTACAGACATACTTGGTTCATTACAGACACACTGGGTTCACTACAGACACACTGGGTTCACTACTGACACACTTGGTTCACTACAGACACACTGGGTTCACTACAGACACACTTGGTTCACTACAGACACACTGGGTTCACTACAGACACACTAGGTTCATTACAGACACACTGGGTTCACTACAGACACACTGGGTTCACTACAGACACACTGGGTTCATTACAGACACACTGGGTTCACTACAGACACACTTGGTTCACTACAGACACACTGGGTTCACTACAGACACACTGGGTTCACTGCAGACACACTGGGTTCACTACAGACTCACACTTGGTTCACTACAGACACACAGGGTTCACTACAGACACACTGGGTTCACTAAAGACACACTAGGTTCATTACAGACACTGGGTTCAGTAAAGACACTGGGTTCACTACAGACACACTGGGTTCACTACTGACAACCTTGGTTCACTTCAGACACACTGGGTTCACTACAGACACACTGGGTTCACTACTGACACACTTGGTTCACTACAGACACACTGGGTTCACTACTGACACACTTGGTTCACTTCAGACACACTTGGTTCACTACAGACACACTGGGTTCACTACTGACACATTTGGTTCACTACAGACACACTGGGTTCACTACAGACACACTAGGTTCATTACAGACACACTGGGTTCACTACAGACACACAATGGGTTCATTACAGACACACTGGGTTCACTACAGACACACTAGGTTCATTACAGACACACTGGGTTCACTACAGACACACAATGGGTTCATTACAGACACACTGGGTTCACTACAGACACACAATGGGTTCACTACAGACACACTTGGTTCACTACAGACACACTAGGTTCATTACAGACACACTTGGTTCACTACAGACACACTAGGTTAATTACAGACACAGTAGGTTCACTTCAGACACACTAGGTTCACTTCAGACATACTGGGTTCACTACTGACACACTTGGTTCACTACAGACACACTAGGTTCACTACAGACACACTTGGTTCACTACAGACACACTAGGTTCATTACAGACACACTAGGTTCACTTCAGACACACTTGGTTCACTACAGACACACTTGGTTCACTACAGACACACTAGGTTCATTACAGACACACTAGGTTCACTTCAGACACACTGGGTTCACTACAGACACACTTGGTTCACTACAGACACACTAGGTTCATTACAGACACACTAGGTTCACTTCAGACACACTGGGTTCACTACAGACACACTAGGTTCATTACAGACACACTGGGTTCACTACAGACACACTGGGTTCACTACAGACACACTGGGTTCATTACAGACACACTGGGTTCACTACAGACACACGGAGTCAGGAAGGGTTACTTCTCTCAATGTCAGAGGAAAGGGGGGGTTAGATTAAAAGATCAGCGGCCATCTTGAAAGTGATGTTTGTTGTCGATTGTTCCCCGGCAGGTTTTCCATGACGAGTTGTCATCGATGAGTCGTTGGGTTTCCAAACACGTGTCAGACCACAGCGGCTTCCACTACCGCCAGTTCCTGCTGCAGGAGCTCATCACTGAGCTGTGCCCCACCCAGCAGCACTGCGGCCCCCTCACTAACGGAGAACTGTCGGGTGCAGAGGCCACAGTGGAGGAGGAGGAGCGGCAGCTCCGCCTCTTCTCTGTCTTTCAGCTCTTCCACCAGGAGATGGCACTGTGCTCTGACCTCATCCAGTCCTTCCCTGGACATGAAACGCTCTGGAGCCACAGGTGAGACCCCCCCCCCCCCCCCCAGGCCATATCCCTCTCACAGGTGAGACCCCCCAGGCCATATCCCTCTCACAAGTGAGACCCCCCCCCCCAGGCCATATCCCTCTCACAAGTGAGACCACTCCCCCCCCAGGCCATATCCCTCTCACAGGTGAGACCCCCCCCAGGTCAAATCACCCAGGCCGTATCCTGGAGGGTTCATACTCCAAGCTGAATAGTGCAGCACATGGCAGTTGAGAAGCTTCAGCAGTGGAACCAGGGTGGTTGGAGCAGCAGAACCATATTTGTTCAGCCAGAGGGAGCTGGACCCTGAAGTGGAGAATGTTGTTCTTGTTCTTATGGAGGAGGAATCAGCCTTAATGATCATTTAATGTGGTGAGAAGAAGAAGGTCCATCATCTTCCTCTCTCTGCTTGACGAACAGAAGAACCCGGACCCACCACATGGTCTCCACGGCTCTGCTCTTCAGGTATCACTAATGTTCTCACTCCAAACACTTTTCTTAATTTATATTTTCACAAAGAGAAAGTTTTTGATTGGAAGTGTTTTTCCTTCATTTATTAAACAAGAGAATTTAATTCACTTCATTTATAAAACACTGACTACTAGTCAGTCATTCCAAGGAGAACCTGCAGAACTGGGCCCAGAAGAGAACATGCAGAACTCGGCCCAAAAGAGAACCTGCAGAACCAGGCCAAAAGGAGGAGGAACCTGCAGAACCAGGCCCAAAAGGAGGAGGAACCTGCAGAACCAGGCCCAAAAGGAGGAGGAACCTGCAGAACCAGGCCCAAAGGAGGAGGAACCTGTAGAACCAGCCCTAAAGAAAGAGGAACCTGTAGAACCAGCCCCTGAGTGAGGAGAAACCTACAGGTCCTGCCCCCTGCTGGCCACCAGAGTGGCAGGGTCACTTCAACCAAACTCTGATGTGTAACTTTACTCTTTAAATACCGACACTGTCCAGCTCAGACAAGCTGTGGTATTTAACACCGGTGTTATGGACCACATGGTGGAGCAGTGGTTATGCTCCCCCAGCCAAGACCCTCCATCCCCACAGTTGTGGTTATGTGGAGTGTGTGATGCAGTGGAGTGTGTGGTGCAATGGAGTGTGAGTGTGTGGTACAGTGGAGTGTGAGTGTGTGATGCAGTGGAGTGTGAGTGTGTGGTGCAATGGAGTGTGAGTGTGTGGTACAGTGGAGTGTGAGTGTGTGATGCAGTGGAGTGTGAGTGTGTGGTGCAGTGAAGTGTGAGTGTGTGGTGCAGTGGAGTGTGAGTGTGTTGTACAGTGGAGTGTAAGTGTGTGGGACAGTGGAGTGTGAGTGTGTGGTACAGTGGAGTGTGAGTGTGTGATGCAGTGGAGTGTGAGTGTGTGGTGCAGTGGAGTGTGTGGTTCAATGGAGTGTGAGTGTGTGGTACAGTGGAGTGTGAGTGTGTGATGCAGTGGACTGTGAGTGTGTGGTGCAATGGAGTGTGAGTGTGTGGTACAGTGGAGTGTGAGTGTGTGATGCAGTGGAGTGTGAGTGTGTGGTGCAGTGAAGTGTGAGTGTGTGGTGCAGTGGAGTGTGAGTGTGTTGTACAGTGGAGTGTAAGTGTGTGGGACAGTGGAGTGTGAGTGTGTGGTACAGTGGAGTGTGAGTGTGTGATGCAGTGGAGTGTGAGTGTGTGGTGCAGTGGAGTGTGTGGTTCAATGGAGTGTGAGTGTGTGGTACAGTGGAGTGTGAGTGTGATGCAGTGGAGTGTGAGTGTGTGGTACAGTGGAGTGTGACTGTGTGGTGCAATGGAGTGAGTGTGTGAAGCAGTGGAGTGTGAGTGTGTGGTGCAGTGGAGTGTGAGTGTGTGGTGCAGTGAAGTGTGAGTGTGTGGTGCAGTGGAGTGTGTGGTTCAATGGAGTGTGAGTGTGTGGTACAGTGGAGTGTGAGTGTGTGATGCAGTGGAGTGTGAGTGTGTGGTGCAGTGGAGTGTGAGTGTGTGGTGCAGTGGAGTGTGTGGTGCAGTGGAGTGTGAGTGTGTGGTGCAGCGGAGTGTGTGGTATAGTGGAGTGTGTGGTGCCGTGGAGTGAGAGTGTGTGGTGCAGTGGAGTGTGAGTGTGTGATGCAGTGGAGTGTGTGGTACAATGGAGTGTGAGTGCGTGATGCAGTGGAGTGTGAGGTGCCGTGGAGTGAGAGTGTGTGGTGCAGTGGAGTGTGAGTGTGTGATGCAGTGGAGTGTGTGGTACAATGGAGTGTGAGTGTGTGGTTCAGTGGAGTGTGAGTGTGTGGTACAGTGGAGTGTGTGGTACAATGGAGTGTGAGTGTGTGGTGCAGTGGAGTGTGTGGTGCAGTGGAGTGTGAGTGTTTGGTGCAGTGGAGTGTGTGGTGCAGTGGAGTGTGAGGTGCAGTGGAGTGTGAGTGTGTGATGCAGTGGAGTGTGTGATACAATGGAGTGTGAGTGTGTGGTTCTGTGGAGTGAGTGTGTGGTACAGTGGAGTGTGTGGTACAATGGAGTGTGAGTGTGTGGTGCAGTGGAGTGTGTGGTGCAGTGGAGTGTGAGTGTTTGGTGCAGTGGAGTGTGTGGTGCAGTGGAGTGTGAGTGTGTGGTGCAGTGGAGTGTGTGGTGCAGTGGAGTGTGGAGTGGAACAGTGAAATGTTGTCTCTTCCTGCCTCCCAGACGACACGTGTTCTACTTGTGGCACCAGTGGAGGACGGAGCGTCACTGCAGCAGCAGAGGGGACACAGACGGTGACGGCGCCGCCCTGCAGGACGCCCGCCCGGCCAGGGAGCGTAACTGCAGCAGCAGCAGAGACATGGACGGTGACGGCGCCGCCCTGCAGGACGCCCGCCTGGCCAGGGAGCCGGTGAAAGGACCAAGGTGGGGTGTGGAGCTGATGGAGGTGGACGGGGTGGATCCGCAGGACAGCAAGCGTCTGAAGAGGGGCGTGGCCCCACCCAGCCTGCCCTCTGAGCACGGCTTTGTCAGCGGCGTCCTGCGGAGCTGCTGCTGCCACCAGCAGAGACGCTTCGCCACCGCCTACAGGAAGTGGTTAGACACCGTCGTCCACCCGACGTCCGCCCTTGCTCAACACTCCAGTTGCCTTTAGACACAGTGTGGGATCCTGACTGCCGACTTGACTCGCCGGTACTTGTAATGCAGTGAGGACGTCAGGACGACGGCGCCCTCCTGTGGAGGAGGGGTGGAATGCTCTGGATGTTCTCGGAGCCAGGGCTCCTTCAGAATAAAAGTCACGGCTCGCGGTGCGGCGCTCCCAGCGTCTTCTCCTCTTATTGCAGGTGTCTGAAAACCTCAGGTCAAACTTCTCTCTTCACTGATCCTCATCTTCACGTCGAGTCTCAGTGACGCTGCGCCAGGCAGCGAAGGGGGCGGAGCCAACATTATAGTCCGCCACAAACACTGAGGAGGAACCCGTGTTTTTGAGGCTCCGCCCCTTCAAAGCTTCCATTCAACCTGGAGTTAAGTCTGAAACTGAAAAATGTCCCATACATGAAAAGAAAATCAATAAATCTTCTGAACGTGATGTAGTAAATCTGTCAAAATGTAATCTTATTTGCTACGTAACAATATCCAACATCCTTTTCATCAACGTTCCCCAGAAAATATGTGAAGGAACCTTGAGGTGAAGTTCTGTGTGAGTTAAAACAAGTGATGACAGTCTAAGGCTCAGGAGTACATCTGAAGACCATTGCCAGTGGACACAGTCCACCACTGCACCAGCAGTCCCATTGTGTACATGTTCCAGCAGCTAGAAGCTCCCGGTTCGCGCCGCTGCAGCCTCTCCGCTCGTCACTGTGGTTCCAATGGTGTCTTCAGTCTGGTGGAGCAGTAGCACCTTGTCTCCAGTAGGAGGCGCAGTCATTGGTTCTTCAGGCACTGCTGCTGGCACTGTTCTCTGGTACTCTGGTTCTCTGGTTCTCTGGTTCTCTGGTACTCTGGTACTCTGGTACTCTGGTACTCTGGTACTCTGGTACTCTGGTTCTCTGGTTCTCTGGTTCTCTGGTACTATTCTGAAGCAGCTGGCTTTGTTCCTCCTTGAACTCTGGTGGCTCCTCCAGGAAGAACCAGGTTCTAGTTCTGGTCCAGGACCAGATTTAGCACCAGTTCTTAGTCTCTCCACCTCCAAAGCCCCGGAACTATCAGGTGTTGAACTGGTCCCACATCGGTACTGGACCAGAGGGGGGCAAGAGGGGACCAAAGGAGGGTGAGAGAAGGGCCAGAGTGGGACCAGAGGAGGGCCAGAGGGGGACCAGAGGGGGACCAGAGGGGAACCAGAGGGGGACCAGAGGAGGGCCAGAGGGGGACCAGAGGAGGACCAGAGGAGGACCAGAGGAGGACCAGAGGAGGGCCAGAGGGGGACCAGAGGAGGGCCAGAGTGGGACCAGAGGAGGGCCAGGGGGGGACCAGAGGAGGACCAGAGGGGGACCAGAGGGGGACCAGAGGGGGGTCTGACACATCATCTGCTGGGGGCGGAGTTATCTCTGGAGTTCTCACTACCTACGAAGAGGAAGAGACGCTGAACCGGCTTTCTGAAATCTACAGTGAACACGGAGCCCCGAAGTGGTTATAGAGAAAATATAATAACGTGTGGGAACGATATAATAAGTCGTTCCCTGAAGTTAGTAGTATGAGGGAACGAGATCATTTAATCTGCGATCGTGGAAGTGAGGTTCTGGAGGTGCAGAGCTCCTGTCCTGTCAGCTGGTAGGATCTAGAATCTAGAAGCAGTCTTTTCATGGTAACATGATTGTAACCAAGTTCACCTCCAGGTCTTGTATGGAGTTATGAGGTCTGCATGAGGCAGCAGGGGGCGCTCCGCTATGAGACACTCCACTATTTTCTACCACAGAACTTCTTCATAATGAAGCCAAAATTTTGGTTCATCAGCTACTAAACAAACCACTGTTACAATCCGTCTCCTGGTTCCCGGACCAAACCACTGTTACGGTCCATCCCCAGGTTCCTGGATCCTGCCGGTGCTACGTTGGTGGAACCAATCAGTGGAGAGGGGGATGGCGAGTCCTGAAGGACATAGCTGAGCGTCATGCCAACCATTGAATGGTAAAGCAGCCAGTGTGACTCGCCAGCAGCTGGTCTCTGGTACCAGGGATGGATGATAACAGTCCAACATTCTGCACACAGTCCTCCTGAATGAGAAGCACTTAAAGTGACAGTAACCATTGTGAACAACAACATCCCAGCTGCTCAATTTTAGCACTTGTGAAGATGGTGGAATAAGACAAAGACATTCGCATCTCCTCCCTCAGTCTGGCTGGAGGTTCTCCTGGTGCCTGCTGGTGCCCTTGGACAGTGGAACATGCGTTCAGCCTCCTCGTTCTCTGAGCTGTTTGAAGGAATCGGTCAATGTGGGATTCAGTTGACCACCTTCATCCCCGCAGCTGCAACACGTTTTTAGTCACTTCAGGTTATTGATGCATCTTCGTCAGAAAAGGTTCCTGAATAGAAGCTACCTTAAGCCGCTCTTCCACCACACAATACGTGGTGGAGCGGGGCATACCAGGAGGTTATGGTACGGCAAAGTGTACCCAGGACCAACTCTGTCTCTGGTCCCACCACAGAAAGTTCAGTAAAACTGTAGGCGGGGTTGTGAACGACTCAGAGACACTCCAGCGCAGAATAAGGAAGCGGCCGGTGGCTGTCAAGCCGTTCTCTTGTGACTCAGGTTGAACTTTCTCATTGTGAACAGCAGCGTCCAGCTCCTGTTGAATCTCCTCCTGTTCCGGAGACGAGCGACACAACACCGCGCTCTTTTCACGACCTTGTTAAAAGACCACAATGTTGTGTCGCGCTGACGTTTCAATAAACCCACTTAACAAATCAACCAGCGAGCCCAAACGGCACATGTAAACAACAACAGAGGGGCTCAGGCTGATGAAATAATTAAATATTGTGGGCAAGTCAAGAGTGACGATCGTGGCGTCCAATCAGCAGACAGCGGCGCCGTTGCTCCTCCACACAGACCCGTTCCACGGTGCCCGGAACCTCAGCGGAGGGGGAGCAGAAAATGGTACCTGGTGGTCGCGGGTTCTTGTCGTACATGCATAACTTTTAAGTCGGACCGCGTGATAACCCATCCCTCCCCGCAACGCTCTGCAACAGAAAATGCGGCGGAACTGTGCCTTTAGAGTCACTATTTTGAAGTTAGTTTCCAGTGCTGCCACTGTGCAGACAGGAAGCTGCTCTGTTCTTGTCGATCAAAGCTTCTACTCACTGACAGTCCGTGCTGTTGGGCTGGACCAGGCCACGCTACTTCAGGCTGATCAGCCTTACTGTGGAGCTGGCTGCTCTCCTGGTGGAAGCTAACACTGGAGCTAACATGTGGTCAGCAGCTTCCTGAGAAAACGTTTGTTGGGAAAAAGATTTTGGTTTTCTTCTGACAAGAGAATTGTGATCCATATGTAGACTTTATGTGTCTGAACAATGATTTGATGGTTACAAACAGCCAAACATCTCCATGTGAACCTGCATTACAAGCACTTCCTCTGCCTGGTGGTATTCATGCTTTTATTTTGAACAAAATGAGTAACTTAGAAAAGGTTAATGCAAAAGTCGTGGATCCATGTGGACATTATTGTGTAACTGGTGCTTCTGGAGCGGACTGGCCTCCATGATGTTCTGATTTGTCACAGCTTCATTTTGGGTTTGACGTGATGTTTCACTGACATTTCCTGTGTTGAAGTGCCATGGCAGCTGGGACTACATGTAGCCAGGTGGCAGCTGGGACTACATGTAGCCATGTGGCAGCGGGGACTACAGGTAGCCAGGTGGCAGCTGGGACTACATGTAGTCATGTGGCAGCGGGGACTACAGGTAGTCATGTGGCAGCTGGGACTACATGTAGCCATGTGGCAGCGGGGACTACAGGTAGCCAGGTGGCAGCTGGGACTACATGTAGCCATGTGGCAGCGGGGACTACAGGTAGCCAGGTGGCAGCTGGGACTACATGTAGTCATGTGGCAGCGGGGACTACAGGTAGCCAGATGGCAGCTGGGACTACAGGTAGCCAGGTGGCAGCTGGGACTACATGTAGCCATGTGGCAGCGGGGACTACAGGTAGCCAGGTGGCAGCTGGGACTACATGTAGCCATGTGGCAGCTGGGACTACAGGTAGCCAGGTGGCAGCTGGGACTACATGTAGCCATGTGGCAGTGGGGACTACAGGTAGTCATGTGGCAGCTGGGACTACATGTAGTCATGTGGCAGCTGGGACTACAGGTAGCCAGGTGGCAGCTGGGACTACATGTAGTCATGTGGCAGCGGGGACTACAGGTAGCCAGATGGCAGCTGGGACTACATGTAGCCATGTGGCAGCTGGGACTACAGGTAGCCATGTGGCAGCGGGGACTACAGGTAGCCAGGTGGCAGCTGGGACTACAGCTGGGACTACAGGTAGCCAGGTGGCAGCTGGGACTACAGGTAGCCATGTGGCAGCGGGGACTACAGGTAGCCAGGTGGCAGCTGGGACTACAGCTGGGACTACAGGTAGCCAGGTGACTTTGGCGAACTGAAGAGTTTTTAGAAACGAGCTGGCTGACGGTACTCCTCACTGCTTTTGCCTCATGTCACATAAAAAACTGCTGCAGTTACTTTCCAGTGGGTACAGTGCTGTGAAAAAGTATTTGCCTTCTTCTCAAATTCTTATTTTTTGATTATTTCCTCTACATAAATATTTAAGAGCATCAAGCAAATGTAAATATTAGACAAAGAAAACCAAAGTAAACACAAAATGACATTTTTAAATGATGATGATGATGATGGTGATGATGGTGATGGTTCTGTGTGAAGAAGTCATTGCCTTCCTTGATAAATCATCACTTAACTGGGGTAATCACATTTTCTGGAACGCCAAGTTCAGTTTCACCGACCACACTCCAGACCTGTTCAAGAACTCACTTCAATAGAACCTGTCTGACAAAATTAAAGAGCTCCAACATCTGCAACACCCAAACAAATTCAGGAACAGATGAGAGATAAAGTCATTGTTCTCTGTCAGTCAGGAAGGTTTGCAAATCTTTAGGCCGCCAGTGAACCACAGCCACAGATTACTCACAAAGAACCCAGCATCCAGGAGGTCACCAGGGAACCAGGACAACATCTAAACTACCCCAAGAACCCAGCGACAACTCATCCAGGAGGTCACCAAGGAACCAGGACAACATCTAAATGACCCCAACAACCCAGCAACGACTGGTCCAGGAGGTCACCAGGGAACCAGGACAATATCTAAACTACCCCAAGAACCCAGCGACAACTCATCCAGGAGGTCACAGAGGAACCAGGATAACATCTAAACTACCCCAAGGACCCAGCGACGACTCCTCCAGGAGGTCACTAAGGAACCAGGACAACATCTAAACTACCCCAAGGACCCAGCAATGACTTGTCCAGGAGGTCACTAAGGAACCAGGACAACATCTAAACTACCCCAAGGACCCAGCAATGACTCGTCCAGGAGGTCACAGAGGAACCAGGACAACATCTAAACTACCCCAAGAACCCAGCGACGACTCACCCAGGAGATCACCTAGGAACCTGATGGAACCATGAGTTCTGCTCCAGCAGAGAGCCCTGAAGGAGAACAAACCCGCATGTCGACCTCTGAATGACTTTGAGAACCAACTGCAGGTTATGGAGTGTTTAGAAGTCTGGACTTGAATCTCAGAGATAAGCTGTAGTACGACCTTATAAAGGCCGTTCGTGACAAAATCACTTTGTCACACAGGGACAGGGAGCTTTGAACAAGTTTTTAATCTCTTTTAAGTGTTACATTTGGTGTTTACTTGGGTTATCTTTGTGTGATGATCTTAAATATTAAAGTGGGGAATATGTCACAAGAGAAGAATTTGAAAAGAGGGTAATACATTTTCACATCTCTGTATGTGTGGTACTACAGTTTAGGAAGGTGTGACTGGTCCTGCTATGCTGGGACATTCATGGAGAAAGTCGTCGGCGTGTTGGTGCAGCCGGATTCATCCTGGTCCACCACCCACAATGCAATGGGCTCCAGCTTCTGTCATCACGGCAAAAATCATAGATGTTTTAACTTATGATGCTTGAGAGTTTTTGAAAATCATTACTGATTTTACCTTTTACCTTCGGCATCATGAGATGCAGAGAGAAGTTGCAGCCAGCCACTAGGGCAGGGGTCTCAAACTCAGATCCTCGAGGGCTGAAGCTCTGCACGCTTTCCAGGTCTCCCTCCACTGAATGTCCTGATGCTTCATCACCAAGTTCAGCACAAAGCCAGACAACCAGCTGCTCATTGCAATCAGCTGTGTGGAAGCAGGGAGACATGCAAAATGTGCAGGGCTGCGGCCCTCGAGGACCGGAGTTCGACACGTGTGCACTAGGGGGCGGTGCAGCAATGTAGCCTCCTGCTTCGTTCAGCTCCTCTTTTAAGAAACGTACAGAACCTGGATAAACATCCGGCTGGTTTGTCGGGACGATTGCGAGGCCGTCCGACGGTAAAACAAGCAAAGCTGGAGGTGACTGTGTGAGCGCTGCTTCCTGCGGTTCCGTCTTCGTGTTTCCTGCCGCAGGGTTCCACTGAGTGCGATGCTGCTGCTGCATCGCCATGTCTGCACGAGTCGTGACACCATCACCTCCGTCAGCACCTTGTTACGTCATCATGTACTTCCATGTAACGTGGTTCTTCTCTTCTAACCTCCAGTTGTGACGTTAGAACTTCATCACTTTGACTCATGTTGGGGAGTTTGGGGGGGGTGGGGGGGGGTACTACCTATGCACCAGTTTGTTTTGAAAGCTTTTAAAAAGAATCATGTAGCTCCTGTTTGGTTCTAATTTATGTTTGTGCTGTTTTCAGTCTGAGGAATCTCCCTGTCATCTCATTCATTTTATTTATTTCTAGAGGAAATGTATTTTATCTTCACTTTCACTGTTTGTTTACCCTGAAAATAAAACTCATTGCTTCCTACGACTGATGCTCTTTGTTTGTACTGAGTGTTGCTGCGACTGACTGCACCTTACCTCACGTTACCTCACCTAACCTCACCATTATCTCACCAAACCTCACCGTTACCTCACCTAGCCTCATCATTATCTCACCAAACCTTACCTTTACCTTACCTAACCTCACCATTATCTCACCTAACCTCATCGTTACCTCACCTAACCTCACCGTTACCTTACCTAACCTCACCATTATCTGACCTAACCTCACCATTATCTCACCTAACCTCATCATTACCTCACCTAACCTCACCATTATCTCACCTAACCTCATAGTTACCTTACCTAACCTCACCATTATCTGACCTAACCTCACCATTATCTCACCTAACCTCATCATTACCTCACCTAACCTCACCATTATCTCACCTAACCTCATAGTTACCTCACCTAAATTCACCATTATCTCACATAACCTCATAGTTACCTCAGCTAAACTCACTGTTACCTCACTGTTATCTAACCTAATCTCATTGTTACCTCACCAAACTTCACCATTATCTCACCTCATCTCACGTTACCTCACCTAACCTCACTGTTATGTCATCTAACCTCACCGTAACCTCACCATTATCTCACCATTACCTCACCTAACCACACCGTTACCTCATCTGACCTCACTGTTACTTCACCTAACCTCATCGTTATCTTACCTAACCACACTGTTACCTCACCTAACTTTACTGTTACCTCCCCTAATCTCACCGTTACCTCATCAAACCTCACTGTTTTCTTTTGGGGGGTTTTTTAATTAAAAAAAAACATTTTTAAATACAGTACAGTCATTCCTATGTGCTTTTACAGAGAAAATAGAAAAGCCCAACATATCCACATGAGCAAGCAGGTGTGTTTGCGACTGGAAAGGAAAAACTCCCTCTAACAAGGAGAAACCTTTGAAGAAACCAGAGTCAGAGGTGGAGGAATTCTGCAGACCGGTTGGGGTGAAAGGATAGAGGAGAGGAGAGGAGAGGAGAGGAGAGGAAAGACAGAGAGATAGACTTTGTGGGGAGATACATACAATACCCTTGTTAGTGCTACATATATTTCTTTTTCTTTTACAGTATTCACACTGATCCAAATATTTTCCAACTGTTATGAGATTAAACCAGCCTGAGCAGCTCAATCTAGACAGTAACATCATTTTCTATAAAGAGTATAAATTAGCAGGTCGGCAAAAAACCAACAAAACACAAAGCAAAACAACAATGATAACAAAAAGAAAACGACACAAAACAAAGCTCAAAATCATGATTTTGATCATTAAAAGAACAAAAGCAGAAAATAAGAAATCAGCAGCAAATCTCATCAATGAGGAGTGGCAGTGTGTGCGTGTGCGTGTGCGTATGCACTGTGTCCACTGGGTGTGATTGGAACTGTTGTGGGGGGGCCCGCAGTACCACCCCAGGGCCCGAGGCCACCAGAGCCAGACGCCGCCACTCCAGCATCCAGCAGCCCCCCGAACAGTGTAATTAAGTTTCTGGGGTGATGTGCAAACTAAATTATCCAAAAAAATGTCAGTTACTATTCACTAATACTGTTCACTAATAGCGTTCCCTAATGCTGTTCACTAACACTGTTCACTAACACTGTTCACTAATACTGTTGACTAACACTGTTCATTAAGACTGTTCACTAATGCTGTTCACTAACAGTGTTCCCTAATACTGTTTACTAACACTGTTCACTAATACTGTCCACTAACAGTGTTCACTAATAGTGTTCCCTAATACTGTTCGCTAACACTGTTCACTAACACTGTTCTCTAATACTGTTCACTACCAATGTTCACTAACACTGTTCATTAAGACGGTTCACTAATGCTGTTCACTAACAGTGTTCACTAATACTGTTCACTAATAGTGTTCCCTAATACTGTTCGCTAGCACTGTTCACTAATACTGTTTGCTAATATTGTTCACTAACACTGTTCTCTAATACTGTTCACTACCAATGTTCACTAACACAGTTCCTTAATACTGTTCACTAACACTGTTCATTAAGACTGTTCACTAATGCTGTTCACTAACACTGTTCATTAAGACTGTTCACTAATGCTGTTCACTAACAGTGTTCACTAACAATGTTCACTAACAATGTTCACTGTTCACTAATACTGTTCACTAACACTCTTCACTAATACTTTAAACAAAACAATGTTCACTAACACTGTTCACTAATGCTGTTCACTAACAGTGTTCACTAACACTGTTCACTGTTCACTAACACTGTTCACTAATAGTGTTCCCTAATACTGTTCGCTAACACTGTTCACTAACACTGTTCTCTAATACTGTTCACTACCAATGTTCACTAACACAGTTCCTTAATACTGTTCACTAACACTGTTCATTAAGACTGTTCACTAATGCTGTTCACTAACACTGTTCATTAAGACTGTTCACTAATGCTGTTCACGAACAGTGTTCGCTAACAGTGTTCACTAACAATGTTCACTAACAATGTTCACTGTTCACTAATACTGTTCACTAACACTCTTCACTAATACTTTTAACAAAACAATGTTCACTAACACTGTTCACTAATGCTGTTCACTAACAGTGTTCACTAACACTGTTCACTGTTCACTAACACTGTTCACTAATAGTGTTCCCTAATACTGTTCACTAACGCTGTTCACTAATACTGTTCACTAACACTGTTCACTAACACTGTTCGCTAAAACTGTTCACTAACACTGTTCGCTAAAACTGTTCACTAATGCTGTTCACTAATGCTGTTCAATAACAGTGTTCACTAACACTGTTCACTGTTCACAAACACTGTTCACTAATAGTGTTCACTAACACTGTTCACTAAGACTGTTCACTAATACTGTTCACGAACACTGTTTGCTAATATTGTTCACTAACACTGTTCTCTAATACTGTTCACTACCAATGTTCACTAGCACGGTTCCTTAATACTGGTCACTAACACTGTTTCCTACTAGTGTTCACTAACACTGTTCATTAATACTTTTCACAACAATGTTCACTAACACTGTTCCCTAACACTGTTCACTAACACTTTTCTCTAATACTGTTCACTAACACTGTTCGCTAATACTGTTCACTAACACTGTTCACTAATACTGTTCTCTCATACTGTTCATTAACACTGTTTGCTAATATTGTTCACTAACACTGTCTCCTAATACTTTTCACTAATAGTGTTGCCTAATACTGTTCACTAACACTATTTCCTAATATTGTTCACTAACACTGTTCACCAATAGTGTTCCATAGTACTGTTCACTAATACTGTTCCTAACACTGTTCATTAACACTGTTCTCTAATACTGTTCACTAACACTGTTCTCTAATACTGTTCACTACCAATGTTCACTAGTACTTTCACTAACACTGGTCACTAACACTGGTCACTAATACTGTTCATAAACACTGTTTGCTAACACTGTTATCTAATACTGTTCACTACCAATGTTCACTATATACTTTTCACTAACACTGTTCACTAACACTGTTCACTAATACTTTCACTAACACTGTTCCCTAATATTGTTCACTAACACTGTTCTCTAATACTGTTTACTAACAATGTTTGCTAATACTGTTCACTAATACTGTTCACTAACACTGTTCGCTAATATTGTTCACTAACACTGTTTCCTAATATTGTTCCCTAATACTGTTCATTAATTAAGTTTCTGGGGTGATGTGCAAACTAAATTATCCAAAAAAAAATTCAGTTACTATTCACTAACACTGTTCTCTAATACTGTTCACTAACACTGTTTGCTAATACTGTTCACTAACACTGTTCACTAACACTGTTCCCTAATATTGTTCACTAACACTGTTCGCTAATACTGTTCACTAATACTGTTCACTAATACTTTTCACAAACACTGTTCACCAACACTGTTAATTGTTTTAGATGTCATAATTGGGGGTTACATTAGCTTTGTAGAGTTGATAATTATTGTGTTGTGTTTTTGTTGCTTAGCTCATGTAGTTAGTTAGTTCATTTTGTTTAGCTTAGTTCATTAGTTGTGGTTGGGCAACCAGGGGTGAAGAGGGATTTGTGTGAAGTGTCCTCCTGCCAGGGTGTTTTTTGTTGTTTCCAAGTGTTCAGAATGAAGCTTTTGCAGTTTGTAGCTGGTATAAAGGAAGTTGTATTTTTAATATTATGCGTGTATTGACTCCATTATAGCTAATATTTTGAGACATTATGAGGATTTGTACTGTTACCTCTCTCAAGCCAAAGTGGCTCTAATATGTAAGAAGAAGTGCTGCCAAGTCTCTCGCAGAAAGGAATAGCAAGAGAAACCATGTTAAGAAGAACCGCTCAGGATCTTCATTCAATGTTCCATTCATGTTCAGAAGAAATCAATAAAACTGTTAATAATGACGTTGGAGGATTTTTTTGTACAACTTTGATTGTGGAAACCCTGATGTGGGCCAGCCTCAATCAGACTCCGCCTCCAGCCTCACCCAGACTCCACCTCCAGCAGCCCCCAGATGAATTGAGTTTGAGACCCCTGACCTATATGGTTGTTATAATGTGGTGGCGAAAATGTTGTACACCCTCTTTGCTTTGGAATTCAGTAGTGTTACTAGACCTGATATAAAATCTGGCCCCACCAAGTGTTTACATCCCAAAACACCACTGGTGTGTATGTATGTTGATAAGTATGTGTGACTATACTTAAACATAGATTATATATTTTGTAAAACTTATATTTCCATATATGCTATGCTATAATGTTTGTATTTATTAACATCAAAGAGTGTATGTATTTTTGTATGTGTGTGTATAGGGATATTGGATATGTACATGATTGAGCAAAATGTATTAAATGTTACATGCCTGAAATGAATGAATAAAAAAAGAAATAATTGATTTTATACGAGGCAGTAATAAACTCCTCTCTACAGTAAAGTAATAAATGTAGGAATGTTTACATGTATGCTCTCAAAAGACAACTTGAGGTTAGTAGAAGGTGAGAAAAAGAAGCAGTACAAAGTATTTTAGTTCCATGTGGACAATGTGGGGGTCTGCGTGACGTCATAATAAACTAGTTCTACTTTTAAAACCTCACAATCACTATTAATCCCTGGAGAAATTCTTTATCAGCGCAGCAGCAACACAATGTTTCCAGCTCTAACGCAGCTCCAACCATTGGGACTATTTTCAGGGAGTTTAGCGTGGAGGAGGACGCAGCTTCACAGAGGTGTGAATCTCCTGCTGACAGCCTGGAGGAGCTGCTGTTCAGTGTTTTGATGTCAGAGCTGTTCTCCTGGAGAGCTGGAGTTTTAAAACGCTGACGTCTGGTGGAAGAGCGCCACCTGGTGGACAAAGGCTTTGATAACATCCATGTTGCTGCGTTGCTTTGCTAACATCCACATTGCTGCGTTTCTTTGATAACATCCATGTTGCTGCGTCGCTATAATAACATCCACATTGCTGTGTTGCTTTGATAACATCCACGTTGCTGTGTTGCTTTAAAAACATCCACATTGCTGTGTTGCTTTGATAACATCCACATTGCTGCATTGCTTTGCCAACATCCATGTTGCTGTATTGGTTTGATCACATTGCTATGTTGCTTTGAAAACATTGCATGTTACTGCATTGTTCTGCAAACATTGCACGTTAATGTGTTGCTTTGTAAACATTGCACATTGCTGTATTGCTTTGCAAACACTGCATGTTGCTGTGTTGCTTTGCAAACATTGTATGTTGCTGTGTTGCTTTGCGAACATTGTGCATTGCTGTAGTTTTGCAAACATTGCACATTGCTTTGTTGTTTTGCAAACATTGCACATTGCTTTGTTGTTTTGCAAAAATTGCACATTGCTGCATTGCTTTTTGGTGTTTTGAGTGTAAAATCCATCCAAGCAGCACCATGTTGTCATGAACAGTTGGATAGCACAGTGCTACTACGTTAGCCTGCTGGCTGGCTGCAAACTGTGGAATGGTTTCCTGACTCATTACTCCTTTCAGGAAATCCAGTCCACAGTGTGCAGCCAGCGGGTAAACCAGGCCTGGTTCCCACACTAAGCCACGCCTTCCATCAGGCTCTGGGGTTGCTGCAGCTGCCTCACAGACTCCCGATGCACCGGTCACCTCCAATTCCCACTGCGGGTCGAACGCATCTCCACCTGCTGGCACCACCTGGGTACTGCAATACGCCGGTCAGTTCTTACACAAGTATTCACTGTCAGCCGTCACCACGCCAACATTAATAGTAGAACCAGATCCTTCTCAGTGTTCCCTGTTCCTCGCCCCTCCCCCCAGCATGCCCCTCCCATCACCATGGCAACAGCATCACCAGTCGAAATTATGATTACTGGACAGTGTGTCAGAACAACACCATTAATTAACACTTAGGTCACTTTATCCTACTAATCTTATCAAAATAGTGGTTTCAGTGGGGAACAAGTACTGAAAACATTTGACGGGATGTTTATGATTGTTTGTAACAAATAAAAGAATGACACGTTTTATTCTTGATGAAATTAGTTTAAGCTGCAGAAACTCTCCTGTCTCACTGCTCTTGGGGTCTTCAGCCCCCGAAATGCTTGTTCCGCCCCTGTCACACACACACACACACACACACACACACACACACACACACACACACACACACACACACACACACACACACGCAGGGAAGATGGAGGACGGAGCGGTAGCGGCGGAGCGGACCTCCAGCCTGTAGCCGCCCATCGTCCGTCTCCACCGGGAAGCAGGTGAGTGTGTCTCCGGTTGGGTCGGTGCGGTCGGACGCGGCTCTCCGTCAGCCGCCGCCCCGCTGCCGGTGATGCGGGGCGGCGGCGGCTCCGCAGGACGCGCTGTTGTTGTTGCGGGCTGCTTGTCATCGCGGCCCGGTTCGAGGAGTGGCTACCGGGAGGAGCGGTAACGGAGGAGGTGCCGAACCTTACCGGGACCGAACTGGAAGGAAGCGGACCGGCGCGGTGAAGCGACAGCTCCGGCCCGGTGTGTGTGCGTGTGCGTGTGCGCGTGTGTGCGTGCGTGTGTGTTTGTGGGGAGGGGGGACATGAATGAATCGGCCCACAGAGGCCCTGTTGTTGGCAGGTGCAGCTCCTACTGTCCTGGGCCTGGTGCCCCTCCGCTTCCTCCTCCTCCTCCTCCTCCTCCTCCACATCCTCCTTCTCCACCTCCCTCTGCTCCTCCTGCTTCTCCTGCTCCTCCTCCTCCTGTTTTTCCTCCTCCTCCTGCTTTTCCTCCACAATGATGGACCTTTCCTGTTTCCTGTCACAGTCATGATGCGCTGCAGACTTTGACTTGGTCTACAGATTTGAGGCTACGGTGTTGCAGCTGTGACTCCAGGTGTGACTCCAGGTGTGACAGGTCGCAGGTTTGACTCCAGGTGTGACAGGTCGCAGGTTTGACTCCAGGTGTGACAGGTTGCCGGTGTGACTCCAGGTGTGACAGGTTGCAGGTTTGACTCCCAGTTTGACTCCAGGTGTGACAGGAGTGACTCCAGGTGTGACAGGTTGCAGGTTTGACTCCCAGTTTGACTCCAGGTGTGACAGGAGTGACTCCAGGTGTGACAGGTTGCAGGTTTGACTCCCAGTTTGACTCCAGGTGTGACAGGAGTGACTCCAGGTGTGACAGGTTGCAGGTTTGACTCCCAGTTTGACTCCAGGTATGACAAGTTTGACTCCAGGTGGGACTCCAGGTGTGACAGATTGCAGGTCTGATTCCAGGTTTTGACAGGTTGCAGGTGTGATTCCGGGTGTTACAGTTTGCAGGTTTGACTCCAGGTGTGACAGGTTCAGGTGTGATTCCAGGTTTTGACAGGTTGCAGCTTTGATTCCAGGTGTGACAAGTTGCAGGTTTGACTCCAGGTTTGACTCTAGGTGTGACAGGTTGCCGGTGTGACAGGTTGCAGGTTTGACTCCAGGAGTGACAGGAATGACTCCAGGTGTGACAGGTTGCAGGTGTGACAGGTCTGACTCCAGGTGTGAGCAGTTGCAGGTTTGACGCTGGGTGACTCCAGGTTTGACTCCAAGTGCAGGTTTGACTCCAGGGCGGTGGTGGCTGTTGGAACAGTTCTTCATTATTTTGCAGTTTCAGCCACTTAAACTAAATTAATTTCACTTAATATAATTCCAGAATGTTTATAAACTACATCACAGCAATCTTGTCGTTTTTAGCCTGAGAGAGCCCCCTAGTGGTGAAGATGATAGTACTTTTAAACAGCCTCTTATTAAATACACTTGTATGAAGATACTTTAAACAAACACAAGCAGAAGCTTCAATTAGTCTCTTCTAGAAAGTTCCAGTGTTTCAGGGCTGGTTTACTGGAAATGACAGTTAGTCTGAGTTTAGTGAAACTAAATCAGCCTCAGCGAGATTCTCTCCAACTCAATCATCTTTCACAGCACTTTAGGATTGGACCTCAAAGACTTTCAAAATAAACTTTGTGCTTTTTTTTTTAAGCTCTTAGATTTTCAATCATTAATTAAAATTATTTATTTTAACATCAACACACCTGAACACATTTGATCAATCCTGAACACTTTTCTGTTTGTGTGAATTTAAAATACCTGTAAAGGAGAAAGTTGAACCTGCAGCAAATTAATTAATTAGAGGTAATAATGAAAGGGTCAATTAGAAGAGTTAATGATGAAACAGTGAATTAGAAGAAAAGTGACGGAGTTAATAATCAAACAGTGAATTAGAAGAGAAGTGACAGTAAATAATGAAACAGTGAATTAGAAGAGAAGTGACAGTAAATAATCAAACAGTGAATTAGAAGAGAAGTGACAGTAAATAATGAAACAGTGAATTAAAAGAGAAGTGACAGAGTTAATAATCAGTGAATTAGAAGAGAAGTGACAGAGTTAATAATCAGTGAATTAGAAGAGAAGTGACAGAGTTAATAATCAGAGCTTGTCTTCATCTCAACATCTGATAGAAACACCAGAACAAACTAATTTTCAGCCAATCACTGAGCAGCTCTGAAGGTTTAAAAGTCCTGATTGGTTTAATTTCATGTCAGTCACTCTGGTGTTGACCAGTCATTGGTGAGACTGCTACTAAACCCTGCCTGCTTAGCAGTACTTTCTGCCGCTCCAGGGCTGCTCACGCACTGAGAGGAGGAGAAACCTGGAGAACCAGAGGAGGAGGAAGAGGAACCTGTTTTACTAAAACATATTTGGATACTGTCGAGGCAGAGAAGGAGGAGACGGACGAAGAAGCCAAATCGGCTTTTCTTTATTGCCCTGGCAATACGATACGATACGATACGCTATGATACGATATGATACGATACGCTATGATACGATACGATACGATACGATACGATACGATACGATGCGATGCGATGCGATACGATACGATACGATACGATGCGATACGCTGCGATCCGATGCGATGCGATGCGATGCGCTACGCTATGCTACGCTACGCTGCGCTACGGTACGGTACAGTACGCTATGCTACGCTACGCTACGCTACGATACGATACGATACGACGTGACGTGACGCAACGCAACATGACACGACATGATGACATGATACGATACACTCCTGTTCCTGGTTTGATACGATACTTTTCAATTCGATTTGATACAATTTAGTATTAATTTGATGGTGATTCAATTCTGCACAATGTGATACAATGTGATTTGGTGTGATACGATACGATTCAACATGATGTAAAGAAATTATAACAAAAATGGAAATAGAAAATAAGAAGCTGCAATTCCATATGGTACTGGAGGCAGAGGATTTATTCTTTATTCAATCTTCATAAGCAGCAGATTTAACAAAAACATTTTGCTTCACTTGATGCTTCTTCTTTTTGTCCTCAGAAAAAGCACAAGACAAAAAACAGGTCTTTTCACAGCGTCAGCATTTGGAACCAGAAAACACATAAGGAACAGGAAGCGGTTCCTCACATTTGGAACTAGTTTGATCACACTGTCACAATGTAAACAGTAAACAGGAAGACAACAACAACAACAGTCACTATCAATGAGGAACTTAAAGTGACACTTTCAATAGTGCAATTTCCAATTTCCATATTCCTGTCTGCCAGACTGATACTAAACTAAGATTTCTCATATAAATAATACTAATAATAACATTGCACACACAGTGACTGATAGACCTCCATTTCACTTGTAAATTGTACCGATGCACAGCAAAGGAACCAAAACACTCGCATCGGTTCCAACTGATTCATATTCATCAATTTCCACATGCTTACGCCACACAATCCAACACAATCAATTATTACTTTTTCAAATGGCTCACCCATCACTGGAATGAGGCAGAGGGTGCCTGGGGGAATCACTTGGTTTGGTTTTTTAGCAACTTGATACACATAGCAGGTATTACAACTCTGTTCAATCTCTATATATTTTAGTCCTGGCAGAAACAAATTTCTACAGATTCTATCATATGTTGTTGTGATGCCCAGCTGTCCTGGCCATGGATGATCTTGAGCTAAGGACAATACTTGGGACCGATAGGCTGTCGGCTCAACAACCTGGTAAACTGCGCAGTCCACGTCATCAATGACCTCATCAGCCCATCGATGCATCAATAAGCCATCATTAAGTACATAGGCCACTTTCTTCTTCCTGGCTTTTTCCCGGGTTGTGACAGAGGAATGACATTTTGAAAGAGATTCAGCACCTTTCTGTGCTGCGATGAATGCTTCTTGTGTGGCTGGCAGCTTCACAACCACTGGACGAGAGGGACATGGCACCATGTTGTCAGATTGAGGGTTATGCCGACCTTGTACCTTCATCCTTGCAGCCTTAGAAGACTGTTCTGTAGTTAAAAAGGAGTCAGACAAGTCAAATCCAATTTGACGTCATCCTTTGAGTAATTCTGAATAGAATTACTATAGCAACAACACATCATCAGTAGGGTACAACTAACCTGTCCCACGACGGTCTAAACCCAGCTCACATTCCCTATTAGTGGGTGAACAATCCAACGCTTGGTGAATTCTGCTTCACAATGATAGGAAGAGCCGACATCGAAGGATCAAAAAGCGACGTCGCTATGAACGCTTGGCCGCCACAAGCCACTTCTCCCTGTGGTAACTTTTCTGACACCTCCTCCTTAAAACCCAAACAGTCAGAAGGATGGTGAGGCCCCGCTTTCACGGTCTGTATTCATACTGAAAATCAAGATCAAGCGAGCTTTTGCCCTTCTGCTCTACGAGTAGACATTTTTGACTGGGCCCGTGTAACTACACATGTGGGAAAGATGTCTCGGAGCATCTCTGCAGTGTCAGAGCCAAGATTTGAACCAGGGTGGTCCAATACCGCAGGGACTGGCATGACCTTTGCCCCAGCAAGATCATTAACCAAGAATGAAGTCAACACCTTTTATTGGCAAGGCAGGGAGCACAGCTACTTTAAAGCATCCACTGACTAGGGAAGACTGAACATGGATATTGTGCAACGGTGCAGGTACAAAGGTTATCCCAACACCTTGGACAATCACACTTGTGTGACATGATGAGGTAAATGACAAGGGTAGGATGTCTTCTTGAAAAATAGACTGGGAGCCCCCTGTATCTCTTAGCATTACAACTGACCGCTGATCTTTTGGATCCCCTGTTAGCGAGACGAAACTGTCGAAAATGAATGCTTCAAAACATTTATTAGATTCATCTTCCTTTTTGAATACTTCAGTGTCTGGTAACGACCCTGATTAGCAGGCCTATGCCTTTTGGTTCATGTGAACTAGGTGGAGTTTGTTTTTTATGTTTCAGAGCTAGACAGTCAGCGATCAAATGACCTTCCTCTGGCAGTAAAAACACTCAGAAGTCTCATGAGGAGGTGACGGTGGTCCCCTACCCGTTTGAAAAGGAAGGTGGCCAGGACCAGGTCTCCCTCAATGCATTACTGAACTTCTGCCTGGGCAGGAGGAAGACACAAACACATTCTTATGAATCAGCACATACTCATCAGCCAAGACTGCTGCTTTGGACAATGAAGTCACCTTCTGCTCATTTAAGAACATCACCATCTGCTCAGGTAAAGCACCTTTAAAGTCTTCCAAGAGCATTAACTGACAAAGGGCTTCAAAACTGTTTTTGCACCACTTGTCAAAGAGAACCCCTTTTTCACGATCAAACTCAACAAAGGTTTGTCCACGGGACTTTCTATGATTACAGAACCTCTGTCTGTATGCCTCTGGCACAAGCTCATAAGCTCCTAATATTGCTCCTTTAAGCACATCTTACTGCAAGCTGTCTTCTAAAGGAAGAGAAGACACAAGCTCTTGTGCTTTCCCTGCTAGCTTAATTGGAGTAGGATGGGCCACTTGTCCTTAGGCCAGTCTGGTGCTCCAGCAACTCTTTTAAAGGCAGTGGGAATCAACCTCTGACTCACGAAAAATTGACACCAAAGCAGAATTTTTGCCGACATCAAAACTTTGTTTTTCTAATTTGGTCTGTCAGTTTAGTGGTCCATCACATGTGTGTGCTAACTGCCTGGCAGAGATCCTCATTGCTTCTACTTAAAGCTGCCATAGCGTGACTTCCTTTTCTGCTTCTATCTGTAGTCTGCGAACCTGTGATTTTCAGGCCATAATCTGCTTTACAGTCTCTCTACTGGGCCTCTATCTGAAGGTGAGCTAATTGAACTTCAGCTTTTGCATCCTCACCTGAACCACTTGACTATATAGAGAAAGGTTTAAAATGAGGCAAAATTGCAGGAGGAACCTCAGACACAAGTACACCACCCTGAAGTGTAGCTAAGTTCGCTCCTTCCACCTGGCCAGTAAACAAAGGAGAAGCACATGGCCCCAGAGCAGGGGGGTCATCAGACACGAGATGGGCTAGGGCAACAGAAACTTCAAGGGCGTTTAACTTGATCAATTTGTCAATTAGCTCATTTTTAATTTCCCTTGTAAGCCAAGCAATTGTATCGGAGTGTTAAAGTGTGCTGCAATACACAACAGATCATCTTTCCAGCACAAATCAATCTTCTCAAAGTAGGATCATCAATGACTTGTGCCTCATCCACAGTGGCTCAATGAATTTTGATTGTCAATCAGCTCTGGGAGTAAAAAGTTCCAGGACGAGCTTTCACTCTTGTTACGTCTACTTTGGTGTGGAAGTGAAGAGACGTAAACATGACAATCAAAAAAGGTGAAAGGAGTCAAAGGGGAGTGACAAAAGAACAAAGATTTATTAAATATTCCAAAACAAAACAATTGTGGAGGAGGTTGGGACTGGGGGTTGTGCCAAACATAACTGTAAATCCAATAAAACCAGGCCTTATGACCTCTCACCTATATCAAACAAAACTTAACCAAAAGCCTGACTGACTTATCTAAAACCAGTGTTTAATCAAAAGTAAATGCAATGATGGCACCAACCCGATAACCTCGTGTATTTAACAAGGGGATACCTGCGTGAACGAAACATGTGCAGGAGGTCAAACTGCTCACACCTGAGAGCAGACAGAGGAGGAGGGAGGGGAAACAAACCCGCTCACATCCCAGGCTTCACTATTATGCATGCTGGGCAAGTAACAATGGCACCGTATGGCACAGTACGGCACAGTATGACACAGTACAGAACAGTGTGGCACAGTAAGTCACAGTACGGCACAGTATTACCATACTATTTTATGTATAGTATTACCATACTGTACCGTAATGCCATACCGAACCCTCCTGTGCCTTGCCGTACCATACAATACAATAGTGTGCCATACCATGCCTTGCCATACCATATCATATTGTGCTGTGCTGTGCGTACTGTACCAAGCCGTGCCATACGTACCATACTGTGCCTTATCATACAATACCATACCGTACAATACTATACCATGCGTACCGTACCGTCCTGTGCCATACCCTGCTGTATGGTGCTGTGCCGTGCCGTGCTGTACCGTGCCGTGCTGTGGCATTCCCTGCCGTACCATGTTGTACTGTACCGGGCCATGCCATGCTGTACCACACAGTACCATGTGGTATTGTACCAGACCCTACCATGCCGTGCTGTACTGTACCGTACCATGCAGTGCTGTGCCATACCATACACATATACCGCCACACACTGCGCAGTGTCTACTAGTATTTTAGATAGTGCTTTGAGTCCTAACGGTGTGTATTATCAAGTCTGGGAAAACACTGACTCGCTGTTGCATTGCATTGTTCACTGTTTGTTGTTCATTCATTGTTCGTTGTTCATTGTTCATTGTGTGTTGTTTGTTGTGTGTTGTTCATTATTCATTGTGCATTGTTCATCATGCTGTGTTCACTGTGTTGTTTGTTATGCGTTTGTCATTGTGTGTTGTGTGTTGTGGGTTGCTTGTTGTGCATTGTTTGTTGTGTGTTGTTCATTGGACGTTGTTCGTTGTGCGGTGTTCGCTGTGCGTTGTTGTACATTGTTCGTTGTACATTGTTCGTTGTGCGGTGTTTGCTGTGCGTTGTCTGGGTTTCACTGTGCGTGGTTTGTTATGTGTTGTGTGTTGATCGTTGTGTGTTGTTCATTCTGCATTGCTCATTGTTTGTTAATTGTTGTGCGTTGTGTGTTGTTCATTGTGCGGTCCTCATTTTGCATTGTTCGCTGTGCATTGTTTGTTGTGCGTTATTTGTTGTGCGGCGTTTGTTGTTTACTAGTAGTACAACTACTACTGCTAGTACTACTAGCAGTACTAGCAGTAGTACTACTGCTAGTACTGCTACTATAGTGACAATAAAAGGGGAGCAGAGTGGAGAAATGGTCCTGGTTTACATGCTGAGAGCAAGTCGGGCTGAAAGCGTCAATGGACGTTGAGGCATTGATTAATTTTCTGTGGTTTCTTTGTCTCTGAATTCTAATTACAAAATATACCCGGGTTCCCACACTAGTTCCCACACTGGGTTCCCACTCTAGTTCCCACACTGGGTTCCCACTCCAAGAGGCAATGAGATGGATCTTGCAATCAACATAAGCCATTATCTAATCCGCTCCTCTTCCAGGTTCTGGTGCAATGTGTGTGTGTCCTGAAGCACCTGAGGTCAATCAGGTGCTCTGCCACGGCAGGAATCTGCTGACAATCATAATGTTATGAAAAGCCTTTTCCCCCTCATTTAGCTTTTCTCAATTTCTATCTGTCTTTGTCAGGATTGTACGAGAAGTCCTACTGAAGATGGTCTAGTAGTACCGCACTGAAACCAAAACCCCCAGGCAGCCATGAATCCCCAGGAGATGGAACTTGCTCAGGAGGTGATGGAGGAGACGGATGCCAGATCTCGCCACCGACACAACCACAACAGCCGCTCCCGTAACTACAACGATCAGGAAAAGCGTTACAGGCGTTGCGACACCTCTGGAGGAGGAAGTTCCAGCGGCCGGTCCAGGGTCCCTGACCAACGCCGGTCGCAAGACGAGCATGACGAGGAGCTGGCTCATGGGGTTTCGTCTCCACAGCCCGTTCAGCCCATCCCCCGACCGGCGGTGACACGTTACCGCAGACAGGGGGACAGCGAGGCCCGGATCCGAGCCCAACAGCAGAGGCATAGGCAGAGGCAGCAGAGGGAGGCGGAGCGAGCTCAACAAGTGGCTCAGCAGGGGAACCGGCGCCATGCCGACACCAGCCAAGAGGACGAACGAGAGCGGGACGACTCGGTGTTGGCCCGGTCAGCCAGCACCGAAAGCGGCTTCCACACCCATACCGACCGGGCGGAGGGGGACGACGGTCTGGTGATGATGTCTCTGGAGCAGCCAGACGGGGAAGACGAGATGGAGAATGATAGTCTTCAGCTGCAGCCTGAAGCAGAGGGGTATACTGAAAGTCCAGAAGCTGAACAGCAACATCACCACCCACATTCCAGTTATCCTCTCCAGCTTCCTGTCCTGTCATGTGAACCTTATTCTGACATCCAGAATCTCCAAAGAGAGAATGTCACAAAGGAGATACTGAATGCTGGCTACTCCAACTACGTCTACACGCAGCCGCTCAGTCAGTCCGTGCAAATGGACAATGTTCAGGCTGCTGAGAGTTCACAGAATGTAGATATCGGACTTGAAGCCTATTCCGAGCCCTATGACATCTACTCATTGTCGGAGCATGTTTACGAGGAAATCTGTGATACCCCAACATCGGGATCGGCTTCTTTAGGTGGGGTAAATGATATGGAATCCGTCCAGCAGAGACTGGTGCAGGGCCGGGCAGCAGGAGGAGATTACCACCAGCAGGAGGCGGTGGGATCCCGCCTGCGTCATTACGACGAGCGCTCAGACGGGGAATCTGACAGCCCTGAAAAAGAGGCTGAGTTTGCGCCTTACCCTCGTGCAGATAGTTGCGACCAGGAGGAGGACATCGACACCATTGTTGCTGAAGTCAAAGAAAGTCTGAGCTCTCAGAGCCTTGGTCACCCTGCAGAAGACACTATCGAGGAGGAAACTGAGATCCTGCCACAAGAAGACAAGCCGCAACCCAACATCCAAACTAACGCTGAGATAAACCACAGAGCTGCCAGCCACAGGAAGTCACCCAGACAGCCGGCAGGAAGTCCTTCAGAGGAGAACGCAGCAGTGAGGAACAGTCAGGAGAAGAGGGACGCCATATCTCTGGCCATCAAAGACATTAAGGAGGCCATCGAGGAGGTGAAGACAAGAACAGTGAGGTCTCCTTACACACCCGACGAGCCCAAGGAGCCCATCTGGGTAATGAGGCAGGATCTCAGCCCCACCGCCGAATGTGACCTGCCACCTTCTCTTGGAGGCGACGTAAGTTGATCATTATTGTCTTTTTTTAATATTATAGCGGTTCATTTCACTGAGAGTCCAAATATATCTCATGTGGTGTCGGCAGTTTGCATTGGTGACCTCTGGTCGACTGCCATCAGAAATGTTTTAGGGCGACCAACCGACCAGCCGGCCAGGTCAAGGCCTAGAGGTCTGACAGCCACCCGCTTGAAGGTTTCACCTCCTGGGTGGTCAGTATCAGGCCGACTCGCCGTCTCCGAGTTAACCAACAGCAGGTTTTTGTCACAAACCAGGATGGGACCCAAAAGCAGACCAGTGACCAGGTTCAAAACGTTTCTATTGAAAGTCTGAGAGACAAAGGTTTCCAAGGGTTGATCCAGGTGGAGGTCAGAGGGTGAGCTAAAGTCTAATCACCAGACAGAGAAAGCAGGTAACTACAAAATACTTATGATTAAGAAACATGGAAGACTTCACAAGAGTATTACTGGAGCAAACTGAAATATTTCTTCCTTTCATGACACGATGAAAAACTCCATTGAAGTCCAATTCCGGATTGGAAGCCAAAACTCAAGAGCAGGGGTCAGAAAGTCTCCCACACTGATTTATCTTCGAGGTTTAGCTGTTGTAACTTCATTAACAGTGATCAGGAATGCTGACGGTGTAGAGTTTTACCTTGTTGTCACCATTCAGACTCTAACACAGCAGATCAGTTCAATCACTGTACTTTTATTGACAAGAAAGTGACTATATACACAAAAACCAAATACACTGAGCTATTCACATGGTGGAAAAGAAGGTGGTGGAGAGGAAGAGAATGGTGGTGGAGAGGAAGAGGATGATTGTGGAGAGGAAGAGGAATGTGGTGGAGAGGAAGAGTTTGGTGGTGGAGAGAAAGAGGAAGGTGGTGGAGAGGATGAGGAAGGTGGTGGCGAGAAAGAGGTTGGTGATGTAGAAGAAGGTGGTGGAGAGGAAGAGGATGGTGGTAGAGAGGAAGCGGAAGGTGGTGGAAAGGAAGAGGATGGTGATGTAGAAGAAGGTGGTGGAGAGGAAGAGGATGGTGATGTAGAGGAAGGTGGTGGAAAGGAAGAGGATGGTGATGTAGAAGAAAGTGGTGGAGAGGAAGAGGATGGTGGTGGAGAGAAAGTGGAAGGTGGTAGAGAAGAAGAGGAAGGTGGTGGAGAGAAAGAGGTTGGTGATGTAGAAGAAGGTGGTGGAGAGGAAGAGGATGGTGGTAGAGAGGAAGCGGAAGGTGGTGGAAAGGAAGAGGATGGTGATGTAGAAGAAGGTGGTGGAGAGGAAGAGGATGGTGGTGGAGAGGAAAAGGAAGGTGGTGGAAAGGAAGAGGATGGTGATGTAGAAGAAGGTGGTGGAGAGGAAGAGGATGGTGGTAGAGAGGAAGCGGAAGGTGGTGGAGAGGAAGAGGAAGGTGGTGGAAAGGAAGAGGATGGTGGTGGAGAAGGAGAGGTGGTGGTAGAGAGGAAGCGGAAGGTGGCGGAGAGGAAGAGGATGTTGGTAGAGAGGAAGAGGTTGGTGGTGGAGAAGAAGGTGGTGGAGAGGAAGAGGATGGTGGAGGAGAGGAAGAGGAAGGTGGTGAAGAAGTTGGTGGTTGAGAGGAAGAGGATGGTGGTGGAGAGGAAGAGGTTGTTGGTGGAGAGGAAGAGGAAGGTGGTGGAAAGGAAGAGGATGGTGGTGGAGAAGAAGGTGGTGGAGAGGAAGAGGATGGTGGAGGAGAGGAAGAGGAAGGTGGTGGAGAGGAAGAGGTTGGTGGTGGAGAGGAAGAGGATGGTGGTGGAGAGGATGGTGGTGGAGAGGAAGCGGAAGGTGGTGGAGAGGAAGAGATTGGTGGTGGAGAGGAAGAGGATGGTGGTGGAGAGGAAGAGGAAGGTGGTGGAGAGGAAGAGGTTGGTGGTGGAGAGGAAGAAGATGGTGGTGGAGAGGAAGAGGTTGGTGGTGGAAAGGAAGAGGATGGTGGTGGAGAGGATGGTGGTGGAGAGGAAGCGGAAGGTGGTGGAGAGGAAGAGATTGGTGGTGGAGAGAAAGAGGAAGGTGGTGGAGAGGAAGAGGAAGGTGGTGGAGGGGAAGAGGTTGGTGGTGGAGAGGAAGAGGAAGGTGGTGGAGAGGAAGAGGATGGTGGTGGAGAGGAAGAGGAAGGTGGTGGAGAGGAAGAGGTTGGTGGTGGAGAGGAAGAGGAAGGTGGTGGAGAGGAAGAGGATGGTGGTGGAGAGGAAGCGGAAGGTGGTGGAGAGGAAGAGGTTGGTGGTGGAGAGGAAGAGGATGGTGGTGGAGAGGAAGCGGAAGGTGGTGGAGAGGAAGAGGTTGGTGGTGGAGAGGAAGAGGATGGTGGTGGAGAGGAAGCGGAAGGTGGTAGAGAGGAAGATGATGGTGGTGGAGAGGAAGAGGTTGGTGGTGGAGAGGAAGAGGATGGTGGTGGAGAGGAAGAGGTTGGTGGTGGAGAGGAAGAGGAAGGTGGTGGAAAGGAAGGTGGTGGAGAGGAAGAGGAAGATGGTGGAGAGGAAGAGGATGGTGGTGGAGAGGAAGAGGAAGGTGGTGAAAAGGAAGGTAGTGGAGAGGAAGAGGATGGTGGTGGAGAGGAAGAGATTGGTGGTGAAGAAGTTGGTGGTGGAGAGGAAGAGGTTGGTGGTGGAGAGGAAGAGGATGGTGGTGGAGAGGATGGTGGTGGAGAGGAAGCGGAAGGTGGTGGAGAGGAAGAGATTGGTGGTGGAGAGGAAGAGGAAGGTGGTGAAGAAGTTGGTGGTGGAGAGGAAGAGGTTGGTGGTGGAGAGGAAGAGGATGGTGGTGGAGAGGAAGAGGATGGTGGTGGAGAGGATGGTGGTGGAGAGGAAGCGGAAGGTGGTGGAGAGGAAGAGATTGGTGGTGGAGAGGAAGAGGAAGGTGGTGGAGAGAAAGAGGTTGGTGATGTAGAAGAAGGTGGTGGAGAGGAAGAGGATGGTGGTAGAGAGGAAGCGGAAGGTGGTGGAAAGGAAGAGGATGGTGATGTAGAAGAAGGTGGTGGAGAGGAAGAGGATGGTGGTGGAGAGGAAAAGGAAGGTGGTGGAAAGGAAGAGGATGGTGATGTAGAAGAAGGTGGTGGAGAGGAAGAGGATGGTGGTAGAGAGGAAGCGGAAGGTGGTGGAGAGGAAGAGGAAGGTGGTGGAAAGGAAGAGGATGGTGGTGGAGAAGGAGAGGTGGTGGTAGAGAGGAAGCGGAAGGTGGCGGAGAGGAAGAGGATGTTGGTAGAGAGGAAGAGGTTGGTGGTGGAGAAGAAGGTGGTGGAGAGGAAGAGGATGGTGGAGGAGAGGAAGAGGAAGGTGGTGAAGAAGTTGGTGGTTGAGAGGAAGAGGATGGTGGTGGAGAGGAAGAGGTTGTTGGTGGAGAGGAAGAGGAAGGTGGTGGAAAGGAAGAGGATGGTGGTGGAGAAGAAGGTGGTGGAGAGGAAGAGGATGGTGGAGGAGAGGAAGAGGAAGGTGGTGGAGAGGAAGAGGTTGGTGGTGGAGAGGAAGAGGATGGTGGTGGAGAGGATGGTGGTGGAGAGGAAGCGGAAGGTGGTGGAGAGGAAGAGATTGGTGGTGGAGAGGAAGAGGATGGTGGTGGAGAGGAAGAGGAAGGTGGTGGAGAGGAAGAGGTTGGTGGTGGAGAGGAAGAGGATGGTGGTGGAGAGGAAGAGGTTGGTGGTGGAAAGGAAGAGGATGGTGGTGGAGAGGATGGTGGTGGAGAGGAAGCGGAAGGTGGTGGAGAGGAAGAGATTGGTGGTGGAGAGAAAGAGGAAGGTGGTGGAGAGGAAGAGGAAGGTGGTGGAGGGGAAGAGGTTGGTGGTGGAGAGGAAGAGGAAGGTGGTGGAGAGGAAGAGGATGGTGGTGGAGAGGAAGAGGAAGGTGGTGGAGAGGAAGAGGTTGGTGGTGGAGAGGAAGAGGAAGGTGGTGGAGAGGAAGAGGATGGTGGTGGAGAGGAAGCGGAAGGTGGTGGAGAGGAAGAGGTTGGTGGTGGAGAGGAAGAGGATGGTGGTGGAGAGGAAGCGGAAGGTGGTGGAGAGGAAGAGGTTGGTGGTGGAGAGGAAGAGGATGGTGGTGGAGAGGAAGCGGAAGGTGGTAGAGAGGAAGATGATGGTGGTGGAGAGGAAGAGGTTGGTGGTGGAGAGGAAGAGGATGGTGGTGGAGAGGAAGAGGTTGGTGGTGGAGAGGAAGAGGAAGGTGGTGGAAAGGAAGGTGGTGGAGAGGAAGAGGAAGATGGTGGAGAGGAAGAGGATGGTGGTGGAGAGGAAGAGGAAGGTGGTGAAAAGGAAGGTAGTGGAGAGGAAGAGGATGGTGGTGGAGAGGAAGAGATTGGTGGTGAAGAAGTTGGTGGTGGAGAGGAAGAGGTTGGTGGTGGAGAGGAAGAGGATGGTGGTGGAGAGGATGGTGGTGGAGAGGAAGCGGAAGGTGGTGGAGAGGAAGAGATTGGTGGTGGAGAGGAAGAGGAAGGTGGTGAAGAAGTTGGTGGTGGAGAGGAAGAGGTTGGTGGTGGAGAGGAAGAGGATGGTGGTGGAGAGGAAGAGGATGGTGGTGGAGAGGATGGTGGTGGAGAGGAAGCGGAAGGTGGTGGAGAGGAAGAGATTGGTGGTGGAGAGGAAGAGGAAGGTGGTGGAGAGGAAGAGATTGGTGGTGAAGAAGTTGGTGGTGGAGAGGAAGAGGAAGGTGGTGAAGAAGTTGGTGGTGGAGAGGAAGCGGAAGGTGGTGGAGAGGAAGAGATTGGTGGTGAAGAAGTTGGTGGTGGAGAGGAAGAGGTTGGTGGTGGAGAGGAAGAGGAAGGTGGTGGAGAAGTTGGTGGTGGAGAGGAAGCGGAAGGTGGTGGAGAGGAAGAGATTGGTGGTGGAGAGGAAGAGGATGGTGGTGGAGAGGATGGTGGTGGAGAGGAAGAGGAAGGTGGTGGAGAGGAAGAGATTGGTGGTGAAGAAGTTGGTGGTGGAGAGGAAGAGGAAGGTGGTGAAGAAGTTGGTGGTGGAGAGGAAGCGGAAGGTGGTGGAGAGGAAGAGATTGGTGGTGAAGAAGTTGGTGGTGGAGAAGAAGAGGTTGGTGGTGGAGAGGAAGAGGAAGGTGGTGAAGAAGTTGGTGGTGGAGAGGAAGAGGATGGTGGTGGAGAGGAAGCGGAAGGTGGTGGAGAGGAAGAGATTGGTGGTGGAGAGGAAGAGGATGGTGGTGGAGAGGATGGTGGTGGAGAGGAAGCGGAAGGTGGTGGAGAGGAAGAGGATGGTGGTGGAGAGGAAGCGGAAGGTGGTGGAGAGGAAGAGATTGGTGGTGGAGAGGATGAGGATGGTGGTGGAGAGGATGGTGGTGGAGAGGAAGCGGAAGGTGGTGGAGAGGAAGAGATTGGTGGTGGAGAGGAAGAGGATGGTGGTGGAGAGGAAGAGGAAGGTGGTGGAGAGGAAGAGGTTGGTGGTGGAGAGGAAGAGGATGGTGGTGGAGAGGAAGAGGTTGGTGGTGGAAAGGAAGAGGATGGTGGTGGAGAGGAAGCGGAAGGTGGTGGAGAGGAAGAGATTGGTGGTGGAGAGAAAGAGGAAGGTGGTGGAGAGGAAGAGGAAGGTGGTGGAGGGGAAGAGGTTGGTGGTGGAGAGGAAGAGGATGGTGGTGGAGAGGAAGAGGAAGGTGGTGGAGAGGAAGAGGAAGGTGGTGGAGGGGAAGAGGTTGGTGGTGGAGAGGAAGCGGAAGGTGGTGGAGAGGAAGAGATTGGTGGTGGAGAGAAAGAGGAAGGTGGTGGAGAGGAAGAGGAAGGTGGTGGAGGGGAAGAGGTTGGTGGTGGAGAGGAAGAGGTTGGTGGTGGAGAGGAAGAGGAAGGTGGTGGAGAGGAAGAGGATGGTGGTGGAGAGGAAGCGGAAGGTGGTGGAGAGGAAGAGGTTGGTGGTGGAGAGGAAGAGGATGGTTGTGGAGAGGAAGAGGATGGTGGTGGAGAGGAAGCGGAAGGTGGTGGAGAGGAAGAGGTTGGTGGTGGAGAGGAAGAGGATGGTGGTGGAGAGGAAGAGGTTGGTGGTGGAGAGGAAGAGGATGGTGGTGGAGAGGAAGAGGTTGGTGGTGGAGAGGAAGAGGATGGTGGTGGAGAGGAAGCGGAAGGTGGTGGAGAGGAAGAGGTTGGTGGTGGAGAGGAAGAGGATGGTGGTGGAGAGGAAGCGGAAGGTGGTAGAGAGGAAGAGGTTGGTGGTGGAGAGGAAGATGATGGTGGTGGAGAGGAAGAGGTTGGTGGTGGAGAGGAAGAGGATGGTGGTGGAGAGGAAGAGGTTGGTGGTGGAGAGGAAGAGGAAGGTGGTGGAAAGGAAGGTGGTGGAGAGGAAGAGGAAGATGGTGGAGAGGAAAAGGAAGGTAGTGGAGAGGAAGAGGATGGTGGTGGAGAGGATGGTGGTGGAGAGGATGGTGGTGGAGAGGAAGAGGAAGATGGTGGAGAGGAAGAGGATGGTGGTGGAGAGGAAGAGGAAGGTGGTGAAAAGGAAGGTAGTGGAGAGGAAGAGGATGGTGGTGGAGAGGAAGAGATTGGTGGTGAAGAAGTTGGTGGTGGAGAGGAAGAGGATGGTGGTGGAGAGGATGGTGGTGGAGAGGAAGCGGAAGGTGGTGGAGAGGAAGAGATTGGTGGTGGAGAGGAAGAGGAAGGTGGTGAAGAAGTTGGTGGTGGAGAGGAAGAGGTTGGTGGTGGAGAGGAAGAGGATGGTGGTGGAGAGGATGGTGGTGGAGAGGAAGAGATTGGTGGTGGAGAGGAAGAGGAAGGTGGTGGAGAGGAAGAGATTGGTGGTGAAGAAGTTGGTGGTGGAGAGGAAGAGGAAGGTGGTGAAGAAGTTGGTGGTGGAGAGGAAGCGGAAGGTGGTGGAGAGGAAGAGATTGGTGGTGAAGAAGTTGGTGGTGGAGAGGAAGAGGATGGTGATGTAGAGGAAGGTGGTGGAAAGGAAGAGGATGGTGATGTAGAAGAAAGTGGTGGAGAGGAAGAGGATGGTGGTGGAGAGAAAGTGGAAGGTGGTAGAGAAGAAGAGGAAGGTGGTGGAGAGAAAGAGGTTGGTGATGTAGAAGAAGGTGGTGGAGAGGAAGAGGATGGTGGTAGAGAGGAAGCGGAAGGTGGTGGAAAGGAAGAGGATGGTGGTGGAGAGGAAGAGGATGGTGGTGGAGAGGAAGAGGTTGGTGGTGGAGAGGAAGAGGATGGTGGTGGAGAGGAAGAGGTTGGTGGTGGAGAGGAAGAGGATGGTGGTGGAGAGGAAGCGGAAGGTGGTGGAGAGGAAGAGGTTGGTGGTGGAGAGGAAGAGGATGGTGGTGGAGAGGAAGCGGAAGGTGGTAGAGAGGAAGAGGTTGGTGGTGGAGAGGAAGATGATGGTGGTGGAGAGGAAGAGGTTGGTGGTGGAGAGGAAGAGGATGGTGGTGGAGAGGAAGAGGTTGGTGGTGGAGAGGAAGAGGAAGGTGGTGGAAAGGAAGGTGGTGGAGAGGAAGAGGAAGATGGTGGAGAGGAAAAGGAAGGTAGTGGAGAGGAAGAGGATGGTGGTGGAGAGGATGGTGGTGGAGAGGATGGTGGTGGAGAGGAAGAGGAAGATGGTGGAGAGGAAGAGGATGGTGGTGGAGAGGAAGAGGAAGGTGGTGAAAAGGAAGGTAGTGGAGAGGAAGAGGATGGTGGTGGAGAGGAAGAGATTGGTGGTGAAGAAGTTGGTGGTGGAGAGGAAGAGGATGGTGGTGGAGAGGATGGTGGTGGAGAGGAAGCGGAAGGTGGTGGAGAGGAAGAGATTGGTGGTGGAGAGGAAGAGGAAGGTGGTGAAGAAGTTGGTGGTGGAGAGGAAGAGGTTGGTGGTGGAGAGGAAGAGGATGGTGGTGGAGAGGATGGTGGTGGAGAGGAAGAGATTGGTGGTGGAGAGGAAGAGGAAGGTGGTGGAGAGGAAGAGATTGGTGGTGAAGAAGTTGGTGGTGGAGAGGAAGAGGAAGGTGGTGAAGAAGTTGGTGGTGGAGAGGAAGCGGAAGGTGGTGGAGAGGAAGAGATTGGTGGTGAAGAAGTTGGTGGTGGAGAGGAAGAGGTTGGTGGTGGAGAGGAAGAGGAAGGTGGTGAAGAAGTTGGTGGTGGAGAGGAAGAGGATGGTGGTGGAGAGGAAGCGGAAGGTGGTGGAGAGGAAGAGATTGGTGGTGGAGAGGAAGAGGATGGTGGTGGAGAGGAAGAGGTTGGTGGTGGAGAGGAAGAGGAAGGTGGTGGAAAGGGAGGTGATGGAGAGGAAGAGGATGGTGGTGGAGGACAAGGTGGTGGAGAGGAAGACGATGGTGGAAGAGAGGAGGACGGGTGTGGTAGAGAGGAAGAGGATGGTGTTGGAGAGGAAGAGAATGGTTGTAGAGAGGAAGAGGAAGGTGGTGAAGAAGTTGGTGGTGGAGAGGAAGAGGATGGTTGTGGAGAGGAAGAGGATGGTGGTGGAGAGGAAGAGGAAGGTTGTGGAAAGGAAGAGGATGGTGGTGGAGAAGAAGAGGAAGGTGGTGGAGAGGAAGAGGATGTTGGTAGAGAGGAAGAGGAAGGTGGCGGAGAGGAAGAGGAGGGTGTAGGAGAAGAAAGAGGTGGAGAGGAACACGAAGGTGGTGGAGAGGAAGAGGATGGTGGTGGAGAGGAAGAGGTTGGTGGTGGAGAGGAAGAGGAAGGTGGTGGAAAGGGAGGTGATGGAGAGGAAGAGGAAGATGGTGGAGAGGAAGAGGATGGTTGTGGAGAGGAACAGGAAGGTAGTGGAGAGGAAGAGGATGGTGGTGGAGGAGAAGGTGGTGGAGAGGAAGACGATGGTGGAAGAGAGGAGGACGGATGTGGTAGAGAGGAAGAGGATGGTGTTGGAGAGGAAGAGAATGGTTGTAGAGAGGAAGAGGAAGGTGGTGGAGAGGAAGAGGTTGGTGATGGAGAGGAAGAGAATGGTTTTAGAGAGGAAGAGGAAGGTGGCGGAGAGGAAGAGGATGGTGTTGGAGAGGAAGAGGATGGTTGTGGAGAGGAAGAGGATGGTTGTGGAGAGGAAGAGGAAGGTGGTGAAGAAGTTGGTGGTGGAGAGGAAGAGGATGGTTGTGGAGAGCAAGAGGATGGTGGTGGAGAAGAAAGTGGTGGAGAGGAAGAGGAAGGTGGTGGAGAGGAAGAGGTTGGTGATGGAGAGGAAGAGAATGCTTGTAGAGAGGAAGAGGAAGGTGGTGGAGAGGAAGAGGATGGTGTTGGAGAGGAAGAGGATGGTTGTGGAGAGGAAGAGGATGGTTGTGGAGAGGAAGAGGAAGGTGGTGGAGAGGAAGAGGTTGGTGGTGGAGAGGAAGAGGAAGGTTGTGGAAAGGAAGAGGATGGTGCTGGAGAGGAAGAGCAAGGTGGCGGAGAGGAAGAGGATGGTGTAGGAGAAGAAAGAGGTGGAGAGGAACACGAAGGTGGTGGAGAGGAAGAGGAAGGTTGTGGAAAGGAAGAAGATGGTGGTGGAGAAGAAGAGGAAGGTGGTGGAGAGGAAGAGGATGTTGGTAGAGAGGAAGAGGAAGGTGGCGGAGAGGAAGAGGAGGGTGTAGGAGAAGAAAGAGGTGGAGAGGAACACGAAGGTGGTGGAGAGGAAGAGGATGGTTGTGGAGAGGAAGGAGATGGTGGCGAAGAGGAAAAGTAAGCCCAGTTGTTGTTACCACTTCCTTGATGTCTTTAAAAAAAAGGAGTTCAGTTGTTGTCCTGCTGGAGGGAAGCTGGTGTCTTCTCCTGTAGTTAGCACCTCCTGCTAACTGTGGTTTGCTGGTTCTGCAGGCTGAGGAGAAGAAGATGAAGTTGACGATTCAGGAGAGTCTTTGGTTGTTCCCTTGTCCAGAGGTTAGAGTTAACCCTAACCTTAACTTTTGAGCTGGTCGATCAGGTCTGTGATGGTTTTCCTGCTTTTTGAGGAATGCACAAAGAGGTTCTGTGAGGTGTCGTTTCCCTGGTCTGGTCCTGGGGAAACTGGCAGGATGCTTCCCTGCATGATGAGATCAGACTCTGCGTGCTGGTCTCTGGATCCGGGGAAGCTCTGACCCTGGTGGTCGGTCAGAAGAGCAGTTGAGGTCTTCGATTGCAGGTCTCTGGTGTTTGCAGGCTGGGCTACAGCTGAGCTGCTGGAATATAGTTCCTTTCTCCCCGGTGCTCACAAAGCAAGAAAAGTGAGGCCCTGTTTACATGACAACGTTTCACGTGACCACACCTAAACTGTTAAAAACAAGGAGTGTGTTTCCACTGCAGCAGCAGGACACATAGACAACAATGTAGTGAGCATGCTGGGCCATTGGAGGGCGCTGTGGCTTGATTTTGTAATGAAACTACACAGACATGTGCAGAGAACTAAACACTGTGAAGAAAATGGAGAGAAGTGACATCTGTATAGACCAGGGGTCGGCAACCCACAGCTCTTTGGTCCCTCCACTGCGGCTCCTTGAGCCTCGGTCCCACTGCAGTTCATCCTGGAGGGACGTAAGGAGGCAAAGCCACCCAGAGCGCAGTCCCTACAAAGAGTGGTAAAATGTAGGCGGGTTGTCAACGAGGCAGTGATGTAACGTCATTACAAAATAATGGCATGAAGAACGTAGAATTGTGGCTGCAGGTCATGACAGCGGCTCAACTGGTATCTGAAGCTGGGAGCTTCCTGTACCTTTCACAGTAAAACTGCTGCGCTGCAGAGCGCCGACAATTCCAGGAGGTTCATTACAGACTTGTTGAGAGTGACGGCAAATAATAGTGAATTACACAACAACTACAGGACATTGAAAGACACACCATCACACTCATGGTTCTAACAATCCAGATCTCCCACATTTATCTTCAATTTGAATAATGTGTAGCAATAAAGGAGCTGAGAGCTGCAATGCATTATGGGAGTTTCTGTTTGTCGTGTTTTAAATGTAATTATTGGGGGTTATATTAGGTTTGTAGTGTTGGTAATAATTGTGTTGTGTTGTGTTTTTGTTGCTTTGTTCATGTAGTTTAGTTTATTAGTTGTAAGTTGTCAACCAGCAGTGAAGAAGGTTTTGTGTGTAGTGTCGTCCTGGCATGGTCTTCCTGTGGGACTGTCAAAATAGAATGTCTGTGGCTCTCTGGGTGTTGTGTTCAGGAGGAGCTGGGACCAAATGGCTCTTTGAGCATTAAAGGTTGCCGACCCCTGGTATAGACTGATGATCATCGGATGCTAACAGTGAGAGTTTCAACTGTTAAACTACTGATATGGGTCATAACACTAGAATATGGACCGTGAGTCAAACCACTACGGCGCCGCCATGTTTGTTTATTAGTGCTTGAGCAGAAGGAGGGAGAGGGAGGGGAGAGATGAGCAGTAACAGGCTCCGCCTCCATCAGTCTCTGCAGGAGGGACTAGTGACATTGAAAGAATCTTTCCACCCTGGGAGCCGGGATTAAAAACTTTATGATACAGTGGATCAGAACACCAGTGTCGTGGAAACAGACCCCCCACAGTGAAGAAGGTTTAGTGGATACACTCGTATTCGTTGTCATGGAAATGGGGCCTGAGAGAATCTCTCCACACGCTTTGACAAGGTGGGGGGATTCAAAGGTGTCGAATCCTGGAGCCTCAACCAATCGGTGACTGGGTGAGCATCGGGCTGCAGGACCCCTGCTGAGTGTGGTGCTCAAGGCAGATTCCTGAATCAGACTCCACTGGTCCACTCCATGGTCACCTTATATCATGACAAATGAAAATTGCCTTTCATTAGAAATGAACCAACTCCCTATGGTCTTGTGAGATCCTAACAGTACCAGAGTGAAAACCCAGTTCTTTCACAGTAAACTACCAGACTAACAATGCATAGGTTTTATATGGCGCATTCCTAGACACTCAAAGACGCTTTACATTGCATTATTCATTCCCTCCATACTGGATGGTGGTGAACTACGTCACTGCTGCTCTGGCACAGACTGACAGAGGAGAGGCTGCTAATCTGAACACCACCAACCACTCACTCTCTCATTACATTCACAATCTAATCACCACCAACCACTCACTCTCTCACTACATTCACCCTCTGACCACCACCAACCACTCACTCTCTCACAACATTCACGCTCTGACCACCACCAACCACTCACTCTCTCACTACATTCACCCTCTGACCACCACCAACCACTCACTCTCTCACAACATTCACGCTCTGACCACCACCAACCACTCACTCTCTCACAACATTCACGCTCTGACCACCACCAACCACTCACTCTCTCACTACATTCACCCTCTGACCACCACCAACCACTCACTCTCTCACAACATTCACCCTCTGACCACCACCAACCACTCACTCTCTCACTACATTCACCCTCTGACCACCACCAACCACTCACTCTCTCACAACATTCACGCTCTGACCACCACCAACCACTCACTCTCTCACAACATTCACGCTCTGACCACCACCAACCACTCACTCTCTCACTACATTCACCCTCTGACCACCACCAACCACTCTCTCTCTCACTACATTCACCCTCTGACCACCACCAACCACTCACTCTCTCACAACATTCACGCTCTGACCACCACCAACCACTCACTCTCTCACAACATTCACCCTCTGACCACCACCAACCACTCACTCTCTCACTACATTCACCCTCTGACCACCACCAACCACTCACTCTCTCACTACATTCACCCTCTGACCACCACCAACCACTCTCTCTCACTACATTCACCCTCTGACCACCACCAACCACTCACTCTCTCACAACATTCACGCTCTGACCACCACCAACCACTCACTCGCTCACTCCATTCACCCTCTGACCACCACCAACCACTCACTCGCTCACTACATTCACCCTCTGACCACCACCAACCACTCACTCTCTCACTACATTCACCCTCTGACCACCACCAACCACTCACTCTCTCACTACATTCACCCTCTGACCACCACCAATGACTCACTCTCTCACTACATTCACCCTCTGACCACCACCAACCACTCACTCTCTCACTACATTCACCCTCTGACCACCACCAACCACTCACTCTCTCACTACATTCACCCTCTGACCACCACCAACCACTCTCTCTCTCACTACATTCACCCTCTGACCACCACCAACCACTCACTCTCTCACTACATTCACCCTCTGACCACCACCAACCACTCACTCTCTCACTACATTCACCCTCTGACCACCACCAACGACTCACTCTCTCACTACATTCACCCTCTGACCACCACCAACCACTCACTCTCTCACTACATTCACCCTCTGACCACCACTCTCTCACTACATTCACCCTCTGACCACCACTCTCTCACTACATTCACCCTCTGACCACCACCAACCTGTTAACAGTCTGTTACCATGGTGACAGCCAGCTGGTTCTGTTCAGTCTGTTACCACGGTGACAGCCAATGATTTATTCAGTGAAAGAGAGAGAACGGTGATGAGCAGAGCAGTTCAATAATTTATTGTGTGACAGAAACACTGTTCACACCCCCATAAGGTCAGTCCTGCTTCAAAGGCGACCTTTAGATCAACGTGTCCTGTAATCAGTTGGTCTGAAAACAAGACGTCACCTCATTGAGTTGGCTTTTGATGAGCTCATGAATCCTGATATGTGTCACCTGAGCCTCTGACGCTCAGGTGTGTGGCGCAGAGGGTGAAGCTCAGGTGTGTGGCGCAGCAGCACCACAACAGCTGATCTGAGCTCCTCTAGAGGGTTGGTTGTGTCTGGAGGCGTCTGAAGCCATGGAAAACTTCTGGATGTATCAGCTGGAGAAGCTGGAGGAGCAGCAGGAGCAACAGGGTCAGCAGGAGCTGCAGGAGCAACATAACCAAAGGCAGGATGAAAACAAGGTGCGCAGCTTTGGCAGCACTTGAGTGATTTTTGATTCTTTAGATGAAAACTTGAAGAATGAGCCAAGTCAGCAGATTGAACTTGTCTTAATAAGATCACTGTGTTTTGTTTACTTGAGGAACCGTTGCTGATGTTCACTTTATGGGTTCACTTGTTCTTCTCAGCCTTTGTTCAAACCCTCAGTGAACTGAAGGACCTTTATCACACTGTAGCCTGTGACCTCCACTACTACACCTTTATCCTTTATCACACTGTAGCCTGTGACCTCCACTACTACACCTTTATCCTTTATCACACTGTAGCCTGTGACCTCCACTACTACATCTTTATCACACTGTAGCCTGTCACCTCCACTACTACACCTTTATCCTTTATCACACTGTAGCCTGTGACCTCCACTACTACACCTTTATTCTTTATCACACTGTAGCCTGTGACCTCCACTACTACACCTTTATCACACTGTAGCCTGTCACCTCCACTACTACACCTTTATCCTTTATCACACTGTAGCCTGTGACCTCCACTACTACACCTTTATCCTTTATCACACTGTAGCCTGTGACCTCCACTACTACACCTTTATCCTTTATCACACTGTAGCCTGTGACCTCCACTACTACACCTTTATTCTTTATCACACTGTAGCCTGTGACCTCCACTACTACACCTTTATCCTTTATCACACTGTAGCCTGTGACCTCTATTGCTACACCTTTATACTTTATCACACTGTAGCCTGTGACCTCCACTACTACACCTTTATCCTTTATCACACTGTCGCCTGTGACCTCCACTACTACACCTTTATCCTTTATCACACTGTAGCCTGTGACCTCCACTACTACACCTTTATCACACTGTAGCCTGTCACCTCCACTACTACACCTTTATCACACTGTAGCCTGTCACCTCCACTACTACACCTTTATCCTTTATGACACTGTAGCCTGTGATCTCCACTACTACACCTTTATCGTTTATCACACTGTAGCCTGTGACCTCTATTACTACACCTTTATCCTTTATCACACTGTAGCCTGTGACCTCTATTACTACACCTTTATCATTTATCACACTGTAGCCTGTGACCTCTGTTACTACACCTTTATCCTTTATCACACTGTAGCCTGTGGCCTCTATTACTACACCTTTATCCTTTATCACACTGTAGCCTGTGACCTCCACTACTACACCTTTATCCTTATCACACTGTAGCCTGTGACCTCCACTACTACACCTTTATCCTTTATCACACTGTAGCCTGTGACCTCCACTACTACACCTTTATTCTTTATTGCACTGTAGCCTTTAACCTCCACTACAACACCTTTATTCCTTATCACACTGTAGCCTTTGACCTCCACTACTACACCTTTATTCTTTATCACACTGTAGCCTTTGACCTCCACTACTACACCTTTATTCTTTATCACACTGTAGCCTGTGACCTCTATTACTACACCTTTATCCTTTATCACACTGTAGCCTTTGACCTCCACTACTACACCTTTATTCTTTGTCACACTGTAGCCTTTGACCTCCACTACTACACCTTTATTCTTTATCACACTGTAGCCTTTGACCTCCACTACTACACCTTTATTCTTTATCACACTGTAGCCTTTGACCTCCACTACTACACCTTAATTCTTTATCACACTGTAGCCTGTGACCTCCACTACTACATCTTTATCACACTGTAGCCTGTGACCTCCACTACTACACCTTTATCCTTTATCACACTGTAGCCTGTGACCTCCACTACTACACCTTTATCCTTTATCACACTGTAGCCTGTGACCTCCACTACTACACCTTTACTCTTTATCACACTGTAGCCTGTGACCTCCACTACTACACCTTTATTCTTTATCACACTGTAGCCTGTGACCTCTATTGCTACACCTTTATACTTTATCACACTGTAGCCTGTGACCTCCACTACTACACCTTTATCCTTTATCACACTGTCGCCTGTGACCTCCACTACTACAACTTCATACATAAAAACAGATTCTACGTCCATGTGTGGAAGATCAGCATTCATCAATGGAATCTTGGTGCAGTGGATGATTTAGACTGTTTCCAGTGGATGAATACCCAGTGCAGTGGATGAATTACACTGATGGAAAGGTCTCCTCTTGTTAGTGACTCTTGATACTCAACCGACACAAAGGGATCGAATTACAAGAAACAGGATCGTCAAAAATCCCTCTCCACCTGAACGTCTTTAAATTATTTATAAGAGGGAGGGAGGGATGGATGGTGGAGGAATGAATGATGAATGGTGATGAATGAGAGATTGACGGATGAGGGATTAATTATGATGGCTGGAAGCATGGAAGGAGAGATGAGGGATGATGAAAGGATGGATGATGGGGGAATAAAGGATAAGGTATGGAGTGACTGAAAGCCATCAAACATGAGAATATAGAATTTAATATTCTGAAATGTCATATAGACCTGTGTGATATAGAGTGGTGCGATGTGGAGTAGTGTGTGATATAGAGCGGTGCGATGTAGAGTAGTGTGATATAGAGCAGTGCGACGTAGAGTGGTGTGATATAGAGCAGTGCGACGTAGAGTGGTGTGATATAGAGCGGTGCGATGTAGAGTTGTGTGATATAGAGCGGTGCGATGTAGAGTAGTGTGATATAGAGCAGTGCGACGTAGAGTGGTGTGTGATATAGAGTGGTGCGATGTAGAGTAGTGTGATATAGAGTAGTGTGATCTAGAGCAGTGCGATGTAGAGTGGTGTGTGATATAGAGCAGTGCGATGTAGAGTAGTGTGATATAGAGCAGTGCGACGCAGAGTGGTGTGTGATATAGAGCGGTGTGATGTAGAGTAGTGTGATATAGACTAGTGTGATCTAGAGCGGTGCGATGTAGAGTAGCGAGATATAGAGTAGTGTGATCTAGAGCAGTACGATGTAGAGTGGTGTGTGATATAGAGCAGTGCGATGTAGAGTAGTGTGATATAGAGCAGTGTGATATAGAGCAGTGCGACGTAGAGTGGTGTGTGATATAGAGCAGTGCGATGTAGAGTGGTGTGTGATATAGAGCAGTGCGATGTAGAGTGGTGTGTGATATAGAGCAGTGCCATGTAGAGTGGTGTGTGATATAGAGCAGTGCGATGTAGAGTAGTGTGTGATATAGAGCAGTGCCATGTAGAGTGGTGTGATATAGAGCAGTGCGATGTAGAGTGGTGTGATATAGAGCAGTGTGATATAGAGCAGTGCGATGTAGAGTGGTGTAATATAGAGCGGTACGATGTAGAGTGGTGCGATGTAGAGTGGTCTCATTATAGACAATGCAGAGTGTGAGCGGTGTGATGTCGCTCGAGACAGTGCACTGTAGAGTGGTGCAGAGCGATGTGATATAGAGTGCTGTGATGTAGACTGGTACGGCGCTCTGTGCCGATGTCTGACTGATGTCTGTCCTCTGCTCTGGTCCAGTCTCCAGGTCCAGCATCTCCAGGTCCAGGATCTCCAGGTCCAGGACCTCCTGCTGTAGGACCTGCTGCTGCAGGAGCAGAGGCTTCCAGCAGGCTGCTGCAGGATGAGGACCTGGACTCCCCCTCCAGTAAAGAGGTGCTGCAGCTCTGGCTCCGCCCCCTGCCGACACTCCAGCAGAGAAACCTCAACCTGTGTTTGTTTGTTTGTTTGTTTCCACAGTGCAGAAGAAGCCTGGCTTCCTTCCCCACCTATGTAGAAGGTAAGTGAAGGTCCTGGAAGGTCCTTGCTTCAGTAAGAGTCCTGGACGGCTTCTCTCTTCTCTTTGCTTTCGGGCTGTACAACTTGTTTAATGTGTTCAATTTAAAATGTGTCACTTTAAAGGCCATAAAGCTCAGGTCTTGTTTAATTAAAGGTTTAAACTTTGTGCATTCTCATGTTGTGGGTTTTTATATATACATATTTGTATTGTCTTTTTTTATTTACCCCAGAGGAATTGTTTATTGATTAGTTTTTTATCTTTGTGAAAGAAAAATGTAATTAATTGTTTAACGCTCATTGTCACAATGAGCAGTTTTTCCTGGAATTGTTGTAAAGATTCCATTTCAACATCTACTGTTCATGTTGGGGAGGATTTCTGATTTGACCTTTAATGGCGGTGCTCTGGGAGCTGTGGGGGTCAAAGGTCACGCTCAGGCATCAGCGTTGATCCTGTGGCGCTACTCCACCCACTGGACAAGTGGAGAATCTACTGGCCAGGTGTAGCAGCACTGGAAAGCTGGACCAGAACTGAACAGACGGAGCTGAACTGAACAGGTGGAGCAGAATGAACAGGTGGAGCAGAATGAACAGGTGGAGATGAACAGGCGAAGCGGAGTTGAACAAGTAGAGCACCTGCTGGAGGTTAGTTGATGAAAACAGGGAAGGAATCCACTGCAAGATGACAGAGAGAGAGACAGAGAGAGAGAGGGAGGGAGGGAGAGAGAGAGAGAGAGAGACAGAGAGAGAGAGGGAGGGAGGGAGAGGGAGGGAGACAAGGACTTTGAGACAAGGACAGTGAGAGATGTGAGGGGTGGTCAAAAGCTCAGACCCGGGGGCTTCTGACCCTTAATTACACCTTAAATATACATGGAACACACCTGGACAATATCTGGAACACACCTGGACCTGACCTGCAAAACACCTGGACTATACCTACAAAACACCTGGACTATATCTGGAACACACGTGGACCTTACCTGGAACACACCTGGACTATATCTGGAACACACCTGGACCTTACCTTGAACACACCTGAACAATCCCTGCAAAACACCTGGACCATACCTACAAAACACCTGGACTATATGTGGAACACACGTGGACCTTACCTGGAACACACCTGGAATATATCTAGAACATACCTGAACCTTATCTGGAACACACCTGGAACACACCTGGACAACACCTGGAACACACTTGGACTATACCTGGATCACACCTGGACCAACCCTGCAACACAGTCGGACTACACCTGGACCACACATTGACTATACTTTCAACTTTATTTATATAGCACCATATACAACACAGTCATGTCTTGGTGCTTTTAACAGAGAAAAGACAAAAACCCAAAGGATCCACATGAGCAAGCAGGTTTAGTTGCGACTGTGGAAAGAAAAACTCCCTCCAACAGGAAGAAACCAGACTTAGAGGTGGCGGCATTCTGCTGACCAGTTGGGGTGAGAGGATAGAGGAGAGGAGAGGAGAGGAGAGGAGAGGAGAGGAGAGGAGAGGAGAGGAGAGACATGATAGAGAGGTAGAGACAGGGAGAGAGAGAGGCGGGAGGTAATAGAGGATAGAGGATAGAGGAGAGGAAAGGATAGGATAGGATAGGATAGATAGATAGATAGATAGATAGATAGATAGATAGATAGATAGATAGATAGATAGATAGATAGATAGATAGATAGATAGATAGATAGATAGATAGATAGATAGATAGATAGATAGATAGATAGATAGATAGATAATTAGAGATTGGGGAGGGATATAGACACTGGTTCGGGTAGAGAGAGGTAGAAAAGAGTAGAGAGGTAGAGAGAGAGGGGGGAGAGAAATAGAGTGGTAGAGAGAGATAAAGCGAGGGGTAGAGAGAAGTAGAGAGCGAGAGAGGGGATGAGCGAGGTAGAGAGAGGAAGAGAGGTATAGAGAGAGGCTAATAGCGACTCCTGAACATGCTGGGATGAAGTCCGTGGGAAACACTGGGAAAACACCTGTGCTACACCTGGACCACACCTGGACTATGCTGGGAAAACACCTGTGCTACACCTGGACCACACCTGGACTATACTGGGAAAACACCTGTGCTACACCTGGACCACACCTGGACTATACTGGGAAAACACCTGTGCTACACCTGGACCACACCTGGACTATACTGGGAAAACACCTGGACTACACCTGACCACACCTGGACTATACTTGGAAAACACCTGTGCGACACCTGGACCACACCTGGACTATACTGGGAAAACACCTGTGCTACACCTGACCACACCTGGACTATACTTGGAAAACACCTGTGCGACACCTGACCACACCTGGACTATACTGGGAAAACACCTGGACTACACCTGACCACACCTGGACTATACTTGGAAAACACCTGGACTACACCTGACCACACCTGGACTATACTTGGAAAACACCTGTGCGACACCTGGACCACACCTGGACTATACTGGGAAAACACCTGTGCGACACCTGACCACACCTGGACTATACTGGGAAAACACCTGGACTACACCTGGAACACACCTGGAACACACCTGTACTACACCTGGACTGTACTTAGAAAACACCTGGACTACACCTGGAACACACCTGGACACTGCATTTTAAGCTTTTTAAACATTGTACCTGATCGCATGATCTTTTATATATATCTACTTTTGTGAAGCACTTTGTGGCAAAAAGCGCTATCTAAATAAAGTTTACTGATTTACTTGGACCACAGTGGGACTAGAACTGGACCACAGCTGGATCACAGCTGGACTATAGCTGGACCACACCTGGACTATAACTGGACCACACCTGGACTACTATTGGACTATAACTGGACTACATCTGTACACCTGGACTACATTTGTACTATAACTGGACCACAGCTGGACCACAGCGGGACTATAACTGGACCACAGCTGGACCACAGTGGGACTAAAACTGGACCACAGCTGGACTATAACTGGACCACAGCTGGACTATAACTGGACCACACCTGGACTATAACTGGACTATAGCTGGACTACATTTGTACTTTAACTGGACTATAACTGGACCACAGCTGGGGAGCCATCCTCTGGCTTCCACCCGCTTAATACTTCTGTTCTTGTTCAGACAATCAGACAGACAGTCATACAGACAGTCATACAGACAATCAGACAGAGTCATACAGACAATCGGACAGACAGTCATACAGACAGTCATACAGACAATCAGACAGACAGTCATACAGACAATCCGACAGACAGTCATACAGACAATCAGACAGGCAGTGATACAGACAGTCATACAGACAATCAGACAGACAGTCATACAGACAGTCAGACAACGCCCCCACTTCTGTGATTCAGGTTCCACTCCCAGATGCAAATCAAAACTCTGTGGACTCGACAGCCTGGTGTGGTGTTAATTTGTGGTGGTGACCTTTTGACCTTCTGTGGCCCTCAGTTCCAGGCCCCTGTGACCCTGAGGACCTGATCGATGGGATCATCTTCGCAGCAAACTACCTGGGCTCCACTCAGCTGCTGTCGGACAAAACACCGTCCAAGAACGTCCGCATGATGCAGGCACAGGAGGCCGTCAGCCGCATCAAGGTGACCGCACACACACACACACTCACACACACACACACACACACACACACACACACACACACACACACACACACACACACACATGCAGGTCAGCGGTCTGCCGGTTCAGGTTAGAGTCTCGTTTTATCTTAGTGATGTATTATGACGTCATTGTTTCATCAATATGTCTACAATTTGTTCCGACATGTGAAGACGTTAAAAAGCACCAGGTGATCAAACCCTAACCCTGTATTCTTATCTAAATATCTTTAAAGTAACAACAGCGCCCCCCGTGGCTCGGCAGACTAACTACATCACTGTCAGTGTGTCTGCTGCTGCAGTGGAGACGCCACTTTGCCGACCGGGGCTCCGTGTCAGGAAGCGTTGTGGCGTGAGCTCACCGTCTATAACCTGGCAGTGTGTCAGCAACCGACTGCCAAATCCTTTATCTTCAGCTGCTGGTTCATGACATTTATATTCAGTTGTTCTGGTGATGCTCCATTTCTTTGCCTTTAGTAAAAACCTGTGCATTGCATCAACATGGACCAGGGCCTGACATGTTTTCTGCTTTGTTCTGTGGTTCAGACGAGGCTCTCTTGTTGTTTACATCGTTGTTCTGCAGCCTAACATCCCCTTCACATCTAAACAATCCCTGTTTCAAACCAAAACTCCTTTTACAATTTTCTTAATATGCAATAAACCAAGGGAAATGTAAACATTACTCATTCAGCTATTTAAGGTATTTTCATACAATATGAATCACCTGTAGTTTTGGAAGTGGATCATTTTGGGGTGTTTTGTATTTTTTCCATGATTTTTGTGCTTTCTTGCTTCTGGTATTTTGTCCCACGGCCATTTGAAAACTATTTCCATGAACTACGATTGGTTTTAAAAACAATCTATGCAGCCAAGCTCCATTTGGAAGGCATGAACATGAAAACACAAGCGATCACATGATGAAACATGATGAAATCTATTGATTGTAGAACTACCGTTCGTTAAATCACATTCTGCATATCTCAGCATTTTGTGTTTAAATCAGTGCCGAATCAAACACTGATTCAAGCTTCATTTTACAGTCAAATTTATTCTGTAAATTCACTCCAGTTAATAGGTTTCAGCACAAGTTTTTTTCTCTACACATCAAATTAAATAAATAAATGACCAAATATTTTGGGAATATTTTAAAAGGTGGAAATTGTAAAGCACTTCAAATCTGTTAATGTTGAATAATCCATCATTTCCTGTAATCAAACATTCTGTTAAGTAATTCAATGGAGGTCCAGCCCGTGTGAGTCTCCCTCTGTACCACACGATGGTGCAGTTACTCCACTGTGAGGTGAATAAAGAGCGCGCGACACGCTGATGCAGATTCACAGGAGTCTTACTGAAGGTGTGACGGTACCATAGTGCAAACACCTGCTCAGGTCCTTGTGTGTTTTGGCTCCAGACCATAATCACACATTCACACATTAAGCACATGGTGTTACTTTCCTGGAGCTGTCACCAGGTATTCCTCTTTCAGTGAACATAATGTTTCTGCGAAACGATTTCACTGAGCAGCTGACTCACTGCTCATTCATCCATTCATCTGTCCTCGCTACGTTAATCCATCCGTCCATCGTCACGACTTTCATCCATTGATCTGTCTTGACGAGGATCATCTATTCATCCATCCAAGGACCAACCATTGGAAAAGGACAAGTTATATACGTATAAGCACAATACAATACAGTACAATACAAGTTATATATTTATAGGAGAAAATATTCGATAACGAGCTACCAGGACCAGGTCAAACCCAACATGGAGGACCTCTCCTCATGTGACATACATCCCCGAGTTCTAGTCACGTGACATACATCCCTGAGTTCTAGTCACGTGACATACATCCCTGAGTTCTAGTCATGTGACATACATTCCTGAGTTCTAGTCACGTGACGTACATCCCTGAGTTCTAGTCACGTGACGTACATCCCTGAGTTCTAGTCACGTGACATACATCCCTGAGTTCTAGTCACGTGACATACATTCCTGAGTTCTAGTCATGTGACATACATCCCTGAGTTCTAGTCATGTGACATACATTCCTGAGTTGTACCCATTTGACGTACGTCCATGAGTTCTAGCCATGTGACATACATCCCAGAGTTCTAGTCACGTGACATACATCCCAGAGTTCTAGTCATGTGATGTACATCCCTGAGTTGTACCCATTTGACGTACGTCCATGAGTTCTAGCCATGTGACATACATCCCCGAGTTCTAGTCACGTGACATACATCCCTGAGTTCTAGTCACGTGACATACATCCCTGAGTTCTAGTCACGTGACATACATCCCTGAGTTCTAGTCATGTGACATACATTCCTGAGTTCTAGTCATGTGACATACATCCCTGAGTTCTAGTCACGTGACATACATTCCTGAGTTCTAGTCATGTGACATACATCCCTGAGTTCTAGTCACGTGACGTACATCCTTGAGTTCTAGTCATGTGATGTACATCCCTGAGTTGTACCCATTTGACGTACGTCCATGAGTTCTAGCCATGTGACGTACGTCCATGAGTTCTAGCCATGTGACATACATCCCAGAGTTCTAGTCACGTGACATACATCCCAGAGTTCTAGTCATGTGATGTACATCCCTGAGTTGTACCCATTTGACGTACGTCCATGAGTTCTAGCCATGTGACGTACATCCATGAGTTCTAGTCATGTGACGTACATCCTTGAGTTCTAGTCATGTGACATACATCCCCGAGTTCTAGCCATGTGACGGACATCCATGAGTTCTAGCCATGTGACATACTGTACATCCCTGAAATCTAGTCATGTGACATACATTCCTGAAATCTAGTCATGTGACATACATCCCCGAGTTCTAGCCATGTGACGTACATCCCTGAGTTGTAGCCATGTGACGTACATCCCTGAGTTGTAGCCATGTGACGGACATTCCTGAGTTCTAGCCATGTGACATACATCCCTACCTGTGCCTATTTTAAGGTATTTTTAACACATAAAGTGAAAATAAAGGTTAGATAGAATTCTGAAGATGAGGATAACGACACAGGAACAGACCTGATGGGGTTTCTATTAAGGCTCATTTATGCTTAATGTCCACATGAAACAGTTACTTGTGCTTCCCAAAGTGGAGCATCACTGCCATTGTACCTTTATGTCTCCAATGTCTGTCAATCAATATCCTGCCGAATGCTAAGAGAAGCAGGAAGTCAAGGTGTTGCTGCCACGGGAGGGCAGGAGGTCACGCTGCTGCCATGTTCAGAAAGAAGGCGCAACAGCAAGTCATAGGCCGTTTTCCCAATACCCATCCTGTCCATACTTGGGAAGACAAATTACCCATAATGCATTTGGCAAGAGATAGCGGAGGACATCCTCACTTCTGAGGATGTCCTGCCAGTAGTTGGCATGCCTACTCATGACTTATGAGAGTTCACACTGGCGTTCTAAGAATTGGAAAACTGCCTCTCAAATTTCCTTTTGCTTTTGATCTGAATGCTGCCCCTTGTGCCTACTTGTGGTACTGCTTAAGGCTTTTTTTTTTTTTTTTTTTTTTTTACACCACATGCATATTTAACATCCAGCTTAAATCAGCCTTAAATATCAGAAAGCCATCCAAACGTTTTATGTTTTAAAATACCAACATTACATACAGTATCAAAGTCCACAAATTAATCTGATCAGCTCCAGTGAACCCTGCAGACTTCTTGTGATCAATACATCTCCACTGCTCCAGGGATCAATAATTGCTCTCACCTCTGCCTCTCCTCTCTGCTCTGTTCCATGTGGCGCTGCAGACGGCCCAGAACAGGAAGAAGGTTTGTCCTTTGTTATGATTTTAGCCATTCCACGTCATGTTACTGCCTTGTTTTGTGTGTGTGTGTGTGTGTGTGTGTGTGTGTGTGTGTGTGTGTGTGTGTGTGTGTGTGTGTGTGTGTGTGTGTGTGTGTGTGTGTGTGTGTGTGTGTGTGTGTGTGAGCAAAACAATAAGCTCTGCCTCCGGAGGCGGAGCTTATTGTTTTGTTAATTTATATTTAGTTCTTTGAAACCTTTCATGATATTTGAGACCAACTGTGATGGTTAGTCAAGAATGAAGCAATGAAAACGAGCAAGAAACGCATCCGGGCCACTGAGCAGGTTTCTTGCTGTCTAAACTAAAAAAAACTGTAAAGTTCTGATTACCCCAGTCTGACTTTAAAACAAGAGTAGCTTGAGCCCAGTTTCACTGTCATGGCGTCTCATTGAGCCGCTTTGCTTTTGATGACAGGGAGTGGGTTTTTTTGATGACCGTAATATCTAATGCTTGCACCTGTTTACAGTTACTGTCGTAGCTTTCTAAAGACTCTTCCATTCATTTGGATCAGTACTCCTGAACTTTCCTGCTCTTCACTGGAGACTACTTCTTGTTCATGTTACTGTGCTCTAACAATCACAATATTACATGATGACATGACCCTCTGTGTGTGTGTGTGTGTGTGTGTGTGTGTGTGTGTGTGTGTGTGTGTGTGTGTGTGTGTGTGTGTGTGTGTGTGTGTGTGTGTGTAGGCCCCTGAAGGTGAGCTTCAGCCCATGACTGAGGTGGACCTCTTCATTTCTACACAGAGAATCAAAGTGCTCAACGCGGACTCCCAGGTGCTGCTCTGCCTCGTCACGCTGCACCTCACCATGCTCTGCCTCACCGCACTCTGCCTCACCATGCTCTGCATCACCATGCTCTGCCTCACCACACTCTGCCTCACCATGCTCTGCCTCACCATGCTCTGCCTCACCACACCCTGCCTCACCATGCTCTGCCTCACCACACTCTGCCTCACCGTGCTATGCCTCACCACACTCTGCCTCACCATGCTCTGCATCACCAGGCTCGGCCTCACTATGGTCTGCCTCACCACGCTCTGCCTCACAATGCTATGCATCACCACGCTCTGCCTCAACACGCTCTGCCTACACCTCACCACACTTTGCCTCTGCCTCTCCACACTCTGCCTCACCACACTTTACCTCTGCCTCACCACACTTTGCATCTGCCTCACCACACTCTGCCTCACCACACTTTGCCTCAATACACTCTGCCTCCGCCTCACCACACTTTGCCTCTGCCTCACCACACTTTACCTCTGCCTCACCACACTTTGCCTCTGCCTCACCACACTTTGCCTCTGCCTCACCACACTTTGCCTCTGCCTCACCACACTTTGCATCTGCCTCACCACGATCAGCCTCACCACACTCTGCCTCACCACACTTTGCCTCTGCCTCTCCACGCTCTACCTCTGCCTCATCACGGCCATAACTATGTAAACTGCTGTTTGTTTTGAGACTCATGAACCCCGGTTTTACGCCGCCTCGTCAATCTGCGCCGCTCCGCCGCTTTGGTCTGCATGTGGAAACCATAATGAATACCTTGAACCTTTCAGGAAACCATGATGGACCACCCTTTGCGGACCATCTCTTACATCGCTGACATCGGGGACATCGTGGTCCTGATGGCCCGGCGCCGGATGCCTCGACCAGACTCTCAGGAGGACACGGAGGCCTCAGACCCGGGTCAAGACAGCAAGCATCAGTACAAGATGATCTGCCATGTGTTTGAGTCGGAGGACGTGAGTGTGACCACAGCATGTTCCAACACAAAGAGCAGAACCCAGAGAACAACCGTGCCCCGTGTCTCCCAGGCCCAGCTAATCGCCCAGTCCATCGGTCAGGCCTTCAGTGTGGCGTACCAAGAGTTCCTCCGGGCCAACGGTATCAACCCGGACGACCTGAGCCAGAAGGAGTACAGCGACCTGCTCAACACCCAGGACATGTACAACGATGACCTGGTGCACTTCTCCAAGTCAGAGAACTGCAAGGATGTTAGTGGACCTTCTGTTGCTCCGCTTCAGGGCCAGTGTGTCAGAGACGCCCGCCTACGACCTCAGACTGTTTCTCTACGGCCTCAGATTGTTCCACTATGACCTCAGACTGTTCCTCTACAACCTACAACTTCAAACTGTTCTGCTATGACCAAGTATCTCAGACTGTTCCTCTACGACCTACAACCTCAAACTGTTCCCCTATGACCGAGTATCTCAGACTGTTCCTCTACAGCCTCAGACTGTTCCTCTACGACATCAGACACTTTCTCTATGACCTCAAACTGTTTCTCTATGACCTCAGACTGCTCCTGTTTGACCTCAGACCCTTCCTCTACAACAGGGGTGTCAAACTCATTTTCACCGAGGGCTACATCAGCATAATGTAGCTAAATGTAAAATAACTACTCAATTTTAAATCACTGACTTTATCTTCTCAGGTGTTTGTGGAGAAAGGAAAGGGTGAGATTCTGGGCGTGGTCATCGTGGAGAGCGGCTGGGGTTCCATCCTGCCCACCGTCATCATCGCCAACATGATGCACGGCGGTCCGGCGGAACGTTCCGGCAGGCTGAACATCGGGGACCAGATCATGTCCATCAATGGAACCAGTCTGGTGGGACTGCCTCTGTCCACCTGTCAGAGCATCATTAAGGTATGGCCGTGGCGTCGTTTTCCAGTGCCGTCATCTGTCGTCTCTGTTTGTCTCCATCGTGCCATCATCTCTGTGGCGCCATCATCTGTTGTATCTGTCATGCTTTGATCTCTGTTGTCTTCGTCGTGCCGTCATGCCATTGTCTCTGTCGTGCCGTCGTCTCTGTTCTGGCATCATATCTGTCGTATCCGTCTTGCCGTCATCTTCATTGTCTCCGCTGTGCCATCATCTCCATCATCTCCATTGTCTCCGTCTTGCTGTCATCACTGTCGTTTCCGTCATGCCGTCATCTCTGTCATCTCCACTGTCTCTGTCGTGCCATTGTCTCTATGGTGCCGTCCTCTCCATCGTCTTTGTCACGCTGTCGTCTCTGTCATGCTGTCATCTCTGTCGTCTCCATCGTGCCGTCCTCGTCATTGTCTCCACTGCCAGTAAGAAGGAGTCCAACTGAGGACCGTGTCTCTCTGCCCCTCAGGGTCTTAAGAACCTGGCTGGGATCAAGCTGAACATCGTCAGATGTCCCCCGGTGACCACCGTCCTCATCAGGAGGCCAGACCTGCGCTACCAGCTGGGCTTCAGCGTGCAGAATGGCATTGTGGGTAGTACCGTGGTTCTGACCTGACTCTTTCCAGAGATTATTACGCTTTACGATAGCTGACGTGTTCCCACCAGATCTGCAGCCTGATGCGGGGGGGCATCGCCGAAAGGGGCGGAGTCAGGGTGGGCCACCGCATCATTGAGATCAACAGCCAGAGCGTGGTGGCCACGCCCCACGAGAAGATCGTCCACATCCTGTCCAGCGCGGTGGGAGAGGTGAGACCTGATCACCTGCTGGTGAACCTTGACTGCCTGCAGGGGGCAGCGTGACCTTCATCTCAGAGTGATCAGTTTTTAACAGTTATTTACAGTTTTTGACACTTATTAACAGTTATTAGCAGTTTTCAACAGTTATTTATAGTTATGAGCAGAGTTATCAACAGTTCTGGGGAAAATGATTGATCTGTGAAGATGGAAGCAACTGGAACAGCTGGATTCAGTGATCTGGATCATTTTGGTTTCATAAACTATGATTCAAATAAAGCTGAGCACCCAGTGGTGTGGCAGGAAGACCGCGAGGCCTTGTTTACAACCAGTACCAGTGTTTCCACAAATGTGTCTCCACTTTTGGCTCCGTTTTCACGACACCGGTGTTCTGATCAACTGCATCGTCAGGTTTTTACCCGTCTCCCATAATGAAACATTTCTTTCACAGCAGTGGACTGACGGAGCTACAGAGCGCACTGACTTCAAAATCACCCTCCCCCCAGTGGTGAATAGTTCCTGCTCCAGTAAACCAACATGGCCGCCCCCCCAGTGCTTTGACTGGTGGTGGTATTCTCCATTCTCTAGATCATATCAGTAGTTTAACAGTTGAGACTGTCCCTGATAGCATCCGATTCCTCATCAGGCCACGTGAATGTGGCTTCTCTCCATTTTGTTCAAGTTCCTGGCGTTTTGTTCTCTGCACACACGTCTGTGTGGTTTCATTAAAAAATCAATCAACAGCAACCTCCTGTGGCCCAGCAGACTAACGATATGGTGTCAGTGTGGAAACAACCATGTCTTTAACAGACTCGGTGTTGTCACGTGAAACACTGTGCCAAGAGGGCCTCATTTCTGCAGAGATGAAGACATAAATTAGTAGTGATAAATAGGGATAAATAAATAAAGAGTTATTATCGAAGCACAGTCCATCCGCTTGTCACACAGGGATAAAGAGGAATGTGCTCTTTTGCTGCCAAGACGTCTTCTGATGTTCATTGAGCTGCTGTTTGTTTCTGTCACAGATTCACATGAAGACGATGCCTGCGGCCATGTACCGGCTTCTGACGGCCCAGGAGCAGCCCGTTTACATCTAACACCCCCACCCCACCGAGCCCAACCCACCCCCCCCAACCAGGAGCAGCCCGTTTACATCCAACATCCCCGACCCACATTCAGCAGTCTCGTAGCCACCGTCAGCAGTCTTGTAGCCACCGCCAGCAGTCTAGTAGCCTCCAGCAATCCTTCACTCGTCGTCCTGCTTCACCGCTGATGCTTTCAGACTCACGTGGTAAAACTTTCTGCTTCAGTTGACATAAACTGTTCGAAAAGCTCTTTGTCAGAGCCTATTTGAGGTTGCAGCTGAAATGACCAACAACTCATGATTGAAGACCTTTGACCTTTCACTCTGAAGGACTCCAACCTCACAACACCAACCTTGCTTTTAGTCCACATGTCAAAACTGGCTTTCACTGCCAGTGCTGCCGGTTTGCTAAGAGGAGAAGTCGGTCACTACAACACTCTGAAAGAAGTGCTAAACTGCAAAAATGGCTCATATAGTTCAAACTCGATGCAAATAGCTAAAACCACAAATCTGTCTGAACAGCATCAACTTCCAAAACGGCACATCAATGGCTGAAGCAGTGTAATAGGCTCAAAACAGATAATATCACTAAAACAGCTTAAAAGAGGTTTACCTACTTAAAAACAATAACAGAGGAGAAGTGCAGAATAGTTGAAATGCATTAAATAACACTATAAACCTCAAACAGCTAAAATAGATTGAAAACTGTTTCTGAATATTGTAAAACAGTTACCATGGTGATAAACTCTTCATGTCGAAGTTCTTAAACAGTTTGGGTAAATATATGAAAATGACATGAACAGAGTTCCAGGTTTGTTATTCTAAAGGTTCAACATGGTGTTAAAAACAGCTTCCAGTCACTAAGGAGTTTCTGATGTGAAAAAGGAAGGTATTTCTTGAGAAGGTAACTTCCACACCCTGACTGTACATTGTTCCTACCGCTGCTCCTCCTGGTCCTCCACTGAATCACCTGAAAGGCTTATTAGTTTGAAGAATGTGGATTTACCCACTAAAGGTAATGGTACTTTATTTTGTAGATTTCTTGCAATGTGTTGTTTCAGTCAGTCTGCTGCTAGAAGCACATAGCTCCAGTACAACACCAATACTGCATTATAGCTCCACTACTGCAGTATAGCAGCAATACTGCAATATGGCAGTAATACTGCAGTATAGCTCCAGTAGTGCAGTATGGCTCCGGTACTGCAGTATAGCTCGAATACTGCAGTATAGCTTCAGTACTGCAGTATGGCTCCGGTACTGCCGAATAGCAGTAATACTGCAGTATAGCTCCAGTACTGCAGAATAGCAGTAATACTGCAGTATAGCTCCAATACTGCAGTATAGCTTCAGTACTGCAGTATAGCTCCAGTACTGCAGAATAGCAGTAATACTGCAGTATACACCCAGTAGTGCAGTATAGCTCCAGTAGTGCAGTATAGCTCCAGTGGTGCAGAAAAACACACCGGCCGGTGTTCAGGATGTACTGGACCTTTGTTCTGTTGACACACAGTGTTAAAGGGGCCATATCATGCAAAATACACTTTCTACATTTATCTGCTGTTAAAACAGCACATTTCTTTCTAAAGAAAATATTCTTTAGCAGCTGATGAACATATTCAGACACAAAATGTGTTTTACTAACATTCTGAAAGAGTCACAACTTCTTCAGGAGCCTCTCCTTCTGGGTCACATTCTCATTGTTATTGGTTTGTTTCTCCTTAACTTAGCAACAGATAGAATGTAAACAATAGCACATGGCATGAGGACGGGAAGCACTTCCTCCGCTTTCCAAGATGGGCATGTGGGCGGAGCCAGTCCAGGTCCCTGAAACCAGAAGATTCCGAATGTGGCTCAATGATCAAATATTCAACTGGTTGGAAATCAAGGACAAGCTGGATTTGGAGCAAAACACTTTCAATACCATGTTTGTGGACCAGTAGGAACCATGGGAAAGTGTTGAAAAGTTGTGTGATATGACTCCTTCAAAGAACCCAAGCGTCCTGCTGATGCTGCTACAAAACCTTTAGTACATATACAGTTCAGGTAACTAACTATTCATTACTTCATCATATTGATCAGCATCATCCTCATATTTAATAGTAATAAATAATAATAGTACCTTTGCTATCAGGTTCAGCATCTTGCACCTGCAGTACAGTGAGGAAGTCCTTCCAGTTGTTCATGTTTCAGTTTTAAAACTTCAGATATACTGAAACCCCAAAACCTCATGGAGTGTCGGCAACACCACTGCCCGCACCATCACTCACTTCCCCCACCTGCCCCCACAACCTCCAATCAGCCCTCATCATCACCCACCTCCCCCACATCAGCCCCCATCATCACCGACCTCCTCCACAGCTGCCCCCACCACCACCCACCTCCCTCACCAGCACTCACCTCCCCCATACCTGTCTTCACAACCTCCAATCAGCCCCCACCATTGCCCACCTCCCCCCACCAACCACCAAAACCTCCCATCAACCTCCACAACCTTGCATCAGCCCCCCACAACCTCCCATCATCCCCCCACCAGTCTTCCTCCAGCCCCCCACTGTCATCCATCAACCCCCCACCATCACCCTCCGTTACTGCACCATCCCCAATCCCCCATGGGGTGGGATGGGATGAAACAGGATTTCCTGCATCATCACTGACAAAAGTCGTGGATGGTACGGAAAAGACCGTGTCCACCGGCTAGATTTCCAACCCCCCTCCATTGAGGTAGCTGGCACTGAGGAAGGGTCTGGGGGAAGGAGCTATAATTCAACCGTCTGCTGATTGGTCAGTGACCATCGTCACTCTGGACTTGGCTGAACTATTTAAATATCTCCTCGTTGTATAAACCCTCTATTGTTGTTTACATACACCGTTTGTGCTCACTGGTGGTTTTGTTAGCTGGGTTTATTGAAATGTGGCTCTCCACTGCCCCCTGCTGTTCTGAGGAGGTGCAGACACTCCTCGCAGTAACAGGAGGCAGAGCTTCAGCGAGAGCTGGATGCTGCTGTTCACGAGGAAGTTTACCCTGTGTCATGGAGAACGAGCCTCAAGGCTTTTACTCTGACAGCCACGGAGCTGATGGGGGGCAGTGTTCAGGGGAGAGGTGTTCAAGGGGAGGTGTTCAGGGCAGTAGTGTTCAAGGGGGAGGTGTCCAGGGGGGAGTTGTTCAGGGGGAGGTGTTGCAGCTTGAGCCTCTGCAGCTTTTAATATTCTGTCAGTGTTTGTAGCTATTGCTTCATATTTCTCACCTGACTGTGGAGTTAGTCGTTGGTACAACACCTGAATGTGGAGTTAGTAGTTGGTACAACACCTGAATGTGGAGTTAGTAGTTGGTACAAAACCTGACTGTGGAGTTAGTCATTGGTACAAAACCTGAATGTGGAGTTAGTAGTTGGAACAACACCTGAATGTGGAGTTAGTCATTGGTACAAAACCTGACTGTGGAGTTAGTCGTTGGTACAAAGCCTAAATGTGGAGTTAGTAGTTGGAACAACACCTGAATGTGGAGTTAGTCATTGGAACAACACCTGAATGTGGAGTTAGTCATTGGTAGCACACCTGAATGTGGAGTTAGTCATTGGAACAACACCTGAATGTGGAGTTAGTCATTGGTAGCACACCTGAATGTGGAGTGAGTCATTGGTAGCACACCTGAATGTGGAGTTAGTCATTGGGTGCACACCTGAATGTGGAGTTAATCATTGGTAGCACACCTGAATGTGGAGTTTGTCGTCGGCACAAAACCTGAATGTGGAGTTAGTCATTGGTACAAAACCTGAATGTGGAGTTAGTCATTGGTACAAAACCTGAATGTGGAGTTAGTGATTGGAACAACACCTGAATTTGGAGTTAGTCATTGGAACAACACCTGAATGTGGAGTTAGTCATTGGTACAAAACCTGAATGGGGAGTTAGTCATTGGAACCACACCTGAATGTGGAGTTAGTCATTGGTAGCACACCTGAATGTGGAGTTAGTCATTGGTACAAAACCTTAATGTGGAGTTAGTCATTGGAACCACACCTGAATGTGGAGTTAGTCATTGGAACAACACCTGAATGGGGAGTTAGTCATTGGAACCACACCTTAATGTGGAGTTAGTCATTGGTAGCACACCTGAATGTGGAGTTAGTCGTCGGCACAAAACCTGAATGTGGAGTTAGTCATTGGTACAAAACCTGAATGTGGAGTTAGTCATTGGAACAACACCTGAATGTGGAGTTAGTCATTGGAACAACACCTGAATGTGGAGTTAGTGATTGGAACAACACCTGAATGTGGAGTTAGTCATTGGAACAACACCTGAATGGGGAGTTAGTCATTGGAACCACGCCTTAATGTGGAGTTAGTCATTGGTAGCACACCTGAATGTGGAGTTAGTCGTCGGCACAAAACCTTAATGTGGAGTTGGTCATTGGTAGCACACCTGAATGTGGAGTTAGTTGGTAGTAGAACACTTGAATGTGGAGTGAGTCATTGGAAGAACACCTGAATGTGGAGTCAGTCGTTGGGAGCACACCAGGACAGCAGACTGCACATGATTCCTTTTTCCTGAACAGTAATTATATGCTAAAGTGACTCAATTTACCACCTTGTGGTTCAAACTGATATTACAATACTGGAGGAGCTGCAGAGCATGATGCACATTGTAAAGATGACACCTTTGTTTCCACACCTTTTCATGAACTCTTGAGTTTATATTTGAATGCTTTAACATATATTGTACCTGTTGAATTCTTACATCTGACAAAGGTCTCTGTGGAAGAAGTAAACATCTCTGTGTGCTTGATTTTGTACATCCTATTAGCTGCACGTTGTAGCTGTTACGAACAGGACTCCTTTATATTTCTAAACTCTACTTTATGAAGAAAAATGTTTCTGCAGATGTGCTCGTCATACAAACTCATCTTGGCCTTACTTCTACTGTGAGCACTCCCCTTACTGGTCTTTTTGTGGCGTTACCACTGAAGACAACCACAAACAATTCTCGGCTGAAGGCCCCTGCAGACTCCCATAAGAAGCCATAAGAACAAGAAAGAAGTTCAGCAGTGACGTCAGCCAGCTGTCCAAAATAATATTTTCTCTGCAGGACTGTTCATAGTCTGGGGAGGAGCTATCGAATTCGCAGACCATGCCCCCTCACAGCGGGCACACGTCTGCGAAACACATTTTAACTTTTCAACTGTAGAGCTTATTCCTCGCCTCCAATGTTTTCAGGAACACATTTCTCTGAAGTGTTCCAGTAATAAAAGAGAAAGCTAAGCCCCGTTTCCACCGCACAAAAGTGCGGGGACGGAGCGGAGCGGTACGGCAAAGCGAAGCCGGAGCTCGGTCCGGTACCCGTTTCCACCGCAGAGAGGAGCTTTAAAAGTGGGCGGGGCTTAAGAGCTCTGCAGATATGTGACATTACAACAGAAAAGAAAGTCGTCAGATCTAGATCTTTTGAATCCTCTGTTGTTGTTTACATCCTCCACTTTGCACTTGTTGTTTAGTTAACTGCTATTTTTTGCAGCGGCAAAAAAAAAACAACGTATTTTTTGCAGCGGTTATTTTTTGCAGCGGCAGCGCTGCAGCCACAACTTAGTGCGGGGCAAGTCGCCGGAGCGTTCGCCCCGGATGGCTGAGGCACAGACACGGGAGTCTTGAGCTTTCTGCTCAAACGCAGGAGCACCTGCTCTACTTCATCGCTATCGCGGTCCGTCCCCGCGATAAAGCGCCACTGACTGCGGTTGAACAGAACGCTGACCGCCTCTAGGAAGTGGAGCTGCCGGAGCACGGTCAGCGCCGGAGACGAGAGCTCCAGACTCCCGTGTCCCGGATGCGCATCCACGCCACTGCGAGCGCTATGCTGCAAACAGAAAACTCCAACGCGATGCAAAGTCCCGAGCCCCGGTCTCCCCCTGCCTCAAGTCGCTCTTTCACCACAAACACTAAAGTTGAGCAGCAAAGAAAAGAAAAGGAAAATTAAAACAACCAGAGCAAAGCTGACCATGCTGACAGCAGAGGCTTCATCCAGCTGACATATTAACATATTGAGGGCGTGTAGTAAATCACTGACCAATCAGCAGACAGCTCCTCAAACTCAGACCCGTTCCATGGTCCCCGGCACCCCAACGGAAGGGGAGCGGAAAATTGGCCGCCTTTGGAGCGGTCTGGAGCGGTTCAGACCCCATTCCTGTGGTGACACGCGAACCGGAGCGGTTGAAACCGGTCTAGCCCGGCACTTTTTGTGCGGTGGAAACGGGGCTTTAGTGTCTGAGCCGCCATGTTGGTCTGGTCTTAACTACAGGAGTTGACAGCTTTGAGTGATGCATTCAGGTGCATCACGTAACTCTGATATGTTAACGAGCTGTGGGGCTCATGCAGTTGTGAGGTTACAAGGTAAACATGATTAAAATATGACTGAGTCATAAGTGAGCTGGAAAGTACAGCACATGGCAGTGCAGAAGCTTCAGCAGTGGAACCCGGGTGGTTGGAACAGCAGAACCATATTTGTTCAGCCAGACAGAGCTGGATGAAGGAAATAACGTACAACAGAACTTTCTTCTTGTTCTTATGGAGGAGGAATCAGCCTTTACCATCAACTTCTCTGGAATCATGTGAATACACACTTTTTTCTTCTAGTGATGTGTGTGATGTGTGACTACAAACAAGTAACCAATAAGCAAACTTAAAAAAAAAAAAAAAACTGCTGATGTATACGAATAAACACAAGTAAACTATATATAAAACTTTGTAAAGGACTCTACTACTATTGGCTGTTTTAGTGTGTTTGGGGGTCAAAGTTCACACTGTAGAAATAATGTTCTCACTTGTGAGGTTTTGTGTGTGTGTGTGTGTGTGTGTGTGTGTGTGTGTGTGTGTGTGTGTGTGTGTGTGTGTGTGTGTGTGTGTGTGTGTGTGTGTGTGTGTGTGTGTGTGTGTGTGTGTGTGTGTGTGTGTGCCTGCGAGTGCGTGTGTGTGTGTGCGCGAATGCACTGCTCACTGGTCGGCCAGGGATGGAGGCTCCAGCTGCTTGGTGTTCTTCAGGCTGGAAGGTGGTCATTAACAAATGATGCACTCATTCTGAATGTAACTAAAACTTTACCACTCAGTGTCGGAAATGGAAGGAAAAAAAAAAAAATTCTTTAAAGTGATGTTTATTTATTTGCAAGCTTTTTATTGTTTTTTTTTGTTGTTGTTGTTGTTTGGTTTTTTTTGTTTTTTTTTGTGACGTTCTTGCTGTTGAAGCTACATTTCTGTACCCGGACCAGAATGTTTGTAACTGTAATTACAACAATAAATTCCAATGAGAAGGACTTGTGGGTTTTTATGAAGTGACACAGAAAATATGTCCTTTTTTTTTGCATTGCCATGAGAAGTATTTAAAATCTTCCTAATAAAAGAAAACAATGATTAATAGGGGGAATCGAAGGTGTGAAATCCTGAGAGCATCACCCAATCAGTGACTGGCTGAGTGCATGGGGGGAGTCAGTCTCCTCTGAGCAGAAAGGGGGGGGAGGATGCATGTATGGGGCTGCAGTGGCAGAAGGACCCCCCTTGCTGGGTTTGATGCTCAGGAAGATTCTTGAGTCAAAATTCACATGTCATGACTGTATCATGACTAATGAAGATGGACTTTCCTTAGAATTTTTTTTTTTTTGTGTTTTGTGAGATCAAACAGGAATAAAAAGCTGATTATCGAACCCTTGCATGCCTGGATGTCATGTGTATATGTGATCGGTTGTGTAACGTAAACAAACAGAACAGTTGTAACTAGAATTGTTACGGTGTGACTTTGAGGCTCAGGTGCAGATAAACCACCTGGAGACAGACGAGTACAATGGAAGAGTTTATTTTCGACAACGAGAGTGAACAGAAGTTTCTGCGGGTTCCGGAGGCAGGAGGCCGAGGCTGCGTTGCGGAAGCGGGAGCTATTGGGGGCAAGAGTCGGGTCTGGTCTCGGTGGGTCCGGAGGCAGGGGAAGCTGAGGCAGGCGAGTCTTCACAAGGAGAGCAGAATGAAGCGGCGTTTGGATCAAACACAAACTGAGGGACAACACACGCAGGCATACTAACACAGGGAGTGTTACGATTCAGCACCGAGTGGAGTCGAGCACCTGTAAGAGGTGCAGATGATCAGGAGAAGACGAGCTCCACCCGGTCGCGCAGATGAACAGAATCAGGTAATGATTCCCTCAGCAACTCCCACTTCCTCAAACACAGCCTGAAACAAAAGGGGAGGAGAGACAGAAGAGGGAAAAAACCCAACCACGCCCTTAAGAGGCCTCTGAGGAGTGGAGCATGACAAGAATGCTAGTATGTTAGCCCTTAGCTCATATTAATGCTAACTGGCCCGTCAGATAGCAACATCACTGAGCGAAATACTGCAAGGGCACATCAGTGAACCTCTATCCAAGTCAATGTGCGCACACCTGTGTTTATAGATACTTGCTAAACCTAGACATTAGCTGTGAGCTCCAGAGCATCTCCATGGCAACAGATGCTGATCTTCAGGGTTATCCCTTTTGACCTCCCCCATGTGGTGGCTCTCCCATGCACATTTTATGGGCAATTTTTCGCAGTTTTCTGGGACTTGTTTGGAAACAGTTGGCCGGATCCTTAACAAAAGACATGAACCTATATTCTGAATGTTCATAATGTTTTAATTTATTTAATTTATAACACTCTGACATAGAACCGGGACCACGGAGGACATTTTGTTGCTTTTATTTTCTTCTCCAGATGGTGAAAACTCCAGATTACAATAATAGCACAGAACTGAATATAATACAACAAGAAGGCCGTTGCTCGGCAAATCCCCCGCCGGAGGGCTTTTGGTTCTTTGCTTTAAACCCTTGAATAAGTGCATCCTTTAAAGAGTAATATGACTTCCTTGTTGAATCTCCTCTAATCATTCCTGTTAGTGGATTTAGCAATCTTAATTGAAAAATCTCATCTTCCACATCCACAATCATAGGAAGTTCAGATACCATGAGATTTCCTGGATCAGCTACCCCATGTGTTAATCGTCTATATAAAATGTCACCATCCAGTAAAATCTGATCCAGAGTCATACCTGTCCAGACAGAACTAGGCAAAACAATGTTCTTACATGCAGCTACATAGCAATTGCATGAACACTGGCGTCCTTGTGACTGTGCAGAGAACATTCTTATGTCTCCCTGATGAAAACTCCCCACTACTGTACAACCTGACTGAGAGGACATATTAAGTTTGTGTCACTTTATGTTTGTATACTTCTCAGCTCCTCACTGTGGTGTTACTTACTGCTCCACACTCGTCTCTGGTATGTCATCGGCTCCTCAATCTTCTTTGGTATATCACCTTCTGCTCCTCACTGTGCTGATGTGACTTCCTGCTCCTCACTGTGATGTCACTTCCTATTACTGACTATGATGTCACTTCCTACTGCTGACTGTGATGATGTCACTTCCTGCTCCTCACTGTGATGATGTCACTTCCTGCTCCTCACTCCTCTGGTATTTCAACTGCCCCTCAATCTTCTTTGGTATATCACCTTCTGCTCTTCACTGTGATGATGTCACTTCCTGCTCCTCACTGTGCTGATGTCACTTCCTGCTCCTCACTGTGATGTCACTTCCTCTTACTGACTATGATGTCACTTCCTACTGCTGACTGTGATGATGTCACTTCCTGCTCCTCACTGTGATGAAGTCACTTCCTGCCCCTCACTGTGATGATGTCACTTCCTGCTCCTCACTCTTCTCTGGTATTTCAACTGCCCCTCAATCTTCTTTGGTATATCACCTTCTGCGCCTCACTGTGATGATGTCACTTCCTGCTCATCACTGTGATGATGTCACTTCCTGCTCCTCACTCTTCTCTGGTATTTCAACTGCCCCTCAATCTTCTTTGGTATATCACCTTCTGCTCCTCACTGTGATGATGTCACTTCCTGCTCCTCACTGTGCTGATGTGACTTCCTGCTCCTCACTGTGATGTCACTTCCTATTACTGACTATGATGTCACTTCCTACTGCTGACTGTGATGATGTCACTTCCTGCTCCTCACTGTGATGATGTCACTTCCTGCTCCTCACTCCTCTGGTATTTCAACTGCCCCTCAATCTTCTTTGGTATATCACCTTCTGCTCTCCACTGTGATGATGTGACTTCCTGCTCCTTACTGTGATGTCACTTCCTATTACTGACTATGATGTCACTTCCTACTGCTGACTGTGATGATGTCATTTCCTGCTCCTCACTGTTATGATGACACTTCCTGCTCCTCACTCTTCTCTGGTATTTCAACTGCCCCTCAATCTTCTTTGGTATATCACCTTCTGCTCTTCACTGTGATGATGTCACTTCCTGCTCCTCACTGTGATGATGTCACTTCCTGCCCCTCACTGTGATGTCACTTCCTATTACTGACTATGATGTCACTTCCTACTGCTGACTGTGATGATGTCACTTCCTGCTCCTCATTGTGATGATGTCACTTCCTGCTCCTCACTCCTCTGGTATTTCAACTGCCCCTCAATCTTCTTTGGTATATCACCTTCTGCTCTTCACTGTGATGATGTCACTTCCTGCTCCTTACTGTGATGTCACTTCCTATTACTGACTATGATGTCACTTCCTACTGCTGACTGTGATGATGTCACTTCCTGCTCCTCACTGTTATGATGTCACTTCCTGCTCCTCACTCTTCTCTGGTATTTCAACTGCCCCTCAATCTTCTTTGGTATGTCACCTTCTGCTCCTCACTGTGATGATGTCACTTCCTGCTCCTCACTGTGCTGAAGTCACTTCCTGCTCCTCACTGTGATGTCACTTCCTATTACTGACTGTGATGTCACTTCCTACTGCTGACTGTGATGATGTCACTTCCTGCTCCTCACTGTGATGATGTCACTTCCTGTTCCTCACTGTGATGTCACTTCCTGCTCCTTGTTGTGATATGATATAGTCGTAGTACTGGATAAAGATAAAAACTGCAGTGATTTTCTTTTCAAAATGTTATTTATTAAGAATTTTAAGATTATTTTTTGAGAGTTTCCATGGAGAAAACCGAAAGTGACGTCACGTCGTTGCGTGACGTCGCGTCGTTGCGTGACGTTGCGTCGTTGCGTGATGTCACGTCGGTGCGTGATGTCATAATGCCCTTGGAAATGAACTACTTATCACCTTCCTCAAGTTATATTATTTGATGGTTTGATACCTTAGGGTATTCCGATTTTGACAATTTGGGGCTCATTTTAAAGGGGACAATTCAAGGAATAATTTGGTATATACATGGGCTCAGAAACTGGTCTCCAGAGCCCAAAATGTGTTTTTTTGCACTAATTAGCATATTAAGTAGTTCACCCTGTGAACTACTTAATATGCTAATTAGGTCAAGGTGCCCCTTCCCCCCACAGGGAGTCTCCATGTGTGAAGTTTGGTCACTGTGGGCCCAGGGGTTGCTGAGAAAGAAGGAGAAACATTCATATGATAATACATGTACTGTGTAACCATGGCGACCAAACTTCAGACCCTACCGATCTTCAAGGTCAAGGTCAAGGTCAGGTCACTTGGTATTCTGGAGGGTGTTCCCAGAGTACTAGTAGGTGTGTTTAAAATTTCAGAGCCCTAGCTCAAAAACCTAGGCCTCCAGAGCCCAAAATGTGTTTTTAAGCATTTCGTGACCCTGTGACCTACTTAATATGCAAATTAGGTCAAGGTCACCATAGTATCCCTTCCCCCTCTGAGATGTATCCACATGTGAAGTTTGGTCACTGTGGGCCCAGGGGTTGTCGAGATATAGGTAGAAACGTTCGAACGGACGAACGGATGGACATATGTACGTACGGAGACTTTTTCCAAGATCCCCCTTCGGAGCCTATCGGCCACGGCGGGGGATAATAAATACACATTGATAAACAACATCACCTTTGATCTCAGCAACTCCATGACATCATATGCTGGTATCCTCTCATGTCCTCCATCATGCTTGTTTCCATGGTGATGTATGTGTGGAACTTCAAAGTCACCTTTTGCCCTTTCATTTGTGTGAACTAGTTTCGGTTTCACTTCACCTGTGAGAAGCAAACAAGAGAGTTTTACTGAGAAATCTTGTTGGTAAGATATTACTTTTGCACCACCTGACGTGATCATTTTGGTAGTTTATTAATTCACAGCAATACTGTGAGTTGAATGAAAAAAAGCACAACATTTAGTGAACTTACATGACTCATAAGCGGCTATGTGTCATGATTTCAAGTTTGATCGTGTGGGATTACTGTGTGATTATTGTGTGAATGCTTGAAGCTCATTCACACAATTACCACTGTGGCATTACCGAGCAGAGTTCACATCCCGAGATTGCCATTTCACATTCCCATTATTAATGATACATACACAAACACGCATTCAACTCGTTCAAATGCGCATGTGTGTTGCCGATATTCAGTGAAATGTTTGACGACATCCTATTTAACACAATTGCTACACATTATAGTGACAACAATTGGGAAGACCTCAAAAAAGGCAGGAATGATGGAAAGCCTACCACTACAACGAGAACAGGAAACAGAAGAGTGGAAAATCCTCCGGGAAATGGTGCAGCTTTTGAATGTACGTTGTTTTAAATACATGTTATAAGTCAGAAGTATTTCCAGAGGAACCATGTCATTTTGGATTTAAAAGACATGAGAGGGAGAGATTGAGGATGACAAGGTACTCTTAAAAAATTAAATTGGGTTGGTTTAATAATTGTCTTTGGTTGTGTTTTTTCAGCATGTTATGGTTGCTGCTACACTAAGTAGGCAGGAACTAGCAACGAAATTGCTCAGAGTTGCAACAAGGTATATGAACACTCTGAGCAACCAGGAGCCGAATATCCAGTCCCTTGGAAAACAACTGACTGAAGCCAGTGAACAGCTGGAAAATGCCAAAGAAAGTGTATCGTCTGAACACGGTGCTGAAGGTACTGTACAGTCTGAACAAGGGGCTGAAGCTATTGTACAGTCTGAACAAGGGGCTGAAGCTATTGTACAGTCTGAACACGGGGCTGAAGCTATTGTACAGTCTGAACACGGTGCTGAAGCTATTGTACGGTCTGAACACGGTGCTGAAGCTATTGTACAGTCTGAACATGGTGCTGAAGCTATTGTACAGTCTGAACACGGGGCTGAAGCTATTGTACAGTCTGAACAAGGGGCTGAAGCTATTGTACACCCTGAACATGGTGCTGAAGCTATTGTACAGTCTGAACACGGGGCTGAAGCTATTGTACAGTCTGAACATGGTGCTGAAGCTATTGTACAGTCTGAACAAGGGGCTGAAGCTATTGTACAGTCTGAACACGGTGCTGAAGCTATTGTACAGTCTGAACATGGTGCTGAAGCTATTGTACAGTCTGAACACGGTGCTGAAGCTATTGTACAGTCTGAACATGGTGCTGAAGCTATTGTACAGTCTGAACACGGTGCTGAAGCTATTGTACAGTCTGAACAAGGGGTTGAAGCTATTGTACAGTCTGAACATGGTGCTGAAGCTATTGTACAGTCTGAACAAGGGGCTGAAGCTATTGTACAGTCTGAACACGGTGCTGAAGCTATTGTACAGTCTGAACAAGGGGCTGAAGATATTGTACAGTCTGAACACTGTGCTGAAGCTATTGTACGGTCTGAACACGGTGCTGAAGCTATTGTACAGTCTGAACACGGTGCTGAAGCTATTGTACGGTCTGAACACTGTGCTGAAGCTATTGTACAGTCTGAACACGTTGCTGAAGCTATTGTACAGTCTGAACACGGTGCTGAAGCTATTGTATGGTCTGAACACGGTGCTGAAGTTATTGTACATCCTGAACACTGTGCTGAAGCTATTGTACACCCTGAACACGGTGCTGAAGCTATTGTATGGTCTGAACACTGTGCTGAAGCTATTGTACAGTCTGAACACTGTGCTGAAGCTATTGTACACCCTGAACACGGTGCTGAAGCTATTGTACAGTCTGAACACGGTGCTGAAGCTATTGTATGGTCTGAACACTGTGCTGAAGCTATTGTACACCCTGAACACGGTGCTGAAGCTATTGTACAGTCTGAACACTGTGCTGAAGCTATTGTACACCCTGAACACGGTGCTGAAGCTATTGTACAGTCTGAACACGGTGCTGAAGCTATTGTATGGTCTGAACACTGTGCTGAAGCTATTGTACACCCTGAACACGGTGCTGAAGCTATTGTACAGTCTGAACACTGTGCTGAAGCTATTGTACACCCTGAACACGGTGCTGAAGCTATTGTACAGTCTGAACACTGTGCTGAAGCTATTGTACACCCTGAACCCGGTGCTGAAGCTATTGTATGGTCTGAACACTGTGCTGAAGCTATTGTACACCCTGAACACGGTGCTGAAGCTATTGTACAGTCTGAACACTGTGCTGAAGCTATTGTACACCCTGAACACGGTGCTGAAGCTATTGTACAGTCTGAACACTGTGCTGAAGCTATTGTACACCCTGAACCCGGTGCTGAAGCTATTGTACGATCTGAACACGGTGCTGACGGTATGCAATTGTTGACATAAAGAGTCTACAGAAAGATTTCTTCTCACACATTGACCGACACTGATAAGCGTATTTCTCTCTCTTCACAGATAAAAAGGGCCATTGTTCTAAGCAAGTAAAGAAAGGACCTACTGAGATTGTGGTGAGATGAAACAAGAACTTTTGGTATTCCTAAACTTGATCCTTCAGTGCTGAACGCACATGTAGTCATAATTACAGGAGAAGCAGTCATTACTAATATGAAGTTAAACTTTTGTGCAAACTTTCAGTTTATCATGTATCCCATGTCCTTTATCAGGGCAGGGTCACTTTTACTTCACATAGATATGTGGTTAAACTTTGTATTTGGGCTGATGTTTAAAGTCATAGATGATCAGATCAAACCTGACATTGCATGTTTCCTTATTTTGTGAAGCGCTATGTAGATGTACTACTGCGGGGCCTCAAAACCTCCACAGAGACAATCTCGTCTTCCACATCAGAGTATGCAATAGAGAAGATCCTGGGCTCTGGTGCATTTGGAACCGTGGTCCAGTGTTTGAAAAAGCCCTGCAATGAAATGGTGGCTTTGAAAATCATCAAAGACAACAAGTACATCAACGAGGCAATGGCAGAGGTGACACATTAAAACACTCATTGGCAAATTCATGTTTATACAGCAGTTTATTTCATGTGATCTTGTGTGATTCCAGGTGGAGATGCTGAAGACTATGAAGGCTTTGGGCTCCGAACAATTCAACATTGTGAGCTGCAATGATTGCTTCATGTTCAGAGGATTTATGTGCTTTGAGTTTAAGAAGCTGGATATCACTCTGGAAGACTACATAGCTGCTCACCAGTTTTTTCACCAGAAAGAGATTCGGGCAATTCTCCAACAGGTTTCACCTTACTTTTGTTCTTTTGGCTTATATTTTATCATTGGTGTATCTTGTATATGTATCTGTATTTTATCATTCTCAGCTGTAACTTTGTGGGTTGTAGATTCATGTATGTCTTCAGATCTTTGAATTGATAGTGAAAATATAGAGGTTGCATTTCATTTTGCTTCTGTTGTAGGTTGCTGTTGCTCTGTGTTTCCTGAAGGACGCAGGCATTACTCACACGGACTTAAAGCCAGCCAATATTATGCTGGTAGACTGTGTTCAACAGCCACTTAAAGTGGAAGTAATTGACTTTGGTGAGGCGATGCGTGATCCTAAAAGATGGGTGGGAATAACTTTCCAAGCTTTGTTGTACAGGTATGAAAACCAGATCTGTTGTGCATATCTGGAACACATCTGGATCTGCATCTGTGACCCAAATTCTCAGTTTCTTTACCAAAACACACATCATAATCACCTTCCTGTTTCTGTGACTTTTTTAGAGCTCCAGAGGTTCTGCTGGGAATTCCTTGTAACACCGCTATTGACGTGTGGTCGTTGGGATGCATCGCTGGAGAATTGTTGATGGGAAAACCACTCTTTAACATCTATACTAAAGCTGAACTGGTCAGTAATACAATGCAGACTGAACACAAATAGTCATTCCAACCTCTTTGACAGGGAGTTGTAATCAGTGATTCATGATACAGGTTGTAGACAATGGTTTTAAGCACTTAGTTGTTGCTTAGATGTGTAATACATCTTCCACTCAAATTAGTACTTCTACAAATAATACATATGCCAGGAGTAATATTGGTGTGTCTTTTGAAAGCATGCTCTGACACTGTGTCTACTCCACAGATGAAATGGATCGTATCCCTCATAGGTCAGCCACCAAACAACGTGTTGACGCAAGCAATGTATACTCACTATTACTTTGATTATAGAAGGACAACCGATCCGACCCAGCGTTGGGTTTTAAAGGTACTATTTGCTGTCTCTTTTTCAACTGTGTTGGATTATGAAAGTTTTCTATTATCTGTTGCCTTCGGCATGGGTAGTAAATTAATTCTTTCCTTTCTTCAGTTACCAGGATTCATCCGGGGCCCGAGCAAGAAACTGTACGATCTTTTAAAGGTAGTTGAAATTTCTTGGAAAACAATTGTGTTTCTTGAAAAAGTTCAGTTCTTTTTCTGAATTGTTTTTGCTTTTCTTTTCTGTCCCTGCAAGGTCCCTGCTGCAGCAACAGAAAAGGAGGAGGTTGTTGAGTGTGACCGGCTCTGCTTCTGTGATTTGGTGGAAAAGATGCTGCACACGGATGCTTCGGAGAGGATCACACCACAAGAGATCCTTTCTCATCCTTTTATCACCATGAGCCATCTCAATCATCAAAGCGACAACAGCTAGTAAGTGTGTGTTCAAGTATTCAGTGTTACTGTGCAAAAAAAGTATATGAATTTGTTTTGAGCTTAATGACTGTTTCTCTTCCAGTGTGAAATCTTCTATTGAATGCATGAAAGTCTGCAACAACTGGAGCTTTGTTGGAGGGGAAAATGCTCAGCAGCCCACCTCCAACACTCCCAACACCTCGAACACTGAAACCAACATACTGACAATAGAACAGCCCTCAGTATCAGAGGTCTCCATCGGAGGAGAGAAGAGTTCACCTATAGAAAGACTTTTGGACGATTTCAACCGTTCAGAGTGTGTCAGCAGGTATTTTCCAAACTTTATAGCTCTGAGGATTTTTTGTATTTTGAACAACCAGACTGATATGTAGTGAAAATAACAATTGTCTGTCTTATTTTGAAAGATCGCCAGGGCAAAATGAAGATGAGTGCATGACTTCTGGCTGCACTTCTGCACTTCTATTGAACAGTGACATGAGTAAGAACATCAATAACAAGATAACCTCTTGGGAAAATCATTGAAAATGACTTAATCAGTTGGATGGGCTTTATTTTACATAGAGCTAACTTTGATCGCAGCACTAACCTTGGTTGATGAGATGTTTAACGAGCGTTGTTTAACTAAACAAATGTCATTTAATTTTTCAGACTTCAGCACACCAAAAATGGAGTGTTTATTGTCACCTGCCAAATATTGTGGCAGAGAGAGGAATGTTGAGGATGAACACATGGAGGTCTGCAGCAACTGCAGCATTGATAGGGAGGAAAGGGATCAGCCTACTTCTTCCAACACCACCGGCTCTGACAGCAATCATCGGACCAGGATGCATCCTCCGTCTGAACTGAGCAGTGAGGACCAAGTGAAATGGCTGATGGCTATGATGAAAGAAAAGGATGAGAAAATTAAGGAGCCACTTAGAAAAGGAGAAGATTTCCTGCAGCAAACAAGGATGAACAACCTTGTGATATCTGGACTTGACGTAACCTGTCGTACCTCTGTACGGACGACAGCAGGTAACAGGAAGGGTGAGGCTGCACCAGGAGGTGAATGCCACACACTTCAGCAGCAAGTTATTGACTTCTTCAGTAGCAAAGACATTCTCATAGACAGTCGGAAAATATCTGTTTGCTACACTGTGCCCCAAAGACAAGACCCCAGGTCCAATGTCATCATTCGCTTTGTGAGTACTAAATACAAAGATGAGGTATTGAAACAGTCGGAAAAATTGAAGGGCACAGGGGTGAATGTGGACGAGCATCTGATTGAGAGAACCGCCAAAATTGCAAGGCAAGCTCAAATCTTGAAAGAAGAAAAGCGGATTCAAGACACTTGGACGAGCAACTGCAATGTAATGATACGACTAAATGGCCCGCCAGAGCAGGCCAGAGTCCTGACAGTCCGAGACCTCAGAGAGCTGGATAAATTCAACCGAGAGGATGAATCACCTAAGCACTGACAGTGAATAGGAACCTAGTGAAATCATAGGATTATTAATCATTAGTAGTAGTAGTAGTAGTAGTGGTAATCAGCTACAACAGACGCTTATTTAGGGGCCTTAGCATACATAACTTTTTGTGAAACTTCAGGCCCAGCAAAAAGTTCAAGAATTAAGGGGAGTTACAAGCGAGCCACAGCCCGAGCTGTGGTGGAGGCAAAAACTCGGGTCTGGGAGGAGTTCGGAGAGGCCATGGAGGAGGACTTTCGGTCGGCCCCGAGGAAATTCTGGCAAACCGTCCGGCGCCTTAGGCAAAGGAAGCAGTTCTCCACCAACACTGTTTACAGTGGATGTGGGGAGCTGTTGACCTCAACTGGGGATGTCGTTGGGCGGTGGAAGGAATACTTTGAGGACCTCCTCAATCCCACCACCACGTCTTCCATTGAGGAAGCAGAGGCTGGGTTCTCAGAGGCGGACTCGTCCATTTCCCAAGCTGAAGTCACCGAGGTTGTTGTGAAGCTCCTCGGTGGCAAGGCACCGGGAGTGGATGAGATTCGCCCAGAGTTCCTTAAGTGTCTGGATGTGTAGGGACTGTCGTGGCTGACTCGTCTCTGCAACATCGCGTGGCGGGCAGGGACAGTACCTCTGGACTGGCAGACCGGGGTGGTGGTCCCTCTCTTCAAGAAGGGGGATCGGAGGGTGTGTTCCAACTACAGAGGGATCACACTCCTCAGCCTCCCCGGGAAAGTCTATTCCAGGGTACTGGAGAGGAGGGTCCGGCCGTTAGTCGAACCTCGGATCCAAGAGGAACAATGCGGTTTTTGTCCTGGTCGTGGAACACTGGACCAGCTCTATACCCTCCACCAGGTGCTTGAGGGTTCATGGGAGTTTGCCCAACCAGTCCACATGTGTTTTGTGGATCTGGAGAAGGCGTTTGACCGCGTCCCTCGAGACATCCTGTGGGGGGTGCTCCGGGAGTATGGAGTCCGGGGCCCTTTGTTAAGGGCTGTTCGGTCCTTGTATTCCCGGAGTAGGAGTTTGGTTTCCATTGCCGGCAGTAAGTCGGACCTGTTCCCAGTGCACGTTGGCCTCCGGCAGGGGTGTCCTTTATCACCGGTTCTGTTGCTTATATACATGGACAGAATTTCTAGGCACAGCCGGGGGCCGGGGGCCGGGGGCCGGAGGGGGTCCAGTTTGGGGACCACAGGATCTCATCTCTGCTATTTGCGGATGATGTCGTTCTGTTGGCTCCATCAAGCCTGGACCTTCAGCGTGCACTGACGCGGTTCGCAGCCGAGTGTGAAGCAGCTGGGATGAAGATCAGCACCTCTAAATCCATGGCCATGGTTCTCAACCAGAAAAAGGTGGCTTGCCCCCTCCAGGTCGGTGGAGTGTCCTTGTCACAGGTGGAGTTGTTCAAGTAGCTTGGGGGGTCTTGTTCACGAGTGGGGGAAAGATGGAGCGTGAGATCGACAGGTGGATCGGTGCAGCGTCTGCAGTTATGCAGACGTTGTATCGGTCCGTCGTGGTGAAGAAGGAGCTCAGCCAAAAAGTGAAGCTCTCGATTTACCAGTCGATCTTCGTTCCTACCCTCACCTATGGTCATGAACCATGAGTCATGACCGAAAGAACGAGATCCCGGATACAAGTGGCTGAAATGAGCTTCCTCCGAAGGGTGGCTGGGCGCATCCTTAGAGATAGGGTGAGGAGCTCAGTCACCCTTAGAGATAGGGTGAGGAGCTCAGTCACCAGGGAGGAGCTCGGAGTAGAGCCGCTACTCCTCCACATCCAGAGGAGCCAGCTGAGGTGGCTCGGGTACCTGTTTCGGTTGACCCTCCGGACGCCTCCCTAGGGAGGTGTTCCGGGCATGTCCCTCCGGTAGGAGGCCTCGGGGCAGACCTAGGACACGCTGGAGGGACTATGTCTCTCGGCTGGCCTGGGAACGCCTTGGGGTGCCACCGGAAGAGCTGGAGGAAGTGTCTGGGATGAGGGAAGTCTTGGCAACTCTGCTCAGACTGCTGCCTCCGCGACCCGGCCCCGGATAAGCGGCAGAAAATGGATGGAAGGACATATGTGACTTGCGAAATGGCTCAGCGACACCGCCTGCAAAATTGGAGAAAGGTAGCCCCAGAATCCAATTTCATGAAGAGCTACAGAAATCACCACACATACTGTATGTAACAGGCCACGACGAACAAAAAACTCTTTGACAGCCATACCGAAACTCAACAGGAAGTCAGATATTTGGAGAAAAATTGTGAATTTGGGTGAATTTTTGCCCAAATTTACACATTTTGTAGCGCAAACTTATCCCAGAGAGAAACTCTAATCTACTTTAACTTGGGCTCTTTGGATAGAAAAGGGGTTGAAGAGCAAAGATTATCAAAAGCCCTGTTTCCACCACACAAAAAGTGCAGGAAATGGACTGGTATAGTCCTTTAAGGTTTGGGTTTCCACCACAAGAATTGTAGATTTTCCGTAAACAATGCCTCCAAAGGTCGAGGCTTTTCCGCTACCTCTCTGGCAAGGTACTCATGACAAGAGAACGGTCTGATTTTGAGGAGCCATCTGCTGATTGGTCAGTGATTTAAGACATGCCTTCAACATTTTAATATGTTGTCTGTTTGAATCCTCTGCTGTTAACATATGCAACTCGGTCAAGTTCCGAATTCTGGCACAGGAGTGTGGGTGGCATGACGAGGCTCTGCAGGGAATCTACACTCAGGGCTTCTCGGACAGTCTAAAGGACCAACTGGCTACCCGGGACAAAACTTCCTCCCTCAGCTCTCTCTCTATCCACCTGGATAACCGGCTGTGGAAAAGGCAGCAGGAGCACGTCGACCACCGATCCTTCCCCACTGCACCATCCTCATCCCAGCCGTCTCTCCGGGCTTTGAACTTCCCGCCAGGGCCCGGAGCTCCTGACGAGTCAGCAGATGGGCCAATGCAGCTGGGGCGAGCCCGTCTGGACCCCCGAGAATGTCACCAGCGCATCCAGAACAAGCCGTGTCTCTACTGCAGTGAAGTTCCTCTGCCTGGATGAAGGTGCCCGCCAGCCTCCACTGGGAACAACACTTTGAAACCTTTTGGATATTACCCCTAGACCAGGGGTGGCCAACCCTGGTCCTCGAGAGCCACAGTCCTGCATGTTTTAGATGTTTCCCTGCTCAAACACACCTGTTGTCATGATGAGGCTCTGCAGAAAGCTTGACAAGGAGCCACTAATTGCTGTCAGCTGTATTGATGTGAGGAGACATCTAAAGCGTGCAGGACTGCGGCTCTCGAGGACCAGGGTTGGCCACCCCTGCCCTAGACCAACGGACTAGGTCTGGCCCGAGGCCTCCTACTGGAGGGATATGTCCCTCCAGTAGGAGTGGGGGGGGGGGCATTGGGGCAGCACCTCCTGCTGTGGTCCCACTGTGTTCCGGGGTGAGTGCGGTTGGAGTACGGGGGGCACGCTCGCTCAGGCGTGGCGCTCCCAGGGGGGCTGGGTAGTGGTTCTCCCTCCCTATTCACGGTTGGATTGGGGGAGGATGAGATCTCGTAGTGGCCTGGTGGGGGCCTGGCTGGCGGCCTGGGGAGTGGGGGGCACCCCCCTCCCCACTAAATACATTAATGTGTGTGTTTGTGTATATGTGTGTATGTGTGTCTGTGTGGGTATGCGTATGCTTAGGTGTGGGTATGTGTGGGGGTTGGGATCAGGGGATGGGGCGGTGTGGGGGGTGATATTGGGGCTCCCTGGGGGTTGGAGGGTGGCTGTCCTCCGGCCCGGCCCGTCTGGGCCTTCGCTCTTCCTGGTCTGGGGCTCGGCGGCTGGGGCTCTCTCTGTCCCGCTGGGGTTGGGGGGTTGGCCCCCAGGGGTGTGGCGGGCTCTGCTGCCGAGATCGGGGGGGGCTCCATGCCCGTGTGGCCTGGGAGCGCTACACTGGCCGGTCCCGGCTTGGTGGCTCGGGTCGCGGCCTGGGGCTTTGCGCCCTTTATCCTTCTCTTGTGGGCCCCTCTGGCCTGGGGGGGGGAGGAGTCCTCTCTGCCCTCTCCATCTGGTGCCTTCCGGGTTGGGACGTGGCTCTTCGGGGTGGTTTGTCAGGGCCTCCCCGGGTCCACTGGGCTGCCGGGTGCCAGAGTGGCGGCATCCGGCCCTGGTGACCTTGGGCCCCGGGGTAGTACTGCGGGCCCCCCCACAACAGTTCCAATCACATCCAGTGGACAAACCACATGCACGTACGCACGCACGCACGCACACACGCACACACGCGCACACACACACACACACACACACACACACGCACGCACACGCACTTCCACTCCTCATTGTTGAGATTTGCTGCTGATTTTTCTTATTTCTGCTCCTAGGGATGCTCGATATTGGCTTTTCTACCGATATCCGATATTCCGATATTGTGCAACTCTTAATTTCCGATACCGATACCGATATTTGCTGGCTTTTTACATCAAAACTGTTAGGTAACAACAACATAAAATATCTCCTGCTGTGGAATTAACACATTATGCCTAATTTTATTGTGATGCCCCACTGGATGCATATGTGAATCAAACATGGCTTTCCAAATGTACACACTGAGAAAAATAAGAGAACAACAACCTAAATTATGGAAAAAAGTGCCATATTTATTTAGTGTTAGAGAGAAACCTCAACAACAAACACCACAGACAATATATAAAAAAAAGGAAGAGGCATATCTGCAGTCCATTAGTTGTAAACAGTCAATGAATGAATAACTGGACATAACTTGTCAAATAATAGACTCAAACTGGGCTCAATCTCTTTTAAGAGTAACAAAATAGTGAAAATATAAATAAGAAAGGCACAGAAATGCTCACAAAATTAAAACAGCCCTCCTTTAAAGTGCAACAAAAACAAAGACTGAAGTTGACTCGTCCATATAACTGGTCCATTTCTTTTCCCATGTCCTCATGTGTAAGAGGGAGATTGTTCTGTATGAATACAAGCATCTCAGCATCTCAGCAATGTATGTGATTTCTCTTCTCATCAATGATGTGGGCACCAGTGCTGAACACTGGTTCACTGTCAACAATGGTGCAGGGTGTAGTCAGGTACTGGTACCAGTGCTGAACACTGGTTCACTGTCAACACTGGTGCAGGGTGCAGTCAGGTACTGGTACCAGTGCTGAACAGTGGTTCACTGTCAACACTGGTGCAGGGTGCAGTCAGGTACTGGTACCAGTGCTGAACAGTGGTTCACTGTCAACACTGGTGCAGGGTGCAGTCAGGTACTGGTCCAGCAGGGAAGAGGGCCTGGTTGAGCCTCCAGTCCTCCACGGACATTTCATTCACCGGGCTTCTCCTTCTTAGCCACGAGTCCAGCGTGTTGTATCTGTTGTTGTTAAACGTCATCAAGCGCGCGCCCGTAAACGTCCCATGCTGCGTTCATGTACACTCGGAAATTCCGGTATCGGTTGTAAAAATCCGATACCGATATTTCCAAATGTTACATTTTTAAGTCAATATCGGCCGATAATATCGGCGGACCGATATTATCGGACATCCCTATCTGCTATTGTTCTTTCAATTATCAAAATTATGTTTTTTTGTTAAAAAAAAAACTTGTATTCCCGGAGCAGGAGTTTGGTTCGCATTGCCGGCAGTAAGTCAGACCTGTTCCCAGTGCACGTTGGCCTCCGGCAGGGCTGTCCTTTATCACCGATTCTGTTCCTCATATGGACAGAATTTCTAGGCACATCCGGGGGCCGGAGGGGGTCCAGCTTGGGGACCACAGGATCTCATCTCTGCTATTTGCGGATGATGTGGCTCTGTTGGTTCCATCAAGCCTGGACCTTCAGCGTGCAGTGACGGGGAGGGAGAACCACTACCCAGCCCTCCCGGGAGCGCCACGCCTGAACGAGCGTGCCCGCAGTCACCCCGGAACACGGTGGGACCACAGCAGGAGGTGCTTGGTGGAGCCCCAATGCCCCCCCCCCCTGTGGGTGTATTTGTGTTTTGAAGAGGTGGGTGCAATGTGTGTGTCTATGGTGCGGGGGGTCCAGCTGGGGCAAGTCCTAACGACGGGTGGACCTTCTCCCTCTCAGCCCCCCCTACCTTACCTCATTCAACAATAGGGACCAGTGGGTGGGGCCTAGGCTGGGGGGTCCAGGCCACTTAACTGTGGTCTGACCCCTCCCCCGACTTTGCACCACCCACAATTTTAACTACACTTAGACCGGAAATGACGCAATGTGACGCAATGTGACGCACAGGAAGTGACGTTCACATAAGCGACATACAGGAAGGGACGTATTGACCTTGTTCCGCACCGCCCACTTTTACTTCTGTCCCACACTTCCGTTTGAAACGCACTTCCTGTTCCAGCGAAATCGCATTCATTTCAACGGAGAACGACTGGGAAGACTTGCATCTAAAATATCATACAAGGTAGGTTATTTTGCGTCAAATGTGCTATGATCATGTACACCAACGAGTAAACGATGCATTGCTTCTGTTGATAGTTTGAAAACGACTTTGAGGTGTTTATTGAAGGAATATACAAGTTAAACATTTGATTTCCGTGGGACAACTGAACACATTGTATTGTTATCTTCCTACACAGCTGGGATTTCTCCCACTGGTAAAGTTGGGAAAAACAAAGCTATAAATTAATGTTCAGGGACATTCCAAGTTGGTTGGCGATGTCTCCTCAGTGCTCCACTCTGCACAATTCATGGTCAAGGTAAGATTGGAACAGATAAGAGGTCAGAGGTCACTTTGGTCCCACAGAAACGTCAAGCTCTGAGTAAAACCAGTTTTAAGCAGTTTTGGAGACAAAGGAATAGCAAGTTCACCATAGCAACGCAGACATCACGAGGAACTGACCAATGTGAGGTTGAGGTGTCGTATGCAAATGTATAAATATGGACCACACGTTGCAACAGGGCCCTTCTTCACTGTAGATCCAGCCTATATACTTGGGTCTGCAAGGAAGAACGGTCCGAGCTCGTATAATGTAAACTCTGATATATGGAATTTTGTAGCATTGTATAATCTGATATGCATTTTTGTAATCTCTGGTTTGTGTGATTATTAAATACATTATTGAAGAAATTAACACTCTCTTTCTGCCTCTCCCGGATCAAACGAACACGCAGGAATTCAGGAGAACACGGGTACGAATTCCAACATTATATAGCCCGTTTGCCGGTCAGATCACATCCCTTCTGTGTGCTCAGTACGGAGCTCCTCTCAACTGAGGAGACCAAAGAGCAACAATCTGGAGGATTCTTAAGTGTGGAAACACAATATTCCATATAGAGCTGACTTTATTACAGACTACAGTCTAAATCAGAGTGTGTCCAGTGCTACATGCTGTCATTATAGTGCCGCAGCGCGGAGTTGGCAGTGTATACAAGACGACAGGCTAACGTTGCTAACTAGTTAGCTTCCAGCCGGTCTAGCGATTCTTAAGCCGCGTCTTGCTTAGGAAATTAAGGCATCTGTTAAACAAACCCAGCGACTAAAAACTACCCAAAACATGCTTTGTAAAGATATGCAGCATGTCCATGTCGGGAAATATTCAGCTGCTGCAGGAACAGAAATAACCATAAAGCTATTTGCTATTAGCGGACACAACAAAATCAATATGAAATAGCAGATTAATACAAAAAGGTCCATCGAGTAGCAGGGTTAGGGTTAGATTTTAATTAATGCTCACTACCATCACCTCAGGCTCATACATTTGATGATGATAATGTAGTCTAGTCTATTCTAAAACTGAGAACAGTAAAGCATGAATGGAAAAACTAAAGTACAGCTACTTTATCTCTTATTATACTTTCTGTTGCACCAATAGTCTGTTATATTGTATTTCCATTTGTAAAACTTTGTTTTTCTGACTCTGCTAATGACTTGTCTTTCACTGTGTGTCACAGAAACATGGAGAGAACGACAGGGGAAGAGACCACACATGCACTGAGGAGCAACAGGCGGATCGGTGCAGCGTCTGCAGTTATGCGATCGTTGTATCGGTCCGTCGTGGTGAAGAATGAACTGAGCCAAAAGACCAAGCTCTCGATTTACTGGTCGATCTTCGTTCCTACCCTCACCTATGGTCATGAACTATGGGTCATGACCTAAAGAATGAGATCCCGGATACAAGTGGCTGAAATGAGCTTCCTCCGAAGGGTGGCTGGGCGTACCCTTAGAGATAGGGTGAGGAGCTCAGTCACCCTGAGAGATAGGGTGAGGAGCTCAGTCACCCTTAGAGATAGGGTGAGGAGTTCAGTCACCCTTAGAGATAGGGTGAGGAGCTCAGTCACCCTTAGAGATAGGGTGAGGAGCTCAGTCACCCTTAGAGATAGGGGGAGGAGCTCAGTCACCCTGAGAGATAGGGTGAGGAGCTCAGTCACCCTTAGAGATAGGGGGAGGAGCTCAGCCACCCTTAGAGATAGGGGGAGGAGCTCAGTCACCCTTAGAGATAGGGGGAGGAGCTCAGTCACCCTGAGAGATAGGGTGAGGAGCTCAGTCACCCTTAGAGATAGGGTGAGGAGTTCAGTCACCCTTAGAGATAGGGTGAGGAGCTCAGTCACCCTTAGAGATAGGGTGAGGAGCTCAGTCACCCTTAGAGATAGGGTGAGGAGCTCAGTCACCCTTAGAGATAGGGTGAGGAGCTCAGTCACCCTTAGAGATAGGGTGAGGAGTTCAGTCACCCTTAGAGATAGGGTGAGGAGCTCAGCCACCAGGGAGGAGCTCGGAGTAGAGCCGCTGCTCCTCCACATCCAGAGGAGCCAGCTGAGGTGGTTCGGGCACCTGTTTCGGATGCCCCCCGGACGCCTCCCCAGGGAGGTGTTCCGGGCATGTTCCTCCGGTAGGAGGCCTCGGGGCAGACCCAGGACACGCTGGAGGGACTATGTCTCTCTATGGCCTGGGAACACCTTGGGGTGCCACCGGAAGAGCTGGAAGAAGTGTCTGGGTGAGGGAAGTCTGGGCAACTCTGCTCGGCCTGCCGCCTCTGTGACCCGGCCTGGATAAGCGGCAGAAAATGGATGGATGGATGTTTTTTTGTTCTTTGTTTTGTGTCCTTTTGTTTTTGCTTTTGTTATCATTGTTGTGATTGTTTTGCTTTTTGCTCTGTTGTTGCTCAGGCTGGTTTAACCTCATGGCAGTTGGAAAATATGTGGATCACTGTGATTACTGTATTAAAAAAAAAAAAGAAATATATGTAGCACTAACACCAAGTCTATCTCTGTCTTTCCTCTCCTCTCCTCTCCTCTCCTCTATCCTTTCACCCCAACCGGTCAGCAGAATTCCTCCACCTCTGACTCTGGTTTCTACAAAGGTTTCTCCCTGTTAGAGGGAGTTTTTCCTTTCCAGTCGCAAACAAACCTGCTTGCTCATGTGGATATGTTGGGCTTTTCCATTTTCTCTATAAAAGCACATTGGAATGACTGTAATGTATTTAAAAATGTATTTTTTTAATAAAAAAAAAAAAAAGGAACACAACCTCCACCATTCATGGTATGTAACAGTTTTCAACCTCCCCTTTTCTGAGATAAGGAGCTCAACATGGCTGTCCCTGTGGTGAAGAACCACCTGTGTCGGGTCCGGGAGGTGTGGAAATCTGAAAGGACGGCCCTCTCCGGATCCGCGGAGTCCAACAAGCAACTCGTGGACCGTCACTGCACTCCCGCTCCGGACTACAGACCCGGGAAGATGGTGTGGTTGTCCTCCTGCGACCTTCCCCTCCAGGTAGAATCACCGAAGCTGGCTCCCCGCTACATCAGCCCATTCCTGAGGTCTGTTTCACAAAGCAGGTTTATCGATAACCCCAGGTCAATTAACACCGAGTTGAGGGAAATGCGGGGTTTTCCGTTTCACAACGGGAGGTAGCTCCAACCAGAGGGAGAGGGGTAACTCCAACCTGTTTCACAAAGCGGGGTAACGTCAACTCTCGGTCAGTTACCAGGGCAACAGACGCTCTAGAACTAACCTGGGGCCTCATTTATAAAACTGTGCGTAGGATTGACGTCAAAATTGGCGTACGCACGAAACACAGAAAGTGCTTACGCACAAAAATATCCTGATTTATAAAACAGTGCGCACGCACGTCCTACGCCGATTTCCCTTTATAAATCACAATCCACTCTAAATGTGGCGCACCTGTGTGCGGGTCAGACCACGCCCATATTTGCCTATAAATATTCAGAGGAACGCCTCTCATGAATATTGATTCATGACTGAAAGCATGCCGAAAGCAGAAAGAAAAGCCAAGAAACGCAATTTCACCCAGTGTGAGGTGGAAGTTCTGGTCGGGGAGGTGGAGAAGAGGAAGGCGATATTATTTGGTGGACACAGTGTTGGGGTCACCAATGCCAAAAAGGCTCTAGAGTGGCAGCATGTGGCGGATGGTGTCAATGCTGTGGCCTCAGAAGGTCGGAGTGTGGCTGAGGTGAAAAAAAAGTGGTCCGACATCAAAGTAGACGCAAAAAAAGCGCCTGGCGTCACACAGGCAGAGCGTCTGTGCCCCGGGCGGGGGAACGGGCCACCCGGAGCTCACCCCGCTGGAGGAAACACTGGCGGGGATCATCGGGGAATCCCTCCTGAGTGGAGCGGTGACGGAGGTGGAGGGGGACAAAATTGCAAGTCTCAGGATTTCCACATTAATTTTCCGTACCTAGAAGCCACCCATCACGTACAGCCTCCAGTCTGCGCCCAACACTGCTATATGGGCTATATGATATAGGATATTACACTGCATTCATATCAGTGTAAACATAATTTGCCCTACTGTTGTCTTACTATTGTCTTAATCATATGTTTCCCGTGTGCACTCCAGGGAGTATGTTTGTTTATTCATTGTAGAAATAAAATTGTTTACTATCCATTTCTTGCAAATAAACTGTCCATATATGAGGTCATATAACTATTTATTTTACACGATCAGTTTCACACAGTTTCTCCTGTTTCTTTCTTCTGCCATCAGTGGCACAGTTTCTCCTTACCCCAGTTATGTGCGTACGCCTGGGTCAGAGTTGGCGTGGAGGACCGCACATTTTCCCGTCAAGTTCTCTTTTTATAAATCCCACGGTTTGCGTAGAGAGTGGCGTACGCATTCTTTTGTGCGTACGCAACGTTTATAAATGAGGCCCCTGGTCGGGAGCAGGTTTTTGTACTTACATAGATGTACTGGCATTTTCAGACACCTTCCTCTTTGAGCGGTACCGTTTTAATGCAGAGACCATTATGTACATCCACAGTTTAATCGGTCTGTACATTAGCAACATCACCAGCTGAGCCTTGCCCTGACGTCATAGCAGATATTGTGTGTTGTGCTGCGTTTCCTCGCAAATGGCAGTTTTCTGTACAATATTGGAGACGCAGAGCATCTGAGTAAGGCCACTGTATGCAGCCAATCAGAAAGGTGTGCCGGCCCTTAAAAAGGTTTTTAGTAACCTTTGTTGTTTTCCCTGGAGAGAAACCTTCAAGAGTCATCAAGGAGGAGTTCCACAGGATTGCAGGTGAATGATGAGATCCATTACATAAATATTAAATAACATTCTGTTAATGATATTGTGCTGCAATCTTAGAGTGGGATTAGTAATTTCCCTGTGTTTCAGGATTCCCAAATGTGATAGGCTGCATCGATGGAACGCACATCCCATCAAAGCTCCTTCACAAAATGAAGCAGATTTTGTGAACCGGAAGTCCATTCACAGCATAAATGTGCAGATACATGAGGATTGATTGTTTCAGAATGTTAAAGAAAAAGTGCATCGTAGTTAAACATCTCTTATTCTGTGCACCATCCAGATCATATGTGATGCTGCAAACATCATAAGTAATATGGAGGCCAAGTGGCCTGGGTCTGTACACGACTCACGGACGTACCGCGAGTCACACCTCAGCACCAGACTGCAACGTGGTAAGTAGCCTCAGGATTTGCACAATATAATTCACCTATCTCCCTCATGCATATCATTTAATGTGTCCACTTGACATTACAGGAGAGTTTGATGGCCTTCTGCTGGGTGACAGGGGTTACCATGCCAACCCCGGCTGCTGACCCCTTACCCAGACCCTGAACCAGGCCCCCAGCAGAACTTCAACCGGGCTCACTGCAGGACAAGAGCCCGGGTGGAGCTGACCATAGGCCTGCTGAAAGCCCGTTTCCAGTGCCTACGTCACCTCAGGGTGACCCTGAGAGGGCCTGTGATATTATAGTGGCATGTGTTGTCCTTCATAACACCCTGCCCTACATAGAGAGGACCCTGCCCTACATAGAAAGGGCCCTGCCCTACATAGAGAGGACCCTGATGATGATGATGAGCCCATTGACTTGTCAGCTGTGCAGGACGGCAGAGCTGTCAGAGACACCATATGACATCATCACTTCGGGGTCTGATCACCACCACCACCAACAAATAAAGACATGATGCACAATTCATTTGTTTTTTTTTATTTCCTACAAATAGAAGAGCTAGTTTAGTTAATGTAGTTAGTAGTTAGCATAATTCACCTGGGACTGTACACCCACCCTTAACTTGTACTCCAGTAGTTCTATTTCCAGATCTGCCTTTCTAATCTGGTGGTCCAAGAACTGCATTTCCTTAGCAGTTGTTTCCATCTTCTGGAGCAGGTGGAGTCTATAGATCTGTTTTACAGATAACTGGAAGGACATAAGGAGGACATTCAATGATTACAGTTGGACATGAATTCCCCAGAATGAACCTCTGGTGTTTACTGAACCTCTGTCTCACTGTCAGTCCTTGCAGTGGATGTTGAGGGACCCTCCTGCTGCTGCCCAGCCAGGCCCTGTTAAAAATAATGTGTCAATACTTCAGTGTAGACAAAATATCACTCTTTATTCCACCACAATGTTTCAGAAATGTAAACGGGATGAGAACTATCATACCTCTATAGGCCTTTGTGGATCCTCCTCTGTAAAGGCAGCAGACAGGGTTTCCTCGTACTCTTCATCCTAGATGAATATGTTTCAGTATATTTAAACTACCATTTTGCAAGATCTTTGGAGTGTTGCCTACTTACAAGGTCTGTTGTGGCATGAGGGGGTCCAGCAGGCAGAGAGCACCATCACAATCTGTTGGGTGACAAAAAACAAAGACATGATGGGGAAATAAAGATGAACAAAAATAGGCTTAAAGAGATATATAGGCCTCGGCATATTCTATATTATGAAGGAAGTGGTATGTTGAGGGGTGAGCTCTGAAGAGGAGCTCCTCCAGGGATTCCCTCAGCCACTGGCCTCCCAACATTCTGGCTTAGGGCTCCTCCGCCTCTATTAAAGGTGGAGGTGCTGGGCCACCACCCGTTTTACATCTGCCTTCTTTCTGTTGGCTGAGTAAAGTCTGCGTTAGTTTAGCCTTAATTATTTGACAGTACATGATATGGGTGAGAAGACATTTATGTGTTTGAAAACAGCATTATGTTGGGAATAAAACACCTCACAGTCAAATGGCCACTTGATATTTACTGTACAATGTCACACATGATCGACATTACGTTAAGAAATGTATTGATTAACAATTAAATTAGCAGCGGTCTCACCCGATTGGACAATGTTTTTATATTTCACTTTCAACTGCTGCCAAGAGGCTTCTCCCCGCGGAATTGCACCCAAAAGAAATAAATTAATAAGCTGCCAAGAGGCAAGCTGAAGAAAACCTTAGGCCGACTGAAGAGTGCAACAGTCACTCTCTGTGTGTCGGAGCTGCCTGCAGAGATGTGTGTCTCGAGGGGCAGGTGCTGTGTGTGACTGGCCAATCACAGACCATAAAGACAGTCAGTTACCAAATGAGGATTTTCCTTCAGCACGAGCACGGATATTGATGAGTAAACTCATATTATGCTCGTCCTCGTAAAAAATGCATTATCGTACATTCCTTTTTATAACCAATAGGAGTTGCAAAGCAAATTAAATTTGCAAATGTTCAGAAATACATCTAATAAAATTCCTACAACTGTTACAGTCTGAATTGTTTATTTGTCTTCGGTCCAGTGAGCCACCATAAAAACCAACAAGAAAATAAAATTGAGAACATCATACTAAAACCAGATAGAACAATATACATTTTCAACATATGTGTAACACACTGATTTGAAAGAAAAACGTTTTTCAAATGGAACATTCTATAACTATTGTATAACCTGATTCAAAATGTACAGCAGAGTTGAGAGTTATCACACAACTCACAATACCAAAGGATATCCTTTTCTGGCTCTGCTTCTATTCCAAATCAGTGTGTGTGGGAGGCGGGTCCGGTGCCAGAAGATTGTGTCCCTTGTCGGAGTAACATGTGTGAAGGCATTCCACGGCTTCCTCCACAAGCGTCCTCGCCCAGCCTCCTCGCCGTGCAGCACCTCCCTGCTGCCGTCCTTCCGCCTGCGTACTCTGCATCCTGGAGTCTCCACTTCCTCTTCTCCCCGGTCCTGGTTCACAATAAAACCACTGCAAATTGCACCTGCTCTGCTTCCTGGTCTGCTTCTGGGTTCAAGCCCCACGCACCGGCTCTCAGCCATAACAGAATCTTCTCGCCAATAAGATGAACCCAGCGGACCTCACCGCGGTGGAAGAAGCCCTCTCCACCCAGGGGGGGCTACTTGGTCGGCACGAACGTTTGCTGCAGGAGCTCGCTGCGTCCGTTCAAGACCTTCATCGGCGGCTAGTCCAGCCGACTCCTACAGACGCTCCTGTGACCGATCCCGGCGCCACCTCCTCCGCACAGACCCTGGCAGACTCCTCTCCCACCAAGGAGCCCTTCGTTCCCCCACCAGAACCATACGCCGGGGAACCGGGCTCCTGTGACCAGTTCCTGCTGAAGTGCCGCCTCGTCTTCGACCTCCAGCCCTCCAAATATCCCTCCGACCGGGCCAAGATCGCCTACACCACCAACCTCCTGCGGGGAAAGGCGGCTTGGTGGGTGACGGCCCTCTGGAGCCACAACTCATCGGTTATCCAGACCTGGGCCCGCTTTACCGAGGAGCTGGAAAAGACATTCGATCAGCCGGTAAAGAAGGGGGAGGCGGCACGGCGGCTCCTCTCTCTCTCCCAGGGCACCAGGTCAGCAGCAGACTATTCAATCGAGTTTCGGATCCTGGCGCAGGAGTATGGGTGGCACAACGAGGCTCTCCAGGGGATCTACGCTCAGGGCCTCTCGGGGGCGCTCAAGGACCAGCTGGCGACCCGGGACGAACCCGCCTCCCTTGACGAACTCATTGCGCTCTCCATCCGTCTAGACAACCGGCTGAGGGAGAGGCAGCGGGAGCGTGGTGCTCGCCGATCCTTCCCCGCAGGACCTTTCTCCTCCCAGCCGACTCCCAGATCCTCGACATTCCCGCCGGCTCACAGGGCATCCAACGAGTCCGCAGATGTGGAATCGGTAGATGAGCCGATGCAGCTGGGCCGGACCCGGCTGCACCCCCGAGAACTTCACCGGCGCATCCAGAACCAGCTGTGCTTCTATTGTGGTGAAGCCGGACACCTTCGGGACTCCTGCCTGGTTCGACTAAAAAGGTGTGGCTCGTCAGTGACCGGGAGCCCTCCGACGAGCCATATTTCCAATATCCTGAGCCCCCCTGCCCGGATGAAGGTGCCCGCCAGCCTCCACTGGGATCAGCACTCTGCAAACCTTCCAGCTCTGGTGGAATCCGGAGCCGACGACAACTTCATGGACGCAGGGGTGGCAGCACAGCTTGGACTTCCGCTGGAGCTCCTGCCGTCTCCCCAGAGTGTCAACGCCCTGGATGGTCGGCTGATTGCCCGGGTTACTCACCGCACGACAGCTCTCACCCTGGTCGTTTCTGGGAACCACAGAGAGACTCTCCAACTGCTGGTGATCCCTTCTCCCGTCACGCCCCTCGTCCTGGGTTACCCGTGGCTGCAACAACACAACCCCCACCTCAACTGGAGGAGCTCATCGATCATCGGGTAGAGCCTCCAGTGTCACTCCCAGTGCCTCCGGTCCCCCGAGTCCAGCCCCGGTTCCCATTCTCCAGCTCCGGTCCCTCCTGATCTGGCGGCAGTTCCCATGGAGTATCATGAGCTGGCACCAGTTTTCAGCAAAGACCTCGCTCGGACTCTCCCTCCTCACCGGCCCTATGACTGCTCCATCGACCTGCTTCCCGGGGCTCCGCTGCCTGCAGTGCGCCTCTACAACATCTCCCGTCCCGAGAAGGAGGCGATGGAGACGTACATCCAGGAGTCATTAGCTGCTGGCCTTATTCGCCCTTCCTCATCCCCCGTGGCAGCCGGATTCTTCTTCGTCAAAAAGAAAGACGCCACTCTCCGTCCCTGCATCGACTACAAGGGGTTGAATGCCATAACAGTGAAGAACAGGTCACCTCTTCCCCTCATCGATCCCTCCTTTGAACCCCTCTGCGAGGCCCAGTTATTTACCAAGCTGGACCTCCGGAACGCCTACCATCTCGTCCGGATCCGGAAAGGAGACGAATGGAAGACGGCATTCAACACCCCACTGGGCCACTTCGAGTATCGGGTGATGCCATTCGGACTCACTAATGCACCGGCAGTCTTCCAGACATTCATGAATGATGTCCTCCGGGACATGTTAAATAAGTTTGTTTTCGTGTACCTGGATGACATCCTAGTTTTCTCACGCTCACTGGAAGAGCACCGGGAACATGTCCGCCTGGTTCTCCAATTCCTCCTGGAGAACCGGCTATTTGTAAAACCTGAGAAATGCGAGTTCCACGCCACCTCTGTGCAATACCTTGGCTTCATTATTGCCCAGGGGCAACTGCAACCAGACCCAGCCAAGGTTCAAGCCGTCGCAGAATGGCCAGTCCCCACCACCCGGAAGGAGCTGTTGAGGTTCCTGGGGTTCGCCAACTTCTACCGCAGGTTCATCAGGAACTACAGTAGGGTGGCCCTTCCCCTAACTCATCTGACCTCCACCAAGGTTCCGTTCCGGTGGTCCGCGGATGCTGCTGCAGCGTTCGCCCGGCTGAAGACCCTCTTCACCAGTGGCCCAGTTCTTCTCCATCCTGACCCCTCTCGACAATTCGTGGTAGAAGTGGATGCCTCCGACACCGGGGTTGGAGCGGTGCTCTCCCAACGGCATTCTGTTTCCCACAAGCTCCACCCCTGTGCTTACTTCTCCCGCAGGCTCTCTCAGGCCGAGAGAAACTACGACGTGGGGAACCGGGAGCTGCTGGCGGTAGTGTGGGCTCTGCAAGAGTGGAGACACTGGTTGGAGGGTGCGACTGTCCCCTTCCTCATCTGGACAGACCACAAAAATCTGGAGTATCTTCGCTCGGCCCGCAGGCTCAACTCCCGTCAGGCGCGCTGGTCCCTCTTCCTCAGTAGGTTCAATTACACTCTGTCCTTCCGACCTGGGTCCCGCAACATCAAACCCGATGCCCTGTCTCGGCTCCACTCCCCTCCTTCCTCCTCTGAGTCACCAGACCTCATCATCCCGCCATCCTGCATCCTGGGTGCAGCCGCCTGGGACATCGAGGCGACTGTCCGGGAGGCTCAGGGGGCTGACCCGGATCCTGGCACCGGTCCGCCGGACCGCATCTACATTCCGGATTCCGTGCGCTCGCAGATTCTTCAGTGGGGTCACAGCTCCAAACTTGCCTGCCACCCTGGAGCCGGCCACACCCTCTCCTTCCTGCAGCAACATTTCTGGTGGCCTGGCATGGCCCGGGAGGTCCGAGAGTTCGTTGCGGCATGTTCCACCTGTGCCCGCAGTAAGTCCTCCCATCAACCTCCGTCAGGTCTCCTACGTCCGCTGCCTATTCCCAGCCGGCCCTGGTCCCACATCACAGTGGACTTCGTCACTGGGCTCCCCCCCTCTGATGGGAACACCTGTATCCTGACCATAGTGGACCGTTTTTCAAAGTCCGTCCACTATGTCCCTCTCCAGAAGTTGCCAACGGCCAAGGAGACGGCTGACCTCCTGGTTCTCCATGTGTTCAGGCTCCATGGGATTCCCATGGCTGTTGTGTCCGACCGGGGACCTCAATTTGCCTCCCGGGTGTGGCAAGTGTTCTGCTCGGCCCTGGGGGCCACGGCCAGTCTCTCCTCTGGTTATCACCCACAGACCAACGGCCAGACGGAGCGGGCCAACCAGAACCTTGAGGCGGCTCTCCGGTGCATGGCTGCGCAGTTCCCTTCATCCTGGAGCTCCCACCTTCCATGGATTGAATACGCCCACAACTCCCTCACCTGCTCAGCCACTGGAATGTCGCCATTCAAGGTGTGTCACGGTTTTCAACCGCCCCTGTTCCCAGATCAGGAGCTCGACGTGGCTGTCCCCGCGGTCAAGGACCACCTACGCCGGGTCCGGGAGGTATGGAGGGCGGCCAGGGCAGCGCTCTCCAGATCCGTGGAGTCCAACAAACGGCTCACAGACCGTCACCGCACTCCTGCTCCAGACTATAAACCTGGGCAACTGGTATGGTTGTCCTCCCGAGACCTTCCCCTCCAGGTCGAGGCGCCGAAGCTGGCTCCCCGATACATCGGTCCATTCCCGGTCGCCAAGGTGATCAACCTTGGCTGTCCGCCTCCGGCTTCCTGACTCCCTCAAGGTACACCCTACGTTTCATGTGTCTCTCCTCAAACCAGTCTCCTCCAGCCCCCTGTGTCCTCCTGCTGACCCCCCTCCACCCCCGAGTATCATCGACGACCATCCTGCCTTCACCGTGTCCAAGATCCTGGATGTGCGGCCCCGGGGTAGGGGTTTCCAGTATCTGGTGGACTGGGAGGGGTATGGTCCGGAGGAGCGGTCCTGGCTTTCCCGTCGGCTCATCCTGGACGAGACGCTCATCGCTGACTTCTACACCGAGCACCCGGACAAGCCGGGTAGGCCGCCAGGTGGCGACCGTTGAGGGGGGGATACTGTGAGGATCTCCACCTCGCTCCAGCACCGGATCCGCCTTCTTTGACGCTCCTGCAGGTAATCAACTGATTGATTACTCCCACTTCTTAAGCCCTGCAGGGAGGCGGGTCCGGTGCCAGAAGATTGTGTCCCTTGTCGGAGTAACATGTGTGAAGGCATTCCACGGCTTCCTCCACAAGTGTCCTCGGCCAGCCTCCTCGCCGTGCAGCACCTCCCTGCTGTCGTCCTTCCACCTGCGTACTCTGCATCCTGGAGTCTCCACTTCCTCTTCTCCCCGGTCCTGGTTCACAATAAAACCACTGCAAATTGCACCTGCTCTGCTTCCTGGTCTGCTTCTGGGTTCAAGCCCCACGCTTACGGCTCTCAGCCGTAACATAATCTACTCATTTCTATTGACTTGTGAAACCTGCTAAAAAGAAATCAGAATTTTTTGACATATAGCAACTTTTTTTTGACAGTAACAGAAATAGTTACTTTCCTTGGTATTCAGTTAATTTTATTATACAGTAATTCAATTACTAACTCAGTTACGTTTTTGAACAAGTCGTGAGTAACTATAACTAATTACTTTTTTAAAGTAACGTTCCCAACACTGCTCACTGGCCTGGGGACTGAGTTAGTAAGATGAATTAACTTACCAATAAAGCTCTGCTTAACCTGCAAAGAGGCCCAGTTAGCAGATTATTTGCTAAACTGTTAATGTGAGTGAAACCAACCAGCAAATACTCAATTTTACTTACACCTCTCCTTCACAACCCAAATCAGAAGACATTCGTATAATCACACAGTGTAACATTCACAATAACCCATTTAATACCTGAACTGCACAACAATATTGGAACGATGAACAATTTGCACTGAAAATAACACTGTTAAATACCCGGGATTTTATAGTTTAGTTCGTTGGTACCAGTTGGCGTGCTTGTTGGAGCTCAAAAGGAAAGAAAGAAAAGGTGGAGAAGATCTGTACCTTGGTGGGGTTGAACCAGATCACCTTCCCCCCAGTGATGACCCCTGCTGTGTGTCTCCTCTGAGACCACCTCTCAGAAAAGCCAGTGAGAATCCACGTGCACTCACGCCTGCCAAAATGACGTTCAAGTCCCAGTCTCGGTAACCTGCGTTGTCCTCCTCGTTGCTCCCGGTCGTGGTTTTTCCCACCGACAGTCCAGCACCACGCTCCTCCTCCTCTGGCCCGAGCTAACCAGCGCGCTAACCAGCGAGCTAGCTCCGGCTCCGGTCGAGTTGAGGGGAAACTTGCTCCACTGCAAGTTTCACCTCACGCACAAAACAAGCGTGCAGGAGAGCGACAGTCCTCAGCAGACAGCACCCCGACAACAGGGTAAAACTCTGTTGGTTTTCCTCTTCTTTTTCGTCGATTAATCTTTCTTCATCCCTGTTCTTTTTTTCTCCTCACTCTCGCGTGTCCCGCACTCTCCAACCTCCCTGCCGCCCCTTCTGCCCTCATAGGTTGAAAGTCAGAATGTCACCAACCTGTCCCTCCTTGATTGACACCTGTCTTTCCCTATGGGTGAACGGAATGGTGCATGTTACATTCAAAAATAATAGGAAAAACCTAAATCAACCAATTCTTATTTGTCCCAAAATACAAAACCTTGTCCATACAACAGAAAATGAACAAACGTATGTGTACCGTAATGTGTGAGGTAAACAGGGTACTACATGTCTTAATGGTCTTGGGCCTTCTTATCTTTCTGACCTGCTTTTACGATATGAGCCCTCGCGGCCCCTGAGGTCCTCTGGCACCGGCCTGCTACGGGTTCCTAGTGTCAGGACCAGGACCTGGTCAGGTGAGGCCAGGTTCTGTCACGATGGCCCACGTTTGTGGAACAGCCTGCCGGGAGGGCTCAGGGCCACAGAGACTATTGGTGTTTTTAAAAACAGGCTCAAAACTCACTTTTTAATTGTTGCATTTAAATAGTTGACTATTTTACTGATTTGTTTTTCTAATTGTAGTTAATGTTTTACCTTGATCCTTTATTTCATTTATAAGTTCATTTTATAAGCTTATTCTGTCCCTCATATTTTGATGTATGTCAGTGTTTAAGTCTCTCAGGTGTAATAACCTATTCACCCAAAAGATATCACTTTGTACTTGGTGGTTTTGCTTGTTTTACTTCTTCTTTGGGGCATTACTTTGTTTGTGGTAGTGCCACCTACTGACCACCTCCTGTAAGCAGCAGGTTGAAAACTCCATTTTGAGAACGGCACTGGAGGAGTTCATTTACGTGTCGCTCTTCTCTGCGCATCTTTTCCTGTATTGAGTTTGACCAGACATAATCTGTAAGTAGCTAAAGTGTTTTCTAAGTTATTGGCTGTAAATGTATGTTTATGTGTTTAATGCATAAATCGTTTTTCTGTTTTAACCAGCTATGCTAATTTGAATCTGTACTAGCTGCGTTGTGCACTAGTACTTCCTGTGTACCTCAGGTGTATTATATTATATATTCTTTAATTTGTGTTTTGTACATATATTGTACACTGGTGTATATTTTTATGTGTGTTTTGCAGTTTTACAAAGTTAAAAGAGATGGTCTCCGGACATGAAACCACCCTGCTTCCTCTGTTCTTTCTGGGGCCATTTCTTTTAGTGTTACGCTTGCTGTCAAAGTTGAGTTAGGCTAAACACTTAACTGAGGGCAGAAGAAAGCTCCTATTTATTTATTACACCTGTTCTGTCGTCACGGCCACACCTCGCCTACACTTTGTTCACGTGTCTCTTTTTGAAGTTTCTGTTTTGTTTTGAATAAAAGTTCTGTAGCATAAAAAAAAAAAAATATGTAGCCCTCATGCTCAAATCCCAATATACGGCACCTTGGATGAATATATCTAACTGGCAGTGTTTGGAATAACGGCGTTCAAAATAATTAATTTTTCAGTAACGGGGTGGTCCAATTAATTATTTTTTACGCCGTTACAACGCCGTTAACATTACTGAACGTTAAATGGGGTGTGTTAGATTGCAAATGATGTCATCCAGAAGCACCCCAGGCTTCATACCCAACTGGAGTGACTGTGAGGAGGTGGCTTAAAAACGAGGTCAGTGATTGGCTCAGGCGGAGTCATCTTTCATGGGAGCCAATCAGAGCCCGTGCTTTTACACATGTGCCAGCTGAGCACACACATACACATACACAAGAGAGCAGCGTAGAGCAGTCGGATGAAAACTTTTTTTTTTATTTTTTATTTTCAAGGTGGCGATACAAGCTACTTTAAATTCATTGTGGTCAAAGGCAAGAACGTGCATGTGAAGTGTACATTATGTCCCGGAGCAAAGACTTTGTCCACATCTGCGGTGAGCAACTCAAATTTGATGAAGCATCTCACAACGACACGCGTCTACAAAGCTTGTAGCCCAAACGAACCTCAACCACAGACGAGAGCTCCGTCCACAAGCAAAGAAGGACACGGAGCAAAGTCGCCCAAGCAGCAAAAGCTCGATCTTTCTCCATCGCCTTTTCTTGTTGTTTAAACATTTACTTTTGTTGTGAACGAAATACTTGGAAGTACACGTTGTTTACTTGACCAGTTGTCTCAGGTTGTGAACATTTGATTTAATTTGATATAGAGTAAAACACACTGTTTACTTTTCATGATAATACTTGAACTGCAGGATAAATGTCTGTTAATGTGCAATAAATATAGTTCTCATTCATAGCATTCGTTTCGATGTCTCACTATGGGATACGCCCCCTGCATATGCCTCAGAAGCATTTATCTCATTACGCCAATCCTGATTGGCTGGTGATCGTGACGCCCACGTCAGGGTGGAGCCACCAACCCTTAAGTAGCTCGCGCTTACTGCGCAGCGTCACTCAAACACCTCTTCTCGCTTCGTGCCGAGCATCTCTCAATTTTAAAAGTCCCAGATAGCTTAACTGTTCACAGACCGGAGCTCACCCGGCTTGGTCGCCGAGCGCTAGCTGCCACTCCGCAACCCTCCATTCTTCATCATAGCTTGGAGAGTTGCGCACCTGACCACACCACGGGAAGGTTACACGGTTTAGCACACCAGCTAACACCGCCCTGAGCAATTTGCGCACCAGCTAATTCACGGCACATCTGGTTTAGCTTCACAGCCAACCATAATGGATGCCCACACTCCTCACACCAGAGGAGATGGAGGCTCCGGGGCCCGGCTCTGTATCTGTGTAAACAGGATATCGAGCCGCGACTCACACCAGGTCTGCTCGTTCTGCCTCGGGCTGCAACACGCCCAGCAGGCTATCGAGACCCCCGGCTCACCTTGAAAAGTCTCCGACGGCGACTATCACGCCAAGCTAGCTCGTCCAGCCAAGACCCATTCTTGTCCTCATGTGACACACCAGTCACCACCGAGGCCAAGGACGGGAATGACACGGACACCGGACAACTCCGCGTCCGCCCGTGGAAGACTGGAGTTGGATTATGAGGACTGCGAGGATTACTCCTCGGAGCTCCTCATATCTGACGATGAGAGTGAGGACGACGTCGTCATTCCATCACCTCAGTTTGCCACACCAGGCGCTGTGGCTGCCCTCGGGGAGGAGGAGGGAAGCGTGCCCGCTTCCCCCTTCTTCAGCACGTATATGCAGTCTGTGTGCAAATGTGCTGCATCTCGGCTGAATATCCCCTGGCCTGAAGCAATAACGGAGACCGCCAGGTCCCGTTCTGAAGGGAAGAAATTACCCCAGGCCACGAGGACGGCGAAACAGCAACTCTCTGTCTTCCCCGAGCTGCTCAATGAGCTGTCGTCCTCATGGAAGGACTGCCCATTCAGCGGCAGAAGCCCAGTACACGGAGCTTCCTCCCTGGACTGTGAGGGCATGGAGAAGCTTGGCATTCTCCGCATGCCCCCCGTGGAGCCGTTAGTCGCTGCGCACCTGCACCCGCGACTGACCGCCGCCTCCAGGACTCCTGTACTGCCGTCCAAAGCAGACCGCTTCCAGTCCGCCATGACGGAGCGCGCTCATAAGGCGACGGCGCTGGCCGTCAGGGCTCTGAACATGTCCTCTATGCTCACTGCTTATCAAGCGGAGCTATGTGAGGACGAGCAGACCTGAGCCAGCGGCGTGGGACGAGGTTACCGTGATAACCGACATCTGCCTACGTGTGCAGCGCTGTGCGGTCCAAACCACAGGAAAATCTCTCGGGATGATGGTGCTGCAGGAAAGAGCCAGATGGCTCAACCTGACCCACCTGTCGGACAGAGAGAGGGAGGACATTTTAGCTATGCCGGTCACACCAGACGGCGTCTTCGGCTCGGCCCTCGCTTCAATGCAGCAGCGATGTGAAGCCAGGAAGGAGGAGGACGAAGCACTCCAGCTCTGCCTCCCTCGCAAAGCCCAACATGCACACAGCCTGCCACAGCCCAGCGAAAGAACGCCGCGCAGGAAACGGTGCCTCCTCCTTTCCCTCAGTTTAAAATCCCGAAGCAGCCCCAGGCCTGTCCTGCTCCTAGTGCCGCACCTGCACAGGAGGCGAGGACCGGCTGTCCCAGAAAGGCCATCACAGCGACCGCAGCTCTGCCGGCACGCACCGCGCAGACGGCCAGTCAGCAGGCCAGGAAGAAGAAGCGGGCGGCCTGACCACCTCCCCTCTTCCCACCGGTACCGGTGCTGCATGTTCCAGTTCGCCAGCCCCGCCGGTGTTTCTTCCAGTGTGTGCGACTCCCATTTTCCAGAGATGCTGTCACTTCTGTCTCTGCAAAGAAGGACAGATGGGTAGCTCTCCATGGCTCATCCTGGGTTTTGAGAACGATATCACGGGGTTACAGGCTTCAGTTTGCCGCCGTCCCCCCTCGTTTCTCTGCTGTAGTGCATTCTCAAGTACGCGGAGAGTCAGCTCGTGTTCTTCAGGAAGAGATTCACTCGCTGTTGATAAAAAGAGCAACGTCAGAGCGGCTTTTACTTCAGGTATTTCCTGGTCCCCAAATGAGGAGGGACCGGGATTCGCCCAATCCTGGATCTCCGGGCTTTGAACAAATACCTCAGAACTTACAAATTCAGAATGCTCACCCATGCATCCCTGCTGCGTATGTTGCGTCAGGATGACTGGTTCACATCAGTCGACACATGATGCCTCCGGCTACTGGGGCTGATGGCCTCAGCCATCCTGGTAGTCCGGCTCGGCTGTCTGTATATGAGGGATTTTCAGCGATGGGTGTCCTCCCTCCGGCTGGACCCCGCGCGTCATGGCACACGGAGAGTTATGATCAGTGCGTAATGGGGCTGCGCTGCTGGCACCACCTGACTTTCCTGGTGGAGGGGGTCCCGATGGGAGCCGTTCTGTTCCAGAAAGTGATCACAATTCATGAGTTCATTTTATAAGCTCCTATTTATTTATTTTTAGGGGTTGATTATTTTTAGTTCTTACTTTCTTATCTTTTATTTTCATTTATTGATGCATTTTACACAGATGGGTTTAGAAAACTCCTCCGACTGGTTTGTTGTCAGGCCTGACTGAAACCACTAAAGCCTGGAAAGTTTTATTGTGACTCCACTGCAGGGAAAAGTCCTGCCTCAGCATGCGAGCATCAGCTCGGAGCTCCGTATCAATCGGAGGCGTCCCTCTTCCTGCCACCTCAGCGAAGAAAAGCAGAGCTCGTCGGCCCCGACGGCCAAGAAAAAACCCCAAACAAAAGAGTTTTGTGAACCTGACGTGTGGGACCTGAGAGATGAAGGAGAAGTCTCTGAGAGGACGACCAGTCAAAGTGTAAAAGTGCCGCCGCCGCCACAAACCAGGATTACTAATGCAACAACACATCATCAGTAGGGTAAAACTAACCTGTCCCACAACGGTCTAAACCAGCTCACGTTCCCTATTAGTGGGTGAACAATCCAACGCTTGGTGAATTCTGCTTCACAATGATAGGAAGAGCCGACATCGAAGGATCAAAAAGCGACGTCGCTATGAACGCTTGGCCACAAGCCAGTTCTCCCTGTGGTAACTTTTCTGACATCTCCTGCTTAAAACCCAAAAAGTCAGAAGGATCGTGAGGCCCCGCTTTCACGGTCTGTATTCATACTGAAAATCAAGATCAAGCGAGCTTTTGCCCTGTGGTTCTCTCATGACAGGCGGAAACACGAGGATCCGTCTCAAATAGGAATGTGACGTCAGAAAAGTAGACAGCTCGTGTTAAACTTAAGGACACGTAAGTGAAGAGTGAATCTGTGGACGTTGTCCATTATTCCAGGAATGTTTCGAATCATCGAGTGTATAAAGAATATACCTGATCACTGAGGGATGATTACTGCATACAAGACGGTCAAACTGCATGACGACCAAACCCAGCAAGACGCCTCATCCAGCCAAACCACCAAAAAAATGGTCCAAACTTCAAATAAAACTTTTTTTTTTTTTTTTAACAAATTCCATCAAAATAGAAATACTGAAACCCAAGATGAGATAACTGGGGTGTATGGTCTCCAGGTGTATGGTGTATGGTCTCCAGGTGTATGGTCTCCAGGTGCCGTCTTCATTTATTTGGTTTCATGCTCCGCTGCCAGAGTTTTTAGGCATAAAACACAAACGGGTGTTTCCTGGTTCCCGACGTGTTCACGGTAAACCCAAGGGCGATGTAGCATCATCATATCTCCTGCTCTTACTAGCTTTATGCCGGTTACTGTCGCCTGTTTTCTTTTCCTCTGACGCCTCGTCCTTTTTTCTTTTCACTCCTGTCAGAAACTTCTCCACCTCTCCTCCTCCTCCTCCTCCAGCTCTGTGCACCGGTGTTCATGTGTAGTACTTCTTCTACTCTACTGGTTGAACAGGCAGCCTGTTGATTAGTTTGAGCACTGCTGCCACCGAGTGGTTGGAGGCCCTTTTTTTATTGTTCAAGCATGAATAAAGACACTAATACTGAAAGTCGCGCCCGCCTCACGCTCCCCCTGACACCCCACCACGCCCCCCCAGGGGGGCGCACCCCACCATTTGAGAAGCACTGCTTTAGTGAGACGTTTCCTTCACAACCAATTAAAACCATAAAGAAGTCCTGTGAAACAGTGAAAAAATGTTTCTTTTTCAAACTAAAAATAAACATTCATCCCCATGAAGGTTCCTCTTACGCCGTCAGCAGCGACTGAGACAAACTAAGAAACGAGAAACGAGTGTGAATGATAATCTCTGTTGTCCATTGAGCGTTTTTATTACCTAAAATGCGTGTTCCAGAAGGTTTTCGGGATCTAAGTGTAGAGATGTGGCAGGTTCTACTCCCTGGAGCTGACCTTCACCATGCCTGCAGGACCTCTAATGGAGGTGAGAGGTCACAGGTCACTGAACTGATCACCGTCTCATTCCACTGCCATACAAACCGAGCTGCACTTCCTGTTCATATCCTCACATTACCTCTTCGTCCAGCTCGGATCGACTCGTTGTGACATGGAAAAATCTCTCCTGAGTCACGGAGAAGCTCAGAGGATCTGAATGTGATTCAAACTTTGATGGAGTTACTCCTCACCTGAAGCTCTTTCTCCATTAACAAGTAGAAAAAACTCAACATTCTCCACTCTGCCGTCTGATTTCAAGCAGAATCCCACTTGTTCACGGTGTATTTTTGTATATATTATAATATGTATATGTATATAAACACATATTATAATAAGTATAATATGTGTATATTTGAGCTTTACAACAAGATGGAACCCTGAGGCCCATCTAGTAATATTATAACATGTCACAGCTTCGGTAAACTTGCAAGGTATTTAACTAGCAGGCATGGAAACATCGGTTAATGAATGAACTCTGATCAATCATTTTCAACTCTAAATCTGCTGAAAACAAGCTGCAGAGTCACTGGTGCTGATGATGAAACAACAACAGGCGTGATTCCACCAAACATCTGGCGGTAAAACGCGAGAGCCGCTCATCGCGGACAAGCTCAGATATAGAGATGACACTTGTCTGCTGGGTAAATATTTACACTAAAACACTTAAAAATCACCATTAATATCCAAGCAAATGGTGAAAAAAGGCATGTGTTGCTCACAGTTTTATCTCTGCCTACATGATGACGTATTAAATTAACACACGGTGGTTTGCACGTTCTCTCATGTTTACCTGGAACCATCATGACCCTGAATTCAAGCCCAATTCACACAACAATGTTTTTAAGTGAAAGCGGAAAACGTTTGTGCTTTCACTTCGCAAATGTATCGAGTCGTCACGGCAACGTTTTGAGAACGATGTCCGTTTACACGGAAATGGCAGAAACTCTGAGAACGACGCATATTAGCATGCCAGGCCACAAGGTGGTGCTGTTGGTTGTTTTTGTAATAAAACTACACGCGTGTGAGAATCTAAGACACACAAAAGACGACCACAGGGAGATTAATTGTGAGGAGATCGCCCTCCTCGTCCGACCAAGGTACATTTTGTTAGTTTGATTTGTCGACAAAAAAAACCCTCAAATCATAACTAGAAGCCAAAAAACTGGTCTTTTCTTTTTCATTTTTTGATTTGAGCCAGAAAATTAAAAAAATAAGAATTAAATAAATGTTTTCGCTTTCTGGCTTTTGCACAAAAATCAAAAAAGGTGGAAATCAACATCGTCTTTGATGGGCGGGGATTCAACGCCTCTTTTGTTTATGATTAGTTCATGCTTGCCTGAACTTTTCACAGTAAAACTCCACATTAACACAACATACTGTTATGGGGGTGGATGGAGGCTCAAGTGCAGGAAGCAGCCAGGGAACACATTCAATGTTCAAACCAATGATCTTTGTTTTAAACTGAAATAAAGAGAATTGAGTCCTCCCTCCACATGATCCTCCAAGTGGAGTAGAGTTCTGGACAGAGCAGAACAGGATGGAGCAGAGCTGGAGCTTGACGGAGTGAGAAGCCCAGTTAAATAGCGGAGCTTCTCATCCTCAAACCACCTCCACCTGGTAACTGCAGCCCGCCTGACTAGTCTTAGAATAAAACTAGTCTAGAATTAACTCTCAAACTCGTCTGAAATGAACTCTCAAAGAAGTCTCAAACTGGTCTCAGCACCTGAAGCACCGCCAGCACTCAGAAGTGACCAAAACATCAGCCAGAGAGCAGAGGAACTGAGAAGTGGTCTGTGGTCACCACCTGCAGAACCACTCCTTTATTGGGGTGTCTTGCTAATTGCCTATAATTTCCACCTGTTGTCTGTTCCATTTGCACAACAGCAGGTGAAACTGATTGTCAATCAGTGTTGCTTCCTAAGTGGACAGTTTGATTTCCCAGAAGTGTGATTGACTTGGAGTTGCATTGTGTTGTTTAAGTGTTCCTTTATTTTTTTGAGCAGTGTATCTACACATAGACATAGAAAGCAAATCAAACATTAAACCAGTCTAAAATGAAGTCTCAAACTAGTCGAAAATAAAACTCAAACTAGTCTACAATTAGATCTTAAACTAGTCTGAAATTAATTCTCAAATCGTCGATATTAAATCTCAAACCTTAAACTAGTCTAAAATAGTGTGAAAATCATCTCAAATCAAACAGTAAACTAATCTAAAAATAGAAGGTTCAGTGAGTCGAAAAGTCAAAACTCGTGTAAAATGGAGTGAAACTAGTCGAAAATGAAAACTTTGAGACTTTTAGACTCATCTAAGGTTTACCTAAGACTACTGAGAGTTTGCATTTTAGACTAGTTTAAGGTTTAATTTTAGACTGGTTTAAGACTTTATGTTAGACTTTTTTGAGAGTTAATATAAACCAGTTTGAGACTTGATTTCAGACTACTTTGACCTTTCATTTCAGACTATTTTAAAGTTTAACGTTAGACTACTTTAAGGCTTAATCTTAGACTAGTTTGAGACTCCATTTTAGAGGAGTTTGAGTATTTATTTTAGACTAGTCTCGAACTAGTCAAAAATTAAACCTAAAACTAGTCTAAAATCTCAAGCTTGCTTAATAGTAAACATTAAACGAGTCTCAAGCTAGTCTAAAATAAATTAGTCTGAAGTGAATTCTCAAACTCGTCTATATTAAATCACAAACCTTAAACTAGTCTAAACTAGAAGGTTCAGTGAGTAAACGTTTCAAACTCGTGTAAAATGAAGTGTCAAACTAGTCGAAAATGAAATCTCAAGTTTGTCAAATTTATTTTAGAATAGTTTGAGACTTCATTTCAGATTTCTTTGAGACTTTTAGACTCGTCTAAGGTTTGAGCTTAAACTGCTGAGAGTATGCATTTTAGACTAGTTTAAGGTTTAATTTAAGACTGGTTTAAGACTTTGTTAGACTTTTTTGAGAGTTAACATAAACCAGTTTGAGACTTGATTTCAGACTACTTTGACCTTTCATTTCAGACTATTTTAAAGTTTAATGTTAGACCAGTTTGAGTATTTATTTTAGACTAGTCTCAAACTAGTCGAAAATTAAACCTAATTCTAGTCCAAAATCTCAAGCTCGCTTAATAGTAAACATTAAACGAGTCTCAAGCTAGTCTAAAATAAATTAGTCTGAAGTGAATTCTCAAACTTGTCTATATTAAATCACAAAACTTAAACTCGTCTAAAATAGAAGGTTCAGTGAGTAAACGTCTTAAACTCGTGTAAAATGAAGTGTCAAACTAGTCGAAAATGAAATCTCAAGTTTGTGAAATTCATTTTAGAATAGTTTGAGAGTTCATTTCAGATTGGTTTGAGACTTTTAAACAAGGTTTGTTTATTCAAGATTCAGTTAAACAATGTTACATTGGAAATCACCTATAATTTTTCCCTCTTTTCTCCCCGAACCCCACAGTCAGCATATAACAACAAGTAACAACAAGCCAGACAGGTTGAAAGGAAACACAAATACAATAATAATACTGACAATAATTACTGCCAATAAAATACATCAGAATGCACACAAAGATGTAGTGTAGGCTTTCCTTACAAATTATTAGTATACAGTTAACAATTTCAACTGCATCCATCTTTTGAAAATAGGCAAGGAAAGGGTCCCAAACGTCGTGAAATTTTTTAACTGAGCCTTTTGTTGTGTATCTGATTTTTTCCAGCTGTGTGTAATACTGTGTGACCCAAAGTCTAAATACAGGTGGCTCTGGATCCTTCCAACCCAGCAATATCCTCCTTCGAGCCATGAGTGTACAGAAAGTAACCATACTAGCCTGGGCCTTGGTCAATTGTGGATTTGAACTCACTCCAAAGATTGCCATAAATGGGCAAGGGGTCAGTGTCTTACCGCATGTCTTAGAGAGGACCTGGAATATACTGTTCCAAAAGTAATGCAGTTTTGAACAAGTCCACAACATATGCAACAAAGAGCCAGGTTCCCGCTTACAGCGGTCACAAGTGGGGGCAAATCCATCCCTCATCCTACTTAGCTTGGTTTTTGACCAACGGAGGCGGTGCACAACCTTAAATTGAATAACTATATGTCTGAGGCAAATGGACGAAGAAAAAATTCCCTCAATTACAGGTACTTCTCAAAAAATTAGCATATTGTGATAAAGTTCATTATTTTCCATAATGTAATGATAAAAATTAGACTTTCATATATTTTAGATTCATTACACACAACTGAAGTAGTTCAAGCCTTTTATTGATTTAATATAGATGATTTTGGCAAAAAAGTAAAGAAAAACCAAAAATCCCCATCTCAAAAAATTAGCATATCATGAAAAGGTACTCTAAATGAGATATTAACCTAATCATCTGGAGCACCACACCCACCCTTGAATCCACGAATTAACTCTAAACACCTGCAAAAGATTCCTGAGGCTTATAGGTAAGACTGCCGATGTGACTGCTGTCCAGAAGGCCATCATTGACACCCTCAAGCAAGAGGGTAAGACACAAAAAGAAATTTCTGAGTGAGTAGGCTGTTCCCAGAGTGCTGTATCAAGGCACCTCAGTGGGAAGTCTGTGGGAAGAGAAAAGTGTGGCAGAAAACACTGCACAACCAGTAGAGATGACCGGACCCTGAGGAAGATTGTGGAGAAGGACCGATTCCAGACCTTGGGGGACCTGCGGAAGCAGTGGACTGAGTCTGGAGTGGAAACATCCAGAGCCACCGTGCACAGGCGTGTGCAGGAAATGGGCTACAGGTGCCGCATTCCCCAGGTCAAGGTCTGTTGAACAAGAAACAGCGGCAGAAGCGCCTGACCTGGGCTACAGAGAAGCAGCACTGGACTGTTGCTCAGTGGTCCAAAGTACTTTTTTCGGATGAAAGCAAATTTTGCATGTCATTCGGAAATAAAGGTTCCAGAGTCTGGAGGAAGACTGGGGAGAAGGACCTGGCAAAATGCCTGAAGTCCAGTGTCAACTACCCACAGTCAGTGATGGTCTGGGTTGCCATGTCAGCTGCTGGTGTTGGTCCACTTTGTTTTATCAAGGGCAGGGTCAATGCAGCTAGCTACCAGGAGATTTTGGAGCACTTCATGCTTCCATCTGCTGAAAAGCTTTATGGAGATGAAGATTTCCTTTTTCAGCATGACCTGGCACCTGCTCACAGTGCCAAAACCACTGGCCAATGGTTTACTGACCATGGTATTACTGTGCTGGATTGGCCCGCCAACTCTCCTGACCTGAACCCCATTGAGAATATGTGGGATATTGTGAAGAGGAAGTTGAGAGACACCAGACCCAACACTGTGGAGGAGCTTAAGGCCGCTATCAAAGCATCCTGGGCCTCCAGAACACCTGAGCAGTGCCACCGGCTGATTGACTCCATGCCACGTCGCATTGAAGCAGTCATTTCTGCAAAAGGATTCCCGACCACGTATTGAATGCATAACTGAACATAATTATTTGAAGGTTGACTTTTTTTTGTATTAAAAACACTTTTCTTTTATTGGTCAGATGAAATATGCAAATTTTTTGAGATGGGGATTTTTGGTTTTTCTTTACTTTTTTGCCAAAATCATCTATATTAAATCAATAAAAGGCTTGAACTACTTCAGTTGTGTGTAATGAATCTAAAATATATGAAAGTCTACTTTTTATCATTACATTATGGAAAATAATCTTAAAGATATCGTCTAAAAGAGAGTATGATGGACAGGAAGGAAAGGTGTCAGCATTACACATCAGGAAATCTCTGAGTTGCAAGTACCTGTAAAAGTGTGACCGTGGCAAGTCAAACTTAGACACCAACTGTTCAAAAGAGCAGAAGACATTGCCACTGCAGAGTTTATACAATGAAGTTATTCCACAGTTTACCCAGATGTTGAATGCCTCATCTGTTAATGATGGATAAAACATACAATGTCTCTGAGGGGGTGCAATAAGGGATAGATCAAGCAGTTTGAAATGTCTCCTGAACTGGTACCAAAGTTTGCGTGAGTGAATAACAAGAGGATTTGAGGTATAATTGGACACAGGTTTTACCAGTGGTAATCTGGTACAAAGTAGGGATGGCAGTGCAACGCGGTTCACAGACATTTTCTCTTGTGTTGCCCATAATGGTGAATTGTCTTCATCCACGGTCCAGTATAACATCGTCCTGATATTAGATGCCCAGTAGTAGAACAAAAAGTTTGGGAGTGCCAAGCCTCCCGCGCTCCGAGGATTTTGTAATACACTTCGTTTTAATCTTGGTGGTTTTTTATTCCAAATAAAAGATGATATTTGGCTGCTCAAATTAGTAAAAAAAAGATTGTCAGAAAAATTGGAAGAGATTGAAACAGACACAGAAATGTAGGAAAGACAGACATTTTGATATTTATTCTACCTCCGAGTAAAAGAGGCAGCAACTCCCACCTTGCAAAATCCTGCTTTAGTTTTGAAAGTAACACTTGATAGTTACATTTGTATAGATCTGCATGATTTTGTGTAATCCAAATTCCTAAATATTTGAATTTATTGTGACTAGGTTTAAAAGTAGCCAAAATTGTCAATAAATCTCCTGATCTCTTTCCAATAAGCATTGCTTCACTCTTTTCATAATTAACCTTGTATCCTGATATTACTCCAAACTGTTTCAGCAGGTCCAGAACTTTGGGCAGACTCTTCGATGGGTTAGATATAAACAAGAGCATATCATCTGCATAAAGCGATACTTTATGCTCAGTGATGCCACGATGTATTCCTGAATAGTCAGCACACTGTCTCAAAGCAATGGCAAGAGGCTCAATAGCCAGAGCAAAGATAAGTGGTGACAACGGGCAGCCCTGTCTCGTTCCACACTGTAGTTGGAAATATGAGGATAAATGGTTATTGGTTCACACAGCTGCCAAAGGGGAGGAATAAAGAACCTCAAGCCAGGAGATGAAATTTCTTCCAAATCCAAACTTTTGTAATGCATAAAAAAGGAGGTCCCATCTCACCCGATCAAATGCCTTCTCAGCATCAAGTCAGACCACTGCCTCAAGGACTACATCTTTGGATTTACTATGAATGATGTTTAATAAACGTCTAATATTGAAGAAAGAGTATCTATTTTTGATGAATCCTGTTTGATCGGGTGAGATAATGGATGGCAAAAACTTTTCTAATCGAAGAGCCAGGACCTTGGCGAGAATTTTAGTGTCTACGTTAAGCAATGAAATTGGACGACATGAACTACAATCTAAATGGTCTTTATCTTTTTTAGGAATCAGAGAAATTACAGCCTGGCGCATAGTCGGGGGCAAGGATTTAATTTGAAATGATTCATCAAATGTAGATTTTAGCAATGGGACAATTTGAGGTGCAAATTTCTTATAAAATTCAGACGGATAGCCATCTGGACCTGGGGATTTTGGTGATTGCATATGTGGCACTCCCAAAAATAGGTCGGCCACAATTTATATATTCAAGAACTGAAGTAGCATAGTTTTGATATGTATTTTTGTTTATTTATTTGTTCATCTTTTTTTGTGAACATTTTGGGGCTTTTACTATAATTTCATTAAAAAGGACTGAGGGGTGGAACTTCTGTGTGGGAACCAGTTGCTCTGGGGACAGGTAAAAGGGTGACACTTGCCTCCGCTGCTTCAGAAGCAATCTGGAGAGTCTGATCACACATCGTGTCCTGATTCTCTGTCCCGCCTGCATTATACAGGTTAGTAAAAGTCCCCAGCACTACAGAATACAAGAAATAAGTTAAAGTTATTATCGTTAAAGGTGTTAGGTGTCGTTTAGAACATGTGTTAGCCGAGCTAAATGTAGTTTTAAAGACACTCGTGTGTGTAAAAGATCGGAATGTAACCGCCATTTTAGGTCAAGCGGGACAGGTAAAGTCTGCCCTGTGGTCGCCATTTTGGCTCAAACTAAACAGCGAAATTCCAGCCCGCAGCGGCCATTTTGGGTCAAGATAGACGCCAGTTTCCACAGAGTCAATAATATAGGATTTACACAAGATGTTTTTTGTTTTATATTATTATTATTATTATTATAGTATTGGTTAAATGAATGATAACACATCACAAACATTAATCTTTTAGTCCAGGCCACTTGAGAGAGGCAAAGGTTTAGTAAATGTCTAAATACATGAAAACTGGGAACTTGGATAGTAAATAATTATAAATAGGTAATCCTTAAACAAAGTAAATACACAGAAAGGGCTACTTATATAAAAAGTAATGTTTGTTGATTAAAATGGAATTGTATATTGATTGATGAGAAATGTAAATGTGAGTTGTGAAAATTATTTGATTGGCATGAAAATGATAAAACTGGACTAAGGAAATATATACACTGGTTATGTGGTTGTGATGTATGTGAATAAAACAGAAGCAATCTGGAGAGTCTGATCACACATCGTGTCCTGATTACTCTGTCCCACCTGCATTATACAGGTACTTCTCAACTTTTATTTGTTTATGTGGTCCTTCACCTTGGGACCCATAACACATACTCTGCAAAGCCCTTTCTATTTCCACACAGGAGATGGGTTCTTCCAACATTTTGCTGCATCTGCTCCCAACTGTGGTACATTAATTTTGTCGAAAAAAGAGTCTAAACCAGAATTATCATTTGTTGGCGGACAACTATATAATTTCTGATAACATTTTTGAAAACACTTGTTTATTTCTAAATTGTCAGTACATTTGATACCCTGATCATTTTTAATTTCTGCAATGGTTTGGTTGCCAGCTCTTTGGCGCAACTGTTGAGCCAAGAGCCTGCCTGCTTTCTCCCCATGTTCATATGAAAAACTTTGTGATTTGTAGAGAAGATGTTCAGCTTGCTTTGTAGATAAAAGGTTGTATTCGGTCTGTAATTGTAGTATTGTTTATATAAAGTGGGGGTAGGTGACTGACTGTATGCTGCATCAAGTTCAACAATTTGATTAGCTAGTTCAGTGAGGCGCGCGACTGAAACGAGTCTCTGCTTCGCACAGAATGAAATTATTTGACCCCTCAAATACGCCTTGAGGGCTTCCCAGACCGTTGAATGAGAAACCTCTGGGGTTTGATTAATATCAACAAACAGTTTAATTTGAAATTTGTAAATTCCTCATCTGCAAGCAGTAATGGATTAAGTCTCCATGGCCGATAATTAGCATAATTAATGTTTGGGAAATGCAATAATAAAATAACAGGTGAATGATCCGAGATGACCATGGCTGTGTAATCACAGTCCGTGACTAAAGGTAAAAGTTTTTTGTCTATAAGGAAATAATCAATGCGGGAGAATGACTTATGAACATTTGAAAAGAATGAGTGTTTGCGTGAAGTGGGGTTTAAAAACCTCCAAACATCAGCAAGCCCATAGGTATGAACAAAAGAGTGAATTGCACGTGCTGATTTGGAGACCGGACTTGTTTTCTGAGAGCTGCGATCCAAAGCAGACAAAACGCAATTTAAATCACCTCCAATTATGATATTATGGGATGACATATTTGGTAGCCGTGAGAATAAATTAGTAAAAAAGGTGACATCATCCCAATTAGGGGACAAAACGTCCTCGGAGTCTGCATCGACATTAGAAACTACAAATGGTAATGTTTTATTTATCACAATAGCAGCTCCTCTCCCCTTGGAGTTAAATTTAGAATGGAATACTTGCCCTATCCATCTACCTTTAATTCTAAAATGATCACAAACGCACAGGTGAGTTTCTTGAAGAAACGCTATGTCTACCTTGAGTTTATGTAAATGAGCAAGAACTTTGTTTCGTTTCACTGGATGGTTCATTGATTTTACATTCCAGCTCACAAAATTAACACTACAGCCACTGTTGGAACCTGACATCTACTGTGTATTGTAGAGTGAGATTGACATCGATTTGACAATAAGAGATGAATATGATTTAAAAAAAAAAAATGGCAGTAAATAAATATACATACATTTAAGAAAAATTGTAATCACCAATGATAATAAACCTGTCTGGCAAACCCCTAACCCTCGTACATTAAGTACAACTCTGTCATCCTGAACACGATGACCACAAAACCCCTTCCACATAAATCCACACAAATAGTGCTTGTTTGGTATACTGTGAACCAAAACAGAGCGTAGGCTCCCACTCAATATAAATCACCTACTGTTGTTTCTAAGAGTGAGAACAGGTGTAACATATCAGAACTAGCAAAATGTCACATTATGTCCCAGAACTATAAGGAAAATCAGTGTCCACTTTGCAGAGGATGTTGAGAATATTACCTCGATTGGACAGAATACAATTAACATGGACTGGTGAGATCCTCTTCATGGACCACTCGCACCCAGGGTCTCGTTCGGAGCGTCTTTGAGCACATGTCTTTTTATGTAGTCCGTAGGGCTGCGGCGTCCACAAACTCCTGTTCCATTCCATTGTGCGTAATCCGGAATCGCGCTGGGAAAATGATGCCGTACCGGACCCCTGGCTGATCACGGAGAAGTCTCCGGGCTTCCGTGAAAGCAGCACGAGCCCGTGCAACGGACGGAGTGAAATCGGGGAAGATGGCAATGGACTGACCCTTCATCTTAAGTTGACCCAGGGTCCGGGCACGGCGGAGCACCTCAACGCAGTCCTGGTCGTAGTGAAGCTTCGCTATGATGGCTCGCGGCTTTCCTCCTGGGCGTTTAGGAACAAGGCTTCTATGTGAGCGATCAATCATAACCTCTTTGTCCATCTTGAGTACCTCTCTCAGTAGTTTGGACACAGCGGCGGGAGTACTGGTATCTGGTCCTTCCTCGACTCCGCTTATGCGTATGTTGGATCTACGCATTCTGCTCTCCACATCTTCACTCTTGGCCCTCAGCTCACTCAGCTCTTTTTTGAGACCAGACACCGTAGTTTGCAGAGTCGCTACTTCGTCACTCCAGGTGGAGAGGCTGCTTTCGATGTCCTTCACCTTGGCTTTCACCTCATCCACTTGTTGGCATGTCGCTTCCCTGCAGGCCGTGAATTCATTCCTCACCGATTGCAACTCTTAATGGCACCGAAGTCCTCCGCGAGCGCTCTCCTGAGCTCCTCCTTTATCACGGATGAGATGTCTTCTTTGATAGACAAAATAACTCGGGATTTTAAGTCTGCAATGATGTTCTGTTCCTCGTCGGTGCTTTGGTCCCCGGCTTCAGTCGGACCAGCCGACTCCTCCGGGCTAGCTGCGGTGGCCTTCGGTTTGGTTAGCTTAGCTTTCGCTCCGGTGTATCGATATTTTCGTCAGCTGGACGCCATTCCGAGCAAAAATGTGGGCACAATACCTCACCCTGCACTCTTAACTTCCTTCTGAAGTATATGGTATATTCCTGTAGGTCGGAAAAATACTAGTTTTTGATACATTTAGCAAGATTTAGCGGCAGCCTCCACAAACACGACCTACTCCATTACCGGCTCACGAGCGCCCCCGCTTTGAGACTTTTAGACTGATCTAAGCTTAGACTACTGAGAGTCTCTGAAGTGTCAAACTAGTCGAAAATGAATTTTCAACTTTGTGAAATTCATTTTAGAATAGTTTGAGACTTCATTTCAGATTGCTTTGAGACTTTTAGACCCGTCCAAGGTTTGAGCTTAGACTACTGAGAGTCTACCTTTTAGACTAGTTTAAGGTTTAATTTTAGACTGGTTTAAGACTTTATGTTTTTTGAGAGTTAATATAAACCAGTTTGAGACTTGATTTCAGACTACTTTGACCTTTCATTTCAGACTATTTTAAAGTTTAACGTTAGACTAGTTTAAGGCTTAATCTTAGACTAGTTTGAGACTCCATTTTAGAGGAGTTTGAGTATTTATTTTAGACTAGTCTCGAACTAGTCGAAAATTAAACCTAAAACTAGTCCAAAATCTCAAGCTCGCTTAATAGTAAACATTAAACGAGTCTCAATCTAGTCTAAAATAAATTAGTCTGAAGTGAATTCTCAAACTCGTCTATATTAATTCTCAAACTTTAAACTAGTCTAAACTAGAAGGTTCAGTGAGTAAACGTCTCAAACTCGTCTATATTAAATCACAAACCTTAAACTAGTCTAAAATAGAAGGTTCAGTGAATAAATGTCTCAAACTCATGTAAAATGAAGTGTCAAACTAGTCGAAATTGAAATCTCAAGTTTGTGAAATTCCTTTTAGAATAGTTAGAGACTTCATTTGCTTTGAGACTATTAGACTCGTCTAAAGTTTAAGCTTAGACTACTGAAGTCTCTGAAGTGTCAAACTAGTCGAAAATGAAATTTCAAGTTTGTGAAATTCATTTTAGAATAGTTTGAGTTAGAATAATGCCACCACACCCGAGTAAATAACGCAACCACACCCCGGTAAATGCTGCCGCGGCACTCTGGTGGATAGTTCAGTGGCACCCGGAGTTGTGGCACCTCATGGAAGCTTGTGGCACCCCGTGGCACCCACCTGCCGCAGCCACGTTTTGCACTTGGCCCTGCTGGAGATATAGTGAGCTGTGGTCCAGGCCGGGGCAGCAGTTTTCAGGAAGATTCTGTGACAAAGTGGAACCTGGTGGACATTTATTTCAACCCCTTCCTGAGTGTACACATCAGTGAGCTGTCAGGAGACATGGCTGAACCATTTGGTGTTGATCCTGTGGAGATGGACATCGAGGTCATTAATCTCCACAGTGATGTCCGGCTAAAATCCCAGCAGCATTCACAGCAGCATTCACAGCATTTCTGGAGTTTGGTTGAGCCAGACAATTACAACAATCTGAAAATGAAAGCTTTATTTGGCTCGACATGTTTGTGTGAATCAGCCTTTTCAGACGTAAACGTTCAGAAGCAGACTGACGGAGGAACATTGAACTGAGAGCATCAGTGTCAACCTCAGCAGACACACTCCTGCTTCCAGCTGCTTGAATCCGTGCAGTGCCAGTCTTCTCACTGACTGTGACCACATGATGCTGAACGTGTGTTCAGACGGCTGCACTATTACACTCTTTATAAATGCATATGAGCATCGTTACAAATTCAGCATGCTGCTGACTTATCTTTGATTTTATAAGTGACCTTTTTGCAATTTTATAACTGTTGAGGGGAATGTTATATGGACATTATAGCCCCGTCTCCACCGCACAGAAAGTACCAGCCTAGACGGGTTTAAACCGCTCCGGCTCGCGTGTCACGACATGTAATGCAGTCTAAACCGCTCCAGACCGCTCCAAAGGCGACCGCTTTTCCGCTCCCCTTCCGTTGGGGTACCAGGACCATGGAACGGGTCTGAGGTTGAGCTGCTGTCTGCTGATTGGTCAGTGATTTACTACACGCCCTCAATATTTTAATGTGCTGGCTGGATGAAGCCTCTGCTGTCAGTGTGGTCAGCTTTGCTCTGGTTGTTTTTATTTTCATTTTCTTTTCTTTGCTGCTCAACTTTAGTGTTTGTGGTGAAAGAGCGACTTGAGGCAGGGGGAGACCGGGGGGAGGGACTTTGCATCGCGTTGGAGTTTTCTGTTTGCAGCATAGCGCTTGCAGTGGCGCTGATGCGGTCCGGGACACCGGAGTCTGGAGCTTTCGTCTCCGGCGCTGACCGCGCTCCGGCACCGCTTCCCAGAGGCGGTCAGTGTTCTGTTCAGCCGCGGTCAGTGGCGCTTTATCGCGGGGACGGACTGCGGAAGCGATGAAAAGGAGCTTGGAGCTCGGCGCCGGAGTGGAAAACCTCCTGCGTTTGAGCAGAAAGCTCAGACTCCCGTGTCTGTGCCTCAGCCAACCGGGGGGAACGCTCCGGCCACTTGCCTCGCACCCGAGCGCTCGAGTGCGGGGCACGTCGCCCGGCAAGTGGCCGAGCGACTCGCTCTCTCAAAACAAACACGGAAGTTGCGCTGCAGCTCTCCACTGCAAAAAATGACTGCTGCAAAAAATAACAGTGCAAAGTGGAGAATTTAAACAACAACAGAGGATTCATAAGATCTACATCTGACGACGTTCTTTTCTGTTATAATGTCACATTTCTGCGGCGCTCATAAGCCCCGCCCACTTTTCATGCTCCTCTCTGCAGTGGAGACACGACCCAAAGTTTCGGTCGGGGTTGTGCTTCCGAACTGCTCCGTACCACTCCGCTCCGCCCCGGCACTTGTGTGCGGTGGAGACGGGGCTTTAGTGTTCTGTGGCAATATAATTGAATGTGTATCCAAAATAAGTACATTTAACTGTTCTATATGGAAATTAGCAATATGAATAAATCTTACAAAACACCAGTAGCTCTCTGGCACATTCATTGTTAGTAAGAAGCTCAGAGACAATTAAAGGTTTGGAGAGCTGCTGTGGAGACTCCCCAGGTCCTAATGCCATCCTTTGTTACGCTACCTCACACTCTGCTCCACCATTAATACTTCATCTTCGTAAGATGACTTAAAAGAATTTTATGAAACGATCAGTGATGATCCAGGTGGGAACATCTTCCCTTTTTGTGTAAACTTTGCTGGCCGGGTTTCAAGAACCAACTCTGTACATCAACAAGCTCAACAGCAAACCTGAGCCGGCACATTGAACTGAAGCCCCGGTGAACCTTTCAAGGTGTGTGCCAGTAACGAAAACATCAAAAGACATGGCGACGGCGACGGCGAGCCTCCCAAATGGCCTTAACGGCTGACAGTAGCAGCTCTGTCGTCTTCGTCTCCCGGCCACAGCTGGATCACCTGCTTTTGCAGGATGTCGTCAGAGACCTGCAGCCTTCATTTGTTTGTGGAACCTGGCCTGGTATATTTTCCTTTGCACCATAAGAACTACTGTCTGTTTTTTGTTTTTGCTTGTTTTAATAATTCCTCATTAAAAAAGACCCTTCAAGTTGGAGAATATACTGTCGGAGTGGGAAACTGCAGCTGGCTACTAGTGTGACTGAACGGGTGGCAACGATGGGGAGATGCCAGTATTCTGAGGGGAGTAGCTCGCAGCAACATACTGAAAAAAAGAACTATGAACTCATTCATTTTTGGAACTGTGAATTGAGTTCAAACTTTGGAATTTTTAATTATGAACTATGAACTGAACTGCAGTTCAACCAGACTTAATACATTCAAATAAGTGATGCAATATTATTGCAGGAAGGTTGTACTGTTCTCTCGCCTCTGCTCAAATTAAGATATTATTCTACCACTATGCTTTATATATGTAGCACTTTTCACACATAAAAGGTGTTTGAAAATAGGACACAACAAATCAGACAGTTTCACAATACTGTTTTCTTTCTTTTTTTAATTCAAGCATGAAATCAGAAAAAATATTATCATGTTACAACCAGCATTGAAATCACACATTTTAATATGAAGCCATCATTGTCCATTGGCAGCCATCGAAATGAAGGATTTCACTTGGATTGAATGAACCTTCACGTCTTTTCTTCCTCTCAGGTCATGGTGATACTGACAGTCCTCCCGAGCTGACTGGTGAACAAGTGGACTTGAAGCTTTCAAACTGAAGGGGCAGGAACCTCACAGCGGCTCTCGGACGCCCACTGGTGGCCAAGACACTGAAGTGCAGGTGCAGCACATGAATATGGATGACAGGTTGGGATCATTTGGTTTGTCAGTGTTTGTCTTGTGACAGAGCTGCTGAGGAAACTTCAAACCCTGACAAAGAGCCGAGGAGAAAAACAAGTAAAGGAAGGAAAAAGATGAACAAAAATCATTAGAAATGAAAAAAAAAATAGAGAAGCGACTGTGATCACTGATTTCTTAACCTTATGGGGAATTCATTGAAATTATACACCCTATAGCAGGACTATTCAACTCCATTTTTGGGAGGGCCACATTTTCAGAAAGCTAAGGACCCGGGGGCCGGACAATTCCCTGAGCTATTATTCCTGATCTCAACCTGACACAACGCTCTGCCACATTCAAAAGTGTTTTATTTTGGGACATGGGAAAAATGTACAAATCACTGACTTTATACACATCGTACTGTTTTTGTTTTGGAACAAAGGCTGTTACAGCCCCATAAACACATATTTGAAACATCTGAACTAAAAAAAAAAAAAAAGTAAACAGAACTGATCTGCGGGCCGGTCTGATGTCATCCGAGTTGGCCCGTGGGCCGCCAGTGGAATAGGCCTGCCCTGTAGTGTATTTTCAACAACATTTTTGTACAATGTAGAAATGTCTACATTTGAAAAATAATTTGCCAGTAAACTTGGATAAAAGATTGTTGACACATTTTCATTATAACTTTGTAGAAAAGTATGCTTTTTAGGGCATTTCACTATTTTTATGTATCCATGTCAAATCCCATGTTATTTTTCATTTTTGATGTAAACCCATCAATCTGGGTCCAACACATTTCAGTTCAGGGGCCACATTTCATCTTCAGTGGGCCGGACCAGGAAACTTGTGCCATAATAGCGTTTAAATGTAAACTTTGAGTTTTTCTCTGTTGTGGATCAGATTATATGTGTATCTGTATTCATTTGTATTCGGAAAGAAAAAGACCGACAATAGTGCTGCAAGTCTTGTTCAAGACAAGTCCAGTAAAATTTCAAACTCTTATAATAGAAAAACGTTTTTTTTTTTTGGAGCACAAAATGTGTTGGAAGTTTGTCTGGAAAAGCATTCAAACGGTCATAAGTTTACCAGCAAGCTAGAAAAGTTAGTGTGTAACATTGACATTCAGAGTAAACATGGACAGACAGACGTTGGAGGAGTGGGAGGACACATCAGGCCAACCAATGACCAGCTGCTCTTTCAACAACCACTGCACATTATATAAGAGTGAGAGTGAAGAAAACAGAGACTCTGAGCTCTGCTGCTGCTGCAAAGCTGCAAACCACCTAAACACTCTGCAGGGATGTCGGCATGTGAGTTTGAGTCGCTGGAGAAAAGTCTGGAGTGTCATCTGCCTGCAGCCGAGCTGAGGGAGGTCAGACGCATCCTGTTCGGGAAGGAGACACAGTGAGCAGCAGATGAAACATCCTCAACATCGTGTCTGAGCCTGCACTTCAGCTTAGAGAGTCATCATCAGATTTGTGTGGAACTGCAGGGTTTGTTTGCCCTCTGTGTAGACTTATAGGTTCACTGTTGCTCGGCTATGTATTGTCTGGCTTGGGCTGTGTTGAGCAGATATTTTACTGAGCAGTAAATTCAAACAGAAGATTACAGGACCTGCAAAGGACTTGGCCTGACAAAGGTCATCCTGCAAGTCCAGAGTGAGGGCATACCACTATTTCCGTTGTTCCTATTCTTAGGTATATGTATTTTAATGTGGGCCTCACCGGACGTGTGCACCCCTTCAGGCTTTTGTGTCCTCAAAGTGTACTTGCAGGCTGGGTTCTCTCTCTCTCTCTCTCTCTCTCTCTCTCTCTCTCTCTCTCTCTCTCTCTCTCTCTCTCTCTCTCTCTCTCTCTCTCTCTCTCTCTCTCTCTCTCTCTCTCTCTCTCTCTCTCTCTCTCTCTCTCTCTCTCTCTCTCTCTCTCTCTCTCTCTCTCTCTCACACACACACACACACACACACACTGTCTCTGCTTTATCTTTGCATTTTAATTGCAAGGCTCTTATCTATTTTACGGTCTTGTTTATCACTCTGTATTTACTAAACTGAAATAGAATGTTGTCAAAATGGTGCTATATAAGTAAGGTTGTCAAGTGTCAAAAGACTTGGCCTGAAAAATGCAAGGCAGCAAGTCTCCACCGAAGGTCACCGGAAGATCCCTGTTGTGGATACCAACTTCATCTCGACTGAGCTGGAGTTTCCTTATATATAGGTGTAATACATCTCACAGAGTCAACTATGTATAAACCAAGTCAAATCACGCTGCCCAACAGACACACATCTCTTTTTGTCACGAGAGACACACCATATTTTTCTTGCTGGTAAATAATTGCTTTGCTGAATGGACTTCGATCAGTTCAACAGGACTGCAGCAGTGTGTGTGTGTGTGTGTGTGTGTGTGTGTGTGTGTGTGTGTGTGTGTGTGTGTGTGTGTGTGTGTGTGTGTGTGTGTGTGTGTGTGTGTGTGTGTGTGTGTGTGTGTGTGTGTGTGTGTGTGTGTGTGTGTGTGTGAAGCAGTAATCCTCACATGTCTTCTAGGACGTTGGACCTGCCAACCTGTGCAGTGGAAGCAGCTGCTGAGCGTGACTTTGAGCTGAAGGGTCACCGGTTTGATGCCGTACAGGAGCAGCTCCGCCCCCCCCGGAGGACCCGGGTGGGACTCGTCCAGAACCACATTGTGCTGCCCACTGATGCTCCGGTCCTGGACCAGGTCAGGATCAGGCCAGAAAGTTCAAATCTAACTTTTTAGTTTGACTTCATCCAACATGATTGTTTGGGTCGACGGTAACCATGTATGATCACTTGCAGCTGTTCTTTGTTTAAAATCATTTCTTATGCGTTTTCAACAATTACGAAACACTCTTATGATAAAGCCTTTCCTTTTGCAGGACACCAGCAGTCATCAGGGCAACGCTTAAACAATGTCAATTATTTTACAACTCTCACACCAACAAGAATTTGTTGATTCATTTTTTTCTTTTCTTCTTCAACAACACCTGTGTGTTGAAATTCTTAGGTCTTAAATATTTCAATCTGAGCACAATATAAGGTTGCTGTTACCACTACAAATATTCAGTCAAACATTGGTTATTGAACTTGTTTTGCACCTGGAAGTTGTTGAAAACCAGTTTAACTTCCCCATGAAGACCATTAGGAAGCCCTGACTCTCAACATGAGGCCTGTTGGAGCTCCATTTGTAACAACGAGCCAAATTCTTATAAAACATAATGCAATAAAAGCAAAAAGGTACTCTGTGTGTCACTGGCCGATAATGTTAAAAGATTTAATAAGATATTTTAATATGATCCCCTCCTGTCGTGTTCTGGTCAAATCCAACCGATTTCAACTTAAAACACTCATAAATATTGTGTTTTACATCTGATTGCCTCAAGGCTTTATGATATCCTCCACACTATGCACTTGAACATATAAAAGTGGTGATCACCTCTTTCATTGAATTTTGAGTGTTTTAATCAACCTTGTTACACCGATAGTGTTCCCAGTCAAAAGTGACCGCCATAGGAAATGAATGGGCAGCCCTATTATCTTCATCCATAGTGATCCTCCTCATGATTCCTGCTGATACAATGTATCATATCTTCACACAGACTTCACAGCTGTCTGTTATGTGAACCATCTCTTTCCCACACTTTGTAACCACCTGAACCACACCTTCCACACTAAACAATGTAATATCTTCACACAGACTAGAAGGAGTCTGTTATGTGCACCTCGCCTTCCAGACTCATCAACATCTTCACACAGACCTCATATATATAGCTTGATGTTTGCTTTGCAATCCTTTTACTCTGAGCACAATGAGGAGGCGACTGACCAAGCGGTTCTCTGTGGAAGACGTTCTGGTCCAGCTTTTTGGACATGATGAAGAGGACACTGAAATTGAACCAGAGATAGAGGAGGATGTCTCGGAAGTGGAGGACAACACAGTTTTTGATCCAGACTTTGAGGAGACTGAACAGTCAACAGATGGAGAGGAAGAGGCACCTGAGGAACAGGCACCTGAGGAGACATTCCAGTCCCAGAGGACACTTGCTCTGGTCTTCATCCCCCCAGGACAGAGGAAGTAGAGCGAGAGTGGAAAACATCATAAAGATGACGCCAGGGCCAACACAGTATGCAACATCTCATGTGGATGACATCAAGTCCAGCTTCCAACTCTTTTTACCAGAGTCCGTTGAGGGAATTCTACTGGAGAGGACAAACCTGGAGGGGAAGCGTGTGGTTGGGGACACCTGGAGAGAAATGGACCTGGTAGACCTCCAAATCTATATCAGTCTGTTGATTTTAGCAGGAGTATATTGCTCAAACTATGAGGCTACAAAAAAGTCTGTGGGGTGCAGAGTCCGGCAGGCCTTTATTCCAGGCAACTATTTCAGTTTCATGTCCCTTCAAAAATTATTGTGTGAAGCCCCAGCACCAACTACTGCCCTGGCTGATCTCCCCCAACAAGGACATGGGCAGGAAATGGAAGCACTGTGAGCTCTGAGCCCCCAGAGACAACAACACAAGCCTGAGATGCTGCAAATGTGATGCTTATGTTTGCATGGCCCACTCTGACCTGAGTGTCACATGACACACACACACACACACACACACAAACAAATTTACATTACATTCACTGTATTACATTAATTTTGTAATACATTTTCGGTGCCGATTTGTATTTTCACTGCAGTTATTTTATGTCTAATTCTATACATTTATGTTAAACACAACTTTGAGACATTGTTCACAGCTAAAGAATGTTTGCATAACAATTTGGAAATGAAAAATGTTTTTTTTTGTGCTAATTTAAGAGTAGTTAAAACAGACAGGTCAATTTTGAGCGGGAACGCTAAAGTAAGGGGCGGGAGGTGAACACGACCGGAGGGTTAATATGTCTAGTGCTTGTACATTATTTTGTACTGATGAGTAGAGAAATCCATTACAAATCACAGGGAATAGAAGAATACAAATGACTTGGGCAACAGTAATAATACCATAAACTGAATATATGAACAAATTGTACAAACTTTTAGAACTCATTCTTTCAGTGTTTTACAAAATCAAAGCAGTTCAACTTCAACTTCAAATTGAATTCATTGACTCACTTAATGACGTATTAAAATGATTACAATATCAGGGGTAAAATATTTTGCCTGCCTCATAATGTAATATTAAAAACATTTTAAGTTTTGGAGCCAGTGTCTTGTTACGTTATTAACCAGTTATTACATTTTGGGCTTTATTACATTATATTTGAGAACAATTCAGGTGGTTGTTACATATCGAGCTCAAACAAGGCCTTTTAAAACCCTGTTGGCTCTATTTATTGCACAAGCACATATTGATATGAAATCAATAAAGTTGTTCACAAGCTGAGAGCAGGTGACTTCACATGACTTGTGAGAGTCCGTGTAGTGAACTAATATATTCAACCACTTGCTTGCAGTAAAGCTCTCCCCCCTCCTCTGACAGGTCAATGCTGTGCACAGCAGGGTGGCAGAGATAGTGGAGGTAGCAGCCATGTGTGGTGTGAACATCATCTGCTTCCAGGAGACCTGGAGTAAGTGTGTCCATCAGCCACGTCCACAAACGTGACGAGTCTACGAGTAAAACACACACGGTTCTTCCTCTGTGGTCCCTCTCAGCGATGCCGTTTGCTTTCTGCACCCGTGAGAAAGACCCGTGGACGGAGTTTGCAGAGTCAGCCGATGAAGGAAACACCACGCGATTCTGCCAGGGGGTGAGGTCTTCTGCTGGTTCTTCTCACTTCACGGGATTCTCTGTGTGGCACTGCAGCTCGGTGGTTTGTGTCAACAGCTGGCCAAGAAGTACAACATGGTGGTGATTTCTCCAATCTTGGAGAGGGAGGAGCTGCACGGCACTCTGTGGAACACAGCGGTGGTCATTTCCAACTCTGGGACTGTGTTGGGGAAGAGCAGGAAGAACCATATTCCCAGAGTGGGAGACTTCAACGAGGTCAGTGGGGAAAAGATGGGACATTGGAAAACAGTGATGACGAACTCATTTCAGCAAAAAGGTGGAGAAGATGGGGGTTCACTGCGTTTCAATCGTCACAGTCTACATATTACATGGAGGGCGACACCGGCCACACCGTGTTCCAGACGCAGTTTGGGAAGGTCGCCGTGAATATCTGCTACGGCCGCCATCATCCTCTCAACTGGTTCATGTTCAGCCTGAATGGAGCCGAGATCATCTTCAACCCATCCGCCACCGTGGGAAACCTCAGGTGAGAAGCAGAGGAGTCGCTGAAGCCTGCCTGCTGGTTCCAAGTGGTGAAGATCTCATCAGTGAACATTCTTCCTGACATAACCTGAGCCTTTAAAGGTCAGGGGTCACAATGTATGTCTCTCAACATTATGAAGTCAGCATGACAGTGATACATGGAGAGAGAGGAATTCCTCATTTCCTTCAGCTTTAAACCATGAAGTGCTCATAAAACCTCTATTTCTGAGTGTCCTTGCTTTGCATCAGTCGTCACTAACACCTTTGCACAGTACACCAGATAAAGATATTCTTCATTTTACCAAGCGACCAAAGACTCCTCAGATCTTCTTCCATGTTTAGGGTTTGTTTTTGACAGAGAAACAACGGGAGTGTTGTTAAAAAATCTTATCTATGCTCTGAATACTTTGTGCTACATGTTTTTATGTGTCCTGTGAGCCACCACCCACAGAGGCTACGGTAGGGGTCGGGTGCAGTGTGGATTGGGTGGCAGTCGACTGCAGGGGTCTTGACGACCTGATCCCCGGACACAGAATCTGGTTTTCGGGACATGGAATGTGACCTCGCTGGGGGGAAGGAGCCCGAGCTTGTGGGGGAGGCTGAGAGATACCGTCTAGATATAGTCGGACTCACCTCCACACACAGCGTGGTCACTGGAACCCAGCTCCTCCACAGGGGCTGGACACTCCACTTCTCTGGAGTTTGCTCACAGTGAGAGGTGGTGGGCTGGCGTGGGCTTGCTTATTGCCATGTGTTGGAGTTCCAGTGAATGAGAGGGTCGCGTCCCTACGCTTTCGAATAAGGGACAGGTCTCTGACTGTTGTCTCTGCTTATGGACCGAACAGCGGTTCAAAGTACCCGACCTTCTTGGAGACCCTGGGAGGGGTGTTGGATAGTGCTACAACTGGGGACTCCATTGTTCTACTGGAGGACGTCAACACTTACTTGGGCAATGACAGCGAGACTTTGAAGGGGGTGATTGGGAGGAACGGCCTCCCCGATCTGAACCCGAGCGGTGTTCTGCTATTGTGCCAGTCACAGTTGGTCCATAACGAACACCACGTTCGAGCACAGGGGTGTCCATAAGTGCACATGGCACCAGGACATCCTAGGCCGGAGGTCAATGATAGACTTTGTGGTCGTGTCATCTGATCTCTGGCCGCGTGTCTTGGACACTCGGGTAAAGAGAGGGGCAGAGCTGTCAACTGATCACCACCTACCTGGTGGTGAGTTGGATGTGTTGGACCGGGAGGAGGCCAGATAGACTTGGCAGGCCCAAACGTGTTATGAGGGTCTGCTGGGAACGCCTGGCCAAGCCCTCTGTCAATGCAGTTTTCAACTCCCACCTCCAGAAAAGCTTCTCACGGATCTGAAGGGCTGGAGACATTGAGTCCAAGTAGACCATGTTCTCCACTTCCATTGTCGAAGCTGCTGCAGAACTGTGGCCGCAGGGTCTCTGGCGCCTGTCGTGGCAGCAACCCCCGAACCCGGTGGTGGAAACCGCAAGAAAGGGATGCCATCAAGCTGAAGGAGACCTATTGGGCGTTGTTAGCTCATAGGACTCCCGAGGCAGTACCGGCCGGCCAAGCGAGCCGCAGCCCGGGCCGTGGTGGAGGCAAAAACTCGGGTCTGGGAGGAGTTCGGGGAGGCCATGGAGAAGGACTATCGGTTCACCCTGAGGAAATTTTGGCAAACCATCCGGCACCTCAGGAGGGTGAAGCAGTTCTCCAGTAACACTGTTTACAGTGGAAGTGGGGAGCTGTTGACCTCAACTGGGGACATTGTTGGACGGTGGAAGGAATACTTCGAGGACCTCCTCAATCCCGCCACCACGTCTTCCATAGAGGAAGCAGAGGCTGGGTTCTCAGAGGTGGACTCGTCCATTTCCCAAGCTGAAGTCACCGAGGTAGTTGCTAAGTTTCTTGGTGGCAAGGCACCAGGAGTGGATGAGATTCGCCCAGAGTTCCTTAAGTCTCTGGATGTGCAGGGACTGTCGTGGCTGACTCGTCTCTACAACATCACGTGGCGGGCGGGGACAGTACCTCTGGACTGGCAGACCGGGGTGGTGGTCCCTCTTTTTAAGAAGGGGGATTGGAGGGTGTGTTCTAACTACATAGGGGATCACACTCCTGACGCCTCCCTGGGAAAGTCTATTCCAGGGTACTGGAGAGGAGGATCCAGCCGTTAGTTGAACCTTGGATCCAAGAGGAACAATGCCGTTTTCGTCCTGGTCATTGAACACTGGACCAGCTCTAGACCCTCCACCAGGTTCTCCTGATGGTGGAACACTGGACCAGCTCTATACCCTCCACCAGGTGCTCAAGGGTTCATGGGAGTTCACCCAGCCAGTCCACATGTGTTTTGTGGATCTGGAGAAGGTGTTCGACCGCGTCCCCCGAGATGTCCTGTGGGGGGTGCTCCAGGAGTATGGAGTACCGGGCCCTTTGTTAAGGGCTGTTCGGTCCCTGTACGCCCAGAGTAGGAGTCTGGTTCACATTGCCAGCAGTAAATTGGACCTGTTCCCAGTGCACGTTGGCCTCCGGCAGGGGTGTCATTTGTCACCGGTTCTGTTCATTACCTACATGGACAGAATCTCTAGGCACAGCCAGGGGCCGGAGGGGGTCCGGTTTGGGGACCGCAGGATCTCATCTCTGCTTTTTGCAGATGATGTGGTTCTGTTGGCTCCATCGAACCAGGACCTTCAGCATGCACTGGCATGGTTCACAGCTGAGTGTGAATCAATTGGGATGAGGATCAGCACCTCTAATCCCAGGCCATGGTTCTTGACCGGAAAAAGGTGACTTGCCCCCTTCAGGTCAGTGGAGTGCCCTTGTTCCAAGTGGAGGAGTTCCAGTATCTCAGGGTCTTGTTCACGAGTGGGGGGAAGATGGAGCGTGAGATCGACAGGCGGATCGGTGCAGCATCTGCAGTTATGCAGACGTTGTATCGGTCCGTCGTGGTGAAGAAGGAGCTGAGCCAAAAGACGAAGCTCTCGATTTACCGGTCGATCTTCATTCCTCCCCTCACCTATGGTCATGAACTATGGGTCATGACCGAAAGAAGGAGATCCCTGATACAAGCAGCTGAAATCAGCTTCTTCCGTAGGGTGGCTGGGCGTACCCTTAGAGATAGGGGGAGGAGCTCAGTCACCCTTAGAGATAGGGTGAGGAGCTCAGCCACCCTTAGAGATAGGGTGAGGAGCTCAGTCACCCTTAGAGATAGGGTGAGGAGCTCAGTCACCCTGAGAGATAGGGTGAGGAGCTCAGTCACCCTTAGAGATAGGGTGAGGAGCTCAGTCACCCTTAGAGATAGGGTGAGGAGCTCAGTCACCCTGAGAGATAGGGTGAGGAGCTCAGTCACCCTTAGAGATAGGGTGAGGAGCTCAGTCACCCTTAGAGATAGGGTGAGGAGCTCAGTCACCCTTAGAGATAGGGTGAGGAGCTCAGTCACCAGGGAGGAGCTCGTAGTAGAGCCGCTGCTCCTCCACATCGAGAGGAGCCAGCTGAGGTGGCTCGGGCACCTGTTTCGGATGGACGGCTCCCCAGGGAGGTGTTCCGGGCATGTCCCTCTGGTAGGAGGCCTCGGGGCAGACCTGGGACACGCTGGAGGGACCATGTCTCTTGGCTGGCCTGGGAACTACCGGAAGACCTGGAGGAAGTGTCTGGGATGAGGGAAGTCTGGGCAGCTCTGCTGGGACTGCTGCCTCCGCGACCCGGCCCCGGATAAGCGGCAGAAAATGGATAGATGCTTTTGAGTATATCACAACTTTTAACTGATATATTACATGATTAAGTTCTGTTGTTTGTTGCATGTACAATGACAATAAATTCATTGATTCAACACTAGTTAGTTAAAACGTGTTCAATACACTGTTTGCATTTGTACAACAATAAGAAAAACATTGTCAACGTCACAAAAATGCAGTGATTCAGTAAATATGACTGAATGGGTCATAAATCACAGAACAGTCATGATTGGCCATGTAATCTTCTTCTCTTCTTCCAGTGAGCCCATGTGGCCAATCGAGGCCAGAAACGCAGCGATAGCCAACCACTGCTTCACATGTGCCATCAACCGTGTTGGAACGGTAAGTCCACTGCCATGGAACAAACATGTCTGATCACTGATAATATCAAAGATACCATAATCCGACAATGAGGATGTGTTTAATGTATTCATCTAAAATGTTCAGGATGAATTCCTGTTAGTTGAATGTTATGAATCATGTTGCAATAAACTGGAACTCAAGGACTTGGTTCTTTATAAAAAGTGACACAGGAACAGAAATGCTGCATAAACACATGAGTGTAGAAACCACACGTATGAGACACTTTTTATTCATCTTCAGTCCACAAAAAGCAGACAATAAATGTGAGAGTTCACCTAAAATAATGTATAATAACATGAAAACTTGCAGATGAAGGCAGAAATCCTGAGTTATTCTTTCTCCCAGAGCTCAATTCAAACATTTAATAAACCAGCATGTGACCATCTAATGGAGATCTGATCAGTGTGTCCACTCACGAGCATCACACACGCATCCTTTAAAGAGGCCATATTGTTTTTATTTTTCCACAGTGAAAAGAATAAACTTAAAATAAAATAAAATACAATGAAATTAAATTAAATTAAATGAAAAACAATTAACAGAGTAGAGGCATATAGGCTAAGCCTGATCATCTTAACTATGTTTAATGAACACATAGACAGGTCAAAGTCCAGAAAAAAACCCAAAACAAAACAAAAGAAGACAAAAGAAAAAGAACATAAAAAATACAAAAAAGGAAATAAGCTATTTACACACACACACACACACACACACACACACACACACACACACACACACACACACACACACACACACACACACACACACACACACACACACACATACATATACAAATATTTACATACATATACACACACAAACATACATATATACACATATATACATACACCTACAGACAGACATACATACATACATATATGCACAATGATACATTTCCTATATATACCTACACATATACGTATATATATGTGTGAACCAACTATGTACTTGTAGTTTATACGGCGGGGAGGTGGAGAGGTGGGGGAGGTGGAGAGGTGGGGGAGAGGGAGAGGTGGGGGAGGGGTGTAATAGATAAGAGTTTCCTCTCATGTGGTCAATCCATTTTTTCCTTACTTTACATTTTTCTGATTCAAGTTGTAGTGAGAAAGTGAGCTTCTCCAAACTATAGATATTTTGCATAACCTCAATCCAATCTTCCTTTGTAGGCGCCTCCTTCTTTAGCCACTTCTTAGTGATGGTTTTCTTTCCTGCCACCAGCATTATTCTGTATAGATATTTGTCACCTGTACTTGTTATTCCCTGGCAGGCCTTCCAAAGGTATATATCCTAAAAAGAAGATGAGAGTTTGGTTTTCAAAATCTTCTCCATATTTTCCTTCATGTCATGCCAACATGTTGTAACACAGGGGCAATCCCGAAATATATAAAAGTGAGTAGCTTTATTTTCACCACATCGTCTCCAACATCTTGACATTTCTGCTGAGCTGGTGAAATAAAGTATCTCACTATGGTCTGCCAACCGTATTCCCTCCATGAGAGGGAGCATAACCCTTCCATTGTTGCTCACAGACCATCTCCCATTCTTCCTCTAATATCGTGATTCCAACCTCTTTCTCCCACTTTTCTTTTATATATATAGTATTGTCACTTTTGTAATTTTCTACTGCTTTATACATTTTTGTGATCAATTTCTTGCCCGGATCCGATTCAAATGCCAAAATAAAAACCTTGCTGATTAGCCCCGCCCACAGCCCTTGCTGATTAGCCCCGCCCACAGCTCTTGCTGATTTGCATCGTATTGCTTTGGTCTTTTCCAGATGGCTTGACTCCTCCAGTAAATGTAATGACAAAAAGCAAATGGAAAAGACAAAGACAAAACAGGAAAAGCTTTGACAACATGGAATAAGCAAAGACAATATAGAAAAAAATATGGCTACTTTTGTATATTTTTTTTTATTATTGATTCTCTTTATATTTCCACATTTATTTCCTTTTAATTTTGGCCCTCCTGTGATTCCATAGTTCAAACCAGTTTTTTTTTTTTTTTTATGATTTTGTTGGTGGAAAAATAATGTTTACTTCTGTGACGTGCTTTGGGTTGTTATGCACTGGAATCATTCTAAAACGCAACTTCCTGCAGGAGCACTTCAAGAGTGAATTTACGTCTGGCGACGGAAAGAAAGGTAAGAGGTTATTCACTTATAAGCTCATCTCAATCTGAATTAGTTAAGTTATTTGTTAAGATGATCTGGAAGTCACTGAGAAGTGAACTGTGCCTGTTTTGTTCTTTTATGAAATGAAATACACATTTCCCATTCGTATCTCGTGTGTGTGGCCTTCTAATCTCTTGATCTCAGGCAAATAGTTGTGACTTTCTTTTGTTTCCTATATGGGCTCAAATTGGTGGATATATTTGGCCGCTGAAAATGTCAATGAAATAAGCTTCTTCCGAGTACTACGTCACTGGAAATACATCAAGAAACCAGGTTACAGTTGGATGTGTTTCTTTAGATCAGATGTCGTGACAATAAGCTGCTCAGAACTCTGTTTCTTTGGAGTTTGGGTTCATGTTTTCTTCTGCCGTGTCTCTGCAGCTCATCATGACTTTGGACATTTCTACGGGTCCAGTTACGTGGCTGCTCCTGACGGCAGCCGCACGCCGGGCCTGTCCAGGACCCGGGACGGGCTCCTGGTGGTCGAGATGGATCTCAACCTGAACCGACAAGTCAGCGACAAGTGGAGCTTCAAGGTACATTGACCTTTGTACTTCCATTAAGGCTTCTTGATCACATTCATTCTCAACAATTACAAAGAGGAAAGAAAAAAAAAAAAGAGGACCTGTTTCTTAGCACAATTTCCTCCCTCTCATTTCAGTGGGAATGTATGAAGTATAATATTCGAGTAAAGTATGTCTTTGTCATGGTGGGAGGAAATCAGCTGCTGTCATATCAAGGCACAGCCACTTGGTGGCGGTATACTGAACTTTAGTTTTAATTGGCTCATGCTAATGGGACTTGTTTGCTGTGCTTCCCTGTGCAGATGACCGGGCGCTACGCCGAGTATGCAGAGGAGCTGACGGCGGCCGTGAGACACGACTTCAAACCCCAAATAGTCAAAGAGTAACAGACCATCCAGTCATCAACTCCCCTTTTACAAGATCGAGGAAGAACGACTCACTGCAACATCTCATGGCTCTTTGAGCCGCAGCTTTGTTCAATTGTTCTGCTACATTTAGATTATTTCTCTTTTTGTTTTCCACTACTTGCCAAACCTTTGAGCTTGATCGATGTCAGAGTGTTTCGGTGTTATGTTGATGTGGTTGCCACTTTCTTTATAGGGGGAAGTTGTCAGCCCAATTTCTACAAGTTGAAATGTTTCAGAGTAATATTTCTGTGATTTGTTAACATACTGGTAGTAAATCAACAAAGTACATTGAATTATGTATTTGTAATTGTCATTAGAAAAACAAGCAGCACCCTCTAGTGGTCCTCTACTTGAATGGTTGCTGTGTGAACAGGACCGTGACCACACTCTTTGTTTCAAGTTATGATAACTCACAGTCCACAACTGTTCACATTCTGGTAGAAGAAGAGAAAAACTGTAGCTGGAGGCTCTGTTCAAATGTTTTATTCACAACATACACTTTACTAATACACATGTGCATTCCAATGTGACCAAGTACAACAGCTCTGGAACTAAATTCTGCTTTCACAAAGCACTCTGGAGGTTTCAGCTGAGTGAGGCGTTCCTAATATTCATGAGTAGAAACACGTCCAGTTCAGTCTACACACATAATACTCACAATATGGCTCCAATATTAAAACCTCACGAGCCAAACTGGTCAAGAATCCCTTTATAAAGGCAGACCTGCTGCTCCGGATCACATTAGAAATGGACAAGTGTGCCTAATAAAGTGGCTGGTGAGGGGACAGGAGATACAGTTCTATGTTCAATACAAAATACAGTTTGAGCTATAGTAAAAACTTTCTTTCCAAGTTGAAGCACAGCCAGAGAGAAATGACATTTCAATATACTCAAAAATAAAAATATTTTTTTTTTATTTAAATAACAATTATGCCTGCTTTGAAAAGTGTAGTGCAAAAAGATAATACCAAATTAAACATGAGGAAATCACTGCGACCACGTCACCCGATTCGGTTCCACCAGAAAAAGCAAAAGTGTTGAACTGTTCATGTGCTTCCTGGCAGAAAGATCGAACTCCGTAGCTTCACTACGGAGCGTTGCATTGAACTGTCACTTAATTACCTGAGTCTCTCGAAACACCACCGCGTCCTGTGTTCTCTGTTTGAAAGAATCATCAGGAGCTGAAACCATGAAAGTCTCTTCCCGAAACCACGTGAAAGGCAGGTGGAGGTGAAGACGCAGACCAGCAGCCGTGCGCTCGTCCAGGATTCCCATCAGCCCTCAATCACATGCAGTATTTCATCGTGATCCCTGCTTGCACATATTTCATCCAGGTTCCTCTCCTCGGCCCACGAGCCTCCACAGTCCGTAAAATTCAAATAGAAAGTCCACTTGAACAATCTGCTCATTAAAAAAAAAAAAAAAAAAATTCCTTCCAAGTCGTAGTAACGTTGGCGTACATTTCTACATGTATGTGAAAGAACTGTGCAGCCACCCCCATGGGTTTGTCAGTGTGTGTGTGTGTGTGTGTGTGTGTGGGGGGGGGGGGTATTTCATGGTGATCCCGGGGGGGGGGGGGCATCAGAGAGAGACGGCCTGCAGCATGAGGATGTTACTAAAAGGAGCGAATACCAATCCACCGACTGTCCATCAACTCTCCTTAAAGACCAACAGGATGTCCTCGTCTGTCCCATAGCTCCGCCGAGCCTCCTCGAAGTTCCCCACGCTGGTGCAGCACACCCCTGAACACACACACACACACACACACACACACACACACACACACACACACGTCAAAACTGAACTAAACACTCCTGCACTGAAAGAAATCTGTATGTGACTTATATCCAAAATGAATTATTTAACTACTTATGAGCCACGAGGGAGAGCCTGGATTTTTTTTTTGTGCCTTTTTAAAAGCACATATTTTATTCGGCCTCATTTTGAGTTTTATGCTGAAAGTATTCACAGTGAGAATGATGAGAAGACTCCTATATCTTTAACTCAACCAAAGCAACATGGTTCTATCAAACACCCAACCTTGTCTGCCAATAGTTTCCCTCGCCAGTAACAGCTCCCACTAACCATCCTCCTACACTCCTCCAACACCGAAACCTCAAGCTGCTGTACCTCCACCAGCCCTACTAAACCTCAAGCTGCTGTACCTCCACCAGCCCTACTAAACCTCAAGCTGCTGTACCTCCACCAGCCCTACTAAACCTCAAGCTGCTGTACCTCCACCAGCCCTACTAAACCTCAAGCTGCTGTACCTCCACCAGCCCTACTAAACCTCAAGCTGCTGTACCTCCACCAGCCCTACTAAACCTCAAGCTGCTGTACCTCCACCAGCCCTACTAAACCTCCACCAGCCCTACTAAACCTCCACCAGCCCTACTAAACCTCCACCAGCCCTACTAAACCTCCACCAGCCCTACTAAACCTCAAGCTTCTGTACCTCCACCAGCCCTACTAAACCTCAAGCTGCTGTACCTCCACCAGCCCTACTAAACCTCAAGCTGCTGTACCTCCACCAACCCTACTAAACCTCAAGCGTCTGTACCTCCACCAGCCCTACTAAACCTCAAGCGTCTGTACCTCCACCAGCCCTACTAAACCTCAAGCTGCTGTACCTCCTCCAGCCCTACTAAACCTCAAGCTGCTGTACCTCCACCAGCCCTACTAAACCTCAAGCTTCTGTACCTCCACCAGCCCCACTAAACCTCAAGCTTCTGTACCTCCACCAGCCCTACTAAACCTCAAGCTTCTGTACCTCCACCAGCCCTACTAAACCTCAAGCTGCTGTACCTCCACCAGCCCTACTAAACCTCAAGCTTCTGTACCTCCACCAGCCCTACTAAACCTCAAGCTGCTGTACCTCCACCAGCCCTACTAAACCTCAAGCTGCTGTACCTCCACCAGCCCTACTAAACCTCAAGCTGCTGTACCTCCACCAGCCCTACTAAACCTCCACCAGCCCTACTAAACCTCCACCAGCCCTACTAAACCTCAAGCTGCTGTACCTCCACCAGCCCTACTAAACCTCAAGCTGCTGTACCTCCACCAGCCCTACTAAACCTCCACCAGCCCTACTAAACCTCAAGCTTCTGTACCTCCACCAGCCCTACTAAACCTCAAGCTGCTGTACCTCCACCAGCACTACTAAACCTCAAGCTGCTGTACCTCCACCAGCCCTACTAAACCTCAAGCTGCTGTACCTCCACCAACCCTACTAAACCTCAAGCGTCTGTACCTCCACCAGCCCTACTAAACCTCAAGCGTCTGTACCTCCACCAGCCCTACTAAACCTCAAGCTGCTGTACCTCCACCAGCCCTACTAAACCTCAAGCTGCTGTACCTCCACCAGCCCTACTAAACCTCAAGCTTCTGTACCTCCACCAGCCCTACTAAACCTCAAGCTGCTGTACCTCCACCAGCTCTACTAAACCGCAAGCTTCTGTACCTCCACCAGCCCTACTAAACCTCAAGCTGCTGTACCTCCACCAGCCCCACTAAACCTCAAGCTGCTGTACCTCCACCAGCCCTACTAAACCTCAAGTAATCTGAAGTTGCGTCTGTGGATCTCGTGTTTTGGATCGAATGAAGAACTTTTCAGATTGGAAATATTTTCATTGGAAAACTTTTCAGATTCTTAGCAAGTTTGCTCACTGCAGTAGCAGCACCGCCACGCGTAACTGGATAGCTTTGCGTGTTGCTCCTTTTGGGTTTAGAACCACTCATTTCACCGCAGCTGTAATCCGCCGTTCAAAACACGACTCCAAAACAGAACGTAGTGTTTACAGGCATAGCTTTACAGTTCCACCGGGAGACCAATCGTGTGACTTTATCCTACATCGTCAACACCGGAAGTCCTATGTATATTTTTGACCGAGCAGATTTGGTCACATTTTCAGTTGACCCAAAATAAAATCATAAAACCAAACTTCATGAATGCTTTTTGTGACAAAGAAGTATGTGTTCCAATCACTCTATCGCAGAAAAAACGAGAGTTGTAGAAATGATTGGAAACTCGTGACATTGTGTTCTTCACAAGTGTATGCAAACTTTTGACCACAGCTGAATCACTCAAACAGCACTACTGTATAAATAAACAATCCACGTCACCCACAAGCAGTGCACCTCGCCACCACCAGCTCTTTACATCTCCTTTTTGACAATTATTTATTCTCCACGCCCTTTTGTTGGTGCAGGAATTGTTTCGCCAGGTTTGGTCCTACATTAACAAAGAAGTCCTTACATTTATTCACCACCAAGTCCACATGATGGATCTTTATATCATTTTCAATAAAGTAATTTGGGAAATTGTCCTTACTGGGAACAGTTCTAATAATACTTCCTAAAACATTCCAAATACTTTAAAAAAAATTTCATTATTTAATAGTATTTTATTGTAATAGTCCCTCTTACATGTTCTCATTATATTAGTTGGTTTACTTTTAGATGTCTTGTTTATATTTTGCCTCAAGGTTTTTATGTTTTAGAAAATCTCTATATAATGTATTTTTCTTTTTACATGCATTTATTAACTCCTTTTTGATGTATTGATTATCATTATGCCTTCCTTACCTACTTCATTGTTTGATTGGGAAATGTTTATCATAAAGTAGCTTTTATATATTAAAAAAGTATCATAAGCATAATCAATATATTTTTCTCTATAAATTGCTTCCCAGTTAAATGACTACAAATCATTCTTTAGTTTATCCGTTCCGACTCGCCTGTAGTGAAGTTTAATGCCTTTCTGAGCATTTCTGTAGTTGATATCATTTATTAGTCCACTCACTATGGCATTGGCTAAAACATTAATAAATATATTATCAATTCATATTGCAGAATGAGTAGTGAACCTGCTGGGTCAAGGGATTTTGGGAAATAAATTCCGGCTGTGCAGTATGTTTACGAATTCTCTGTCTTTGGTGTTTGTTAGGATTCTGCAAATTGATGTTAAAATCTCCACAGACAAACATAACCTGATATATATTCCTCCGACCATTCATTAAAAGGCTTTCTTCTTCTTCATATCAATTTCAATAGTGATAGATTCTAATATATTATCCACCACTGTTGACGTACAGTATCTTCCACCACGTTGAACTGAAAGATTCCTGTCCGTGAACAAAGCCACACCACCTCCGCTCTTTATTCTGTTAGTTTCTGTGCACCATTTCAAATATCCTTCAATACAACATTTTTAAAAAAAAAATCACTGTCCCCATCACTATTTAACCACGCTTCTGAAATTGCAATAATATTCAAATGACATTTGAACTGGCCGAGAAAGAGTTTGATGATTTTAAAGTTGGCGATAAGGGCTTCTACTGTTGAGGTGGATCATTGACAAACTGTTCTCAGTGTTGATGACATTGTTAAATTGTTCCCGAGTATAATAGTTACAGTTTTCTATGATGTATGAAAAAAGTTATCAGGATCAATTCCCTTGGCATGAGGATGGTGCTCTGTGTGTTGAAAAAAGTTATGTACCAAACGGTTTTGTTCAGTAATTGTAAATATTGCCACAAGAAATGGAGAGTTCCATCATGCTTGGTAATTAAGGATACAGCATATAGTGTTATTTGGTGTGCTGCTGCGAGGATGGATAATAATTTGAACGTGTCTCAGGTATGCAATATCTCCTTTTGCTCTGGCAACTCTTAGTTCAGGCAGCAGTTCTTTCCTCCTCACCGCATCTGTGTCGCCCTCGTTCATCAAGATTTTGGAGCCTTTTAATCTCCTGGTACTCTGCAAAATGGTGTCTTTGTCCTTATGCCTAAGAAACGTTATCACAATGGGTCTGGGCCCATCACCTCCTGGCTTCCCTGTGCGGTGGGCTCTTGCTATTTCAATATCCTGCTGCAACTGTTCTTAACCCTTTAAGCATGCAAGTTCAGGACATTTCCAAGTACTCACGGTCAGAGTAGGCGGGGTTGTTGTAGAAGATGCAGCCGGTGGTCCGGTTGAAGCCGCACACGACCACGAAGTGGCCCTGGTACTCCGGCTTCCTGCAGAAGCACTTCTGGCCCACAGGCAGGAAGCAGCAGTATTTGACGGGGAGCGAGCAGAGCTCACAGGTCAGGACCACGGCGTTAACAAGAACGATGGCCACGTGACCCTGCTCCAGGTGGGACTGGATTTCCTGAACCGTCACCGAACTGCAGGGGGAAAACCACACACACACACACACACACAGGCTTCTAGATCGACTCTGCAAGAGGTGAAAGTTGTGAATCGGTTGATGATTAACTCACCATTTCCTCACCACCACACCTTTGCTCTCCGCTTTAAGGAAGAGCTCATTCACTCGGTCTTCTTCTGTGTCAAAATGCTTCTTATAGAAGGACTGCAAGCAACAGTGAAAGATCAGAGATGTGATCACAAGCACACAGCTTTCAATCCCGTGAGAGACTTAAACGCTCCCACAGACTGCGATTTTCACAATCTTAGAAGTTCGCAGCGAGCCGCACTGCCTGGACACTGTACAATCATACACAAATATTTACAACAGTGCATTAAAAACAGTAAAAACGACACAAGACAGTGTGATTGGCATCAGAGGGGATATGCAGTTTTGAAAAGATGAGTTTTGAGTTCTGATTTGAAGTGGGGAAAAGAGTCCAGGTTTCTCAGTTAAGGAGGCAATCAGTTCCAGAGACGTCTGTCCCCATCATCCTCGTCCTCTGTGAAGAGGCTGTGTACTAGGATGGTGGCAGGGTGGGGGGTGAGGGAGGGGCGGAGACGATTGATGTTTCGTAGGTGGAAGTCGGCAGACTACAAAATCATGTTAGTGTCTCGATAGAGCTGCTCAGGCTGGTTTAATCTAGAAAATCATGTTACTGTCTAGATAGAGCTGCTCAGGCTGGTTTAATCTAGAAAATCATGTTACTGTCTAGATAGAGCTGCTGAGGCTGGTTTAATCTAGAAAATCATGTTACTGTCTCGATAGAGCTGCTCAGGCTGGTTTAATCTAGAAAATCATGTTACTGTCTAGATAGAGCTGCTGAGGCTGGTTTAATCTAGAAAATCATGTTACTGTCTCGATAGAGCTGCTCAGGCTGGTTTAATCTAGAAAATCATGTTACTGTCTAGATAGAACTGCTCAGGCTGGTTTAATCTAGAAAATCATGTTACTGTCTAGATAGAACTGCTCAGGCTGGTTTAATCTAGAAAATCATGTTACTGTCTAGATAGAGCTGCTCGGGCTGGTTTAATCTCATAACAGTTGGAAAATATTTGGATCAGTGTGATTACTGTAAAAAAATATATGTAGCACTAACAAGGGTATTGTATGTATCTCCCCACCCAGTCTATCTCTCCGTCTTTCCTCTCCTCTCACCCCAACCGGTCAACAGAATGCCGCCACCTCTGAGTCTGGTTTCTACAAAAGGTTTCTTCAAGTTATGAGTTTTTCCTTTCCACAGTTGCAAACAACCCTGCTTGCTCATGTGGATATGTTGGGCTTTTCTATTTTCTCTGTTAAAAGCACCTAGGAATGACTGTGTTGTATTTAAAAATGTTTTTTTAATTAAAAAAAAAAGAAATACAGATAGTGGTGTACTCGCTCATCCCTAGTGAAAACATTGCCATTCAAGCAGGATAAAAAATTAAGAACTGCAATAAAGAATTCAAAAGCTCAGATAATAAATTGTTTCAATAAATTGAATTTAAAAAAAAAAAAGGGGGGGGGGGAAAGGAAGTCGGCAGACTGGGTAATGTCATTGGTGTGAGAGTGAAAAGATCGAGTGCTGTCGAGGATGACACCCAGACTTTTAACCTGGGGGGAGGGTGAAACGGAGGATTTATCAATGGTGAACCAGGTTTTTTGTTTTTTTCCCCAGAAAATTTTAATCGTGATTACGATTTTGGCTCCAAACGATCTCAAAAGGGGAAACGATTATGTGGTGTATTTCCAGTACACCTCCATTGTGAGGCTTCCTCCACTGTCAGACAGGAAATGATGACACGTTTGACCCGAACACGCCTGCGCAAGCTACATAGCGATAAGTTGCGACTTTTAAAATTCCCGAAAAAGTTATGAATGTATGGTTTCTTGCGCCTGCTCGCCGTTGACATACCTGCCGTAAACTAAACAAATATTGATCATGATAATAACAACGTGTTACACCAGTGGTTTAGGTTACGTGTCATTTTAAAGCTCAGTAATGCTAACGGTGGCTATCTATAAAGCACCGTAGGATTAACTTTTGTCAGTACATGACGTAAAGTAACTGTTCGTATATCCGATGGGTGAAACAGTTTGTAAAGAGTACAGCAAGAGATAAACCCTCCATGCAGTAGCTAATGCATTGCAATGAAGTAGAAAAGGTGATTTTCTCAGCTTGTGAAGGTTTTACAGAAGCGTGGTTCTCACAGGATGGCCAAAGTACCAACATAAAATGTAAAGCAATATGATGCACTACTGTAGTTTATATTAGTATCTAAAGTTATTTATTTATTGTTTTCAAAAGATTGAGCAGTACAACAGTTTATCTTTTACTACTACCATATTTTCCGCACTATAAGGTGCACCAGATTATAAGGCGCATCTACATTGATTGGCATAATTTACAACTTTGTTCATATATAAGGCACACCGCATTATAAGGTGCATGGAATAGACCAGTGGTCATAACCTTTATAGCTCAAAGCCATTAGGTTACATTTTCCACTGATTCTAACACCCAGAGAGGTGCACGCACTTTATTTTGATAGTCCTACCTGCAGCCTATGCCAGGACGACACTACACACAAAACCTTCTTCACTGCTGGTTGACAACTTACAACTACCGGTAATAAACTAAACTACATGAACTAAGCAACAAAAACACAACACAACACAATTATTACCGACACCACAAACCAAATAGAACCCCCAATAATTGCATTTAAAACACCACAAACAGAAACTCCCATAATTCATTGCAGCAATCGGCTGCACTGAGGAGCTCAGGATGCAAGGCATGATGGGAATTCATGTTTTGTGTTGTTGGAGGTTATTGTGGGTTGTTGTTGGGCTTGGTGTTGTGTTGATTGTGTTTATGTGTTTTTGTTCCCCAGTTCAGGGAGTAATTATTTCATCTAGTTTATTTTGGTTTGTTAGAATGTTGGTGTGCAACCATGAGTGCTGAAGGTGTTGTGTGGAGTGTCGTCCGCTCTGAAGATCAGGTTGAGAAGTTAGAGTTGTCAAAATAAAAGCTTCTGGTTGTTCAGCTGTCAAATAGCAGTCTAGAGTAGAGCAATTCTTCCATATATAAGGCGCACTGGCAGCTTTTGAGAAAATGTAAAGTATTTAGGTGCCTTATAGTGCAAAAAATACAGTACATTACAAGATATTTATATATTTTAACAGGAGAGACTTTTTTTTAAACATGTTCAATAAATGCTGTTCCAAATTCAAAGACATAACCGTGTAAATAATCGTGATTTCAATGTTGCCCACAATAATCGTGATTAGGATTTTTGCCATAATGGAGCAGCCCTATTAGTGTGGGAGGTGGGTGGGTTAGGGTTTACCTCTGTGGTAGAATGGCTGTCGTCTGCGTAGCAATGGAAATGTATGTTAAATTTGTATAAGATAGTAAAGAGGGGAAGGAGGTAAATGGTGAAGAGGAAGGGACTCAGCAGCGGAGAAAGCAGTGGATTTACAGGATTTAAGCTGAGTGAATTGAGTGAGAGAATAACACGTCGTAAACAAGAGGAATGGAATATTTGCTGTTGTAGCATTTATGTGTTTGAGAGAAATCTCAAAAATAGGAGGAGGAGGAGGAGAATATGGACCCATGGCTTGGAAAGAGGCCAACTTGGGATGATCATTTTGCAAAGGGAACATGAAGCAAGTACTTTTTAGCATCTACTAGCATTTTACGTCAACACTTACTGTTATGGTCTTTCATTTTCCAACAAAATACTACACTATACATAACAAATCCTTCACAGCAGCAGTCACCATCACCCCAAATATCTGACACTATCTGAATTCAATCGCAGGTTGTCTTTCGTGACAAGACCTAAGGTTTTGCTCAGATTCTCCCACGATTGTTGTCTTTTGTCTGCGGCAGATGGAAATCAGTGTGTAGGGGCCTTCAGTGAGAGCTCACCTGATTTTTAAAGCCTTTATCCACTCCCAAAGTCTGCGTGCAGAAGCGGTGTTTGATTCCTAGATGACTCATGAGGTAGGCCAGGTCAATAGTCCACACGCTCTCTGTGAGCTTCAGATCCCAGCACGCTCTCTGAAAGTCCTCATCACCGATAGGTTGGACGTACCTGCAAAATCAGACACAAAGTCAATCCCTGAAGGACAACAAGAGCCCGATCATGCTACGCTGTAAACAAATAAATGCAGAAAAGAGTGGGAAAAGTTACTTTAATCTACACACATACTCTGTCAGGTTTTTAACATCACATTTACACCACAATCAGATTGACATTTAAAGAGGAACTACGTAGTTTAGTGTTAAAATGCAGCTGAAACATAACTTTGAAGTACTTGTACTCCAAGAGGACGAGGATCTGACATCTCAAAGGAGAAAACAGACTCAAGAAACAACAGAAATACAGAAATAGATCATAAAGTGATGTGACATGAGAGCAACAACTTAACCAGAGGATAGCGCAACACATATGACAGCAAAACACAAAATGACCCCAAAGAGGAACAAACTGACAGGTAGGGGTTGACCACAACAAAAAGTAGTAGTTCTTCAACCTGACAATGTGCTTTCAGCTACTTGTTTTAATCTGAGAGTTTTACTTTCAGCTTAAGGAGGTTAAGATCGACTTTCGTATGCTTCGACACAGTATTGGGAACATGGGTGTTTTCAGGACACTGAGGATGATCTCTGCTTTAACGATTTCAACGTTGACAGACTCGAAGTACTTTGTCGTGCACCTACTTGAGGACCATCTTGGAGCAGGCTAAGCCACAGTCCCAGTGGTACAGCTGCCGGATCACAGGCACATTCAGCAGGACGGCATCCTCTGAGAAGAGCCCACAAGTTAAAGTCCAAACATTCACTTTTAAACCATTGTTAGCTCACGCCGAGCTACTTACTACACATCAGCACACTCACCTGTCATTCTGTTGTGTGATGTTCGTTTGAGGCGGACGGCAGCTAACTCTTTACGAGCTGGTCAGCGCTGTTTAGCACCCTGGTTGAGGGGTTTGTGTTTCCTCATCGATACGAAGTTAAGGAAAACTAGCCTCCCAGCAGCTAGTTCTCGTTAGCCTCCAGGCTAACTGTGTTTACTAGTCTGTCAGCACGTCCGCTGTTTATCCGGAGAGACCACACCCGCAGCGCGTGCAACAATTAAGGCATACAGTTATCATCTGGAATGGAAGATGTGAAAAATCAAGAGAGAAAGGTCGTTTTCAGCGAGCGAGTTTTTAGATGCACTCGCTTGCCCCGAGAGGCTCCTCTTCAGGTGTTGTTTGTTAGCTCTGAGATGCTGCTTTTGTTGTCGTTCCAAAGTTACATCGCCGCCCTGCGGCGAGGAGGGCGCACTGCAGCGCTAGCACCGGTTCACACCAACGATCATTCAGTCCTTATTCAGTCTGTGTTTATTGCAGTGGCGGCTGATGATACATGTCTAAGGTGGGGCTCTTCATTATTATTCAATTTCAGGTAATGTTAACTTAATTTAAATACAGCGCGTTTATAAACCACATTACAACATTAGGGCTCTTTTATTTTTTTAGATTCAGAGAGGCCCCCAGTGACGAAATATTATAGTCCTTTTAAACAGCTCGTGAATAGAGAGCACTTGTTAAGATGACTCGTTTATTAACACTTGATTATTAACGAATACAAGCAGAAGCATCATTAGTCCCTTTTAGAAAATGAATGTGTTTTGGGGCTGATTTACTTGAGATGACAGTTAGTCTGAGTTTAGGGAAAACAAAAGGTATATTTTTAAACAACAACACATTAATTCATCTTTCAAAGCATTTTAGAATGCTTTGAAAGAAACCTCAAAAAATAATTGCATAATACACTATGTATTTTTTAAGTTGGTGAAAAACCTCACACACACACACACACTCTAAATGTATGTTTATGGATGGTTGGAGGAAACTTGAGTACCCAGAGAAACTCCTTGGAAAAAGAAAATAATCACAGATTATGTGTGAACGGTTCCATCACACTCCACAGTGTGCAGAAACTCCTCAGTTCACCTCAGAAGACCAACATGAAGCCAACAGTGGTTACATCATTTATTAATTTCTAAACAGACACACTGACTTCAATGAACACGGGACAGATACAATGTCACTTTGGTTCAACAGTACCTCAGATATAAAGTCTCTATAAAAACCGCCTTAGTTCACATAGAAACTTTGGCATCCCTTTTGTTGCCCAGACAAAATGTCACAGCTTGCATTCTGTGCTTTCAAGTTCCTGTCACTGTTCCAAGTCCTTGTTCATTTCACACTGGTAAGAAAAGAAAGGCTACAGCAGAGTGTATGGACAATGTACACGTGGATGCTTTTTCATTTTGGGAACAGACACAAAGTTAATACATGGTGTTGAGTCAATATGTATCAGTGTTACATTTTCAAGTATGATATGAAGGCATTTACACTGTATTGTACAAAAACAAACAGTCCACAGTAACGACGCTACAGTAAGGTGCAGACCAGGGGTCTGTTGTAGTGAATCAATCTCCAACACAGCGTTGCTCGTGTTTAAATCCTCCCACCAGACCCGACGGGTTGAGACTGAGGCGACAAGCATCCCGTTCTCCGACACAAAGAGAGGCTCAAAGGTTCGAAATCTGCCCAAAGTCAAAGTCCATCCCCCCTTCGTGCAGGCTGCGCTCGTTTGCGTTGTCGAAGCTGTTCTTCCCGTGGATCTGCTTGAGGTGCTTTCGGAGGACGGGCTTGTGGGCGAACACCATGTCGCAGTAGTTGCAGCGGTGCGGCTTGTCCCCGCTGTGCAGGTTCAGGTGGTCCAGCAGCGAGCACTTCTGGGTGAAAGTCTTCCCGCAGATCTTACACTGGAAGGGCTTGATGCCGGCGTGGACCCGCATGTGCCGGTGCAGGTTGCCCTTCTGCGTGAACGTCTTCCCGCAGATCAGGCACATGAACAGCTTGTGCATCTTGAGGTGGTTGGCGTAGTTCTCCAGCTGGCGGAAGACCCGGGCGCACTTGGGACACTGGTGGTACCACTGCAGGGGCTTGTCGTAGATCCGCTGGTGTCCCACGTGCCTCTCCGTGGGGACGGAGGAGGACGGCGGGCTGAGCGCGTACCCGGCCAGGCCGGGGGGGACCGCCATGTCGATGCTGCGGCTGTCCACGGTGGAGTTGATGAGCGAGTGCTGGGGCTCGGGGGAGTGCAGGGTGGCGGGGGGGCTGGCGGGAAAATGACCAGGGGTGGTGGCGTTCTGTGCCGCCTCGGTTACAGACTCCACCTTTATTATGGTGATGTCGCTCTCTGCCACGCCCTGCCGGGGACCGCTGCTCAGGGTCTGGACGGGGCTCGGCTGAATGATCACGTCGTCGTCGTCGTCGTCGTCGTCCTCCTCGTCATTGTCGCCATGATCGTCGCTCTCCACCTGCTGGACCTCCTCCTCTTCCTCCTCCTGATGGACTGTCCGGGTCTGAGGGCGCTCCTCCTCCCTCTGTACCTGAGAAGAGTCCTCCTCCCTCTTCTTGAGCCTCATGTCCACGTCCACCTTCAGACGGCGTGAAGCCGGAGGCTTGATGAACTTGCTGAGGGCCTGCGTGCACTGCTCCACGATGTGGCCCATCTGGAGGAAGCTGGCCACCGTCAGGTAGTGCACCAGCTCCAGCTCGGGAAACTCCAGCAGGCCCGTGTAGCAGGACAGGAGCAGCTGACGGCCCACCTCCGCCTCCTGGATCATGGAGATCTGGACCTCCCTGGAGTCCTGCTGCAGGATGAACTGGTCCCTCAGGAAAGACGAGCCGGCAGCGAACACCACCTTGTGGCCGGGAACCTCCAGCTGGTTGATGCGCACAGCCACGTCACAGAAGCGCTTCTGGTGTCGCAGGAGGTTCATCTTCTGCAGCATGGAGTCCCCGAATGTCGCAAAGCGGAACTGCAGGATGACTTGGTTCTGGGCCATGGTGAACCAGAGGACAGCGGCAACGATCCTGTGAAAGACAAACCCAGAGACTGGATCAGCTCCTCTTCAAAATCACTTTTTCATCCAGAAGGTTTGTTTCTGCCTGTTTGGTTCAGACTCTGGGAACACAAGGCAGGTTTGAGATGATCTGAGAGGTTTGGATGAATCATAACAGAAGATCTGAGATGGATTCTCCTGAACCATTCAAACTTTGCAGACTGGTAGTAATGGAGGAGGAGGAAGGCAGGGGAGAGAGCTGAGAACTAGACTGATGTGGTCCTCTCTCTCGGTGTTTGTGAGGACTTGAGCAGCAGCGGGTTGAATCTGCCATCTTGTAGTCTTTTGAAATAAAGACAGCAGTCAAATGGACTGAAGACAAAAACATCAATTCGCTTCTCTAAATCCTGCTGAAACATCAGTTCTCCTCTCATATTCTTCAGGTGATGAGACGCTGTCTCTGTGATTGTTTTATTATCGCTGCTCAGACTCAGGTCGAAGTCTGTGACCTCATGATTTCTTCTTTTCAACGTTAAGGACTGAATGGATGCACTCACTTTAAATCTCTTATTCCTGTATCCAAATGCAGCTACTACCAACCAAACCATCGCATCACTTTTTTTTTATATAAGACCACACCGTGACAACTCAATGACAAAACATCCAACGTTGCCAGATTGGCTGGGCTCCTGTGTTCAGTGTCAATCACAAACTGTTGGTCACCTATACGAAGTCAAACATACTAAATTGAAGTTTGTTGGTGTTAAGGTGGACGGTACAGGGGCTTAAAGGCCTGGACACACAGACCCAGACAGAGTGTTGACCTCAGGGCCGTCATCAGATTAAAAAACCTTATTACAACTGAAATGAAAAGTGTAATAACTGACTAATGAGTCAGTTATTACACATCAACTAACTGACGTATGAGGGTGTTTTTTAATATCTGAGTGTTTTTAGCCATTTGATTTTTCTCTAATCAATTTTTGGTTGCCTATTATATATATATAAATAATGGAAACAACAGTGGCCGCAGAGAAAAACCATGCAAGCTCAATAATACCGAGAAAGTCCCTCCTGGGATTCGAACAGCGACCTTGCAGACGTCTGATCAGGTTCATCACGTTTCTTTGTTTTCTAAAGATTCAAAATCCCAAACACATCGTATATGTAACACTGAAACAATTGTGAAATACTTGAAATCTTTGAAAGTGAATCTGTAAACTGCTGTGGACGGAGGGCAGCTCATCCTGCTCCTCCGGCCTGCTCGTCTTCCAGCCCGCCGCCGGCGGCCAACAGACCGACACCGGGCCTCCGGCCCGCTGGCTGCCCTGCCCTGCCTCGGTCGAGGCGGTGAGGCGAGGTGTGTTTACCTGATAAAGCCAACAGGACGGGTGTTTATCGCCGGGACACTGGACCGCGTCCGTGCGGGGACGTGAAGCGGCTGCACCGGATACAAAACATCCGGGCCCCGCAGGACGTCTTCAGCCAGCTTCAACCGTGGACCCGAAAGGCTCCTCCGGCGTTCACTGCCACCTGGTGGAGCGGAGTGGATACTGCACCCATTCCTCTTCTTCTTCTCTCTGTGTGTGTGTATATATATATATATATATATGTATATATATATATGTATATATATGGAACACTGAAACAATTGTGAAATACAATATTATATATAATATATAATATAATAATAATAATAATATAATAATATAATATATATGTGTGTGTGTGTGTGTGTGTGTGTGTGTGTGTGTGTGTGTGTGTGTGTGTGTGTGTGTGTGTGTGTGTGTGTGTGTGTGTGTGTGTGTGTGTGTCACTGAGCATCTCACCACAGGGGGCCCCTGTTTTTTTTTTCATTGATTAAACTCCATACATGCCGAAGCAAAAACACAGACATATACAAATAAGAAACACAATTATTTAATTAGATTTTCTGTAACACATGTAGTAAATTACAGTGATTTAACTTCCTTTAAAATGTCCTCATATCATTCTTGACAGATGACAAATTACGCTTTCATAAATCTACTCGTGTAGCACATTCATTAAAGTGCTATCTATTCTGAATGCAATTTGAAATCAGCCTCAGTTGCCTGACATATAAATATGTATTTACAAAATGATCACCAGTATTAATTGAAAAGAAGTTTATTACAATGACAATTTTTTTTAATACTTAATAACATGTTATAATGCTTACTAAAATCTGTCAGAATGAAAAAAGTAATTGTATCCATCAGCTCTCAGATCATGTCTTCTTGACACACCTGAAAAAGTCAAAACAAGTTCTTCAGTCTCACATCATTTACAGACACATATATTTAAGGAAAGTTTTAACCCTGAAGTGTAGTAGTTGGATATTTGCATGCTAAAAGACTTTAATCTCAGTACTCAGTGGAACACAACAATTATAAACTATAAACTACGAATTTCACATGGATGTCACAATGCTTCAGTTAAAAATCATCTCTAAATAGGCTTGACTTCTTCTATACAAAATAATGAATTACATATGGTTTACTAAAATTACAAGGTGCCTTTCTTAAGAAAAGGGTCATGTCGCATGCATTGGTTTACTGACTGTTGTACACTGCATATCTTTACATTTTTCATATTTTTTATTAAAAATATGAAATCAGGTGCACTAACAAGATTCTTTACTTAAGTGAGGAGACCCAACATATTTTGTTCTAAGAAGGAATACTCCAGAAATACCACATATCGAAATATCCCTCTGTAATTTGTAGTATCTCCTTCAATGTATCATTGCTACTTACAGAAAAATACATGAAGTGATGTGAAAGTTACTAAATATGGTTAATAAAGGGTTAAATCATATTCATATCTTACTTAAATTTGTGTGAAACATCCACTCCCACACTGCATTAAAAAGCTTTCTCTTCATACTGAACTATTTTGTAATTAAACAAAAAAAATAAATGGAAAAGATATAGTTAATATATTTCCTTTTTGGTGTTATGAAGGTGAGGAGTTGTTATTGTATATATTTACGGTAAATTCAGCTTGATGATATCAAAACAGAACTGTCTAATGGTAGATGTACATGCTTCTGGTCAACAGTAGCCGTTATAATTTAAGAGTAAAGGTCTCAGATACCAGATGAAGGCGTATCCTCCCAAAACCAGCAGGGTAGCCAGGGCCACGAATGCAGCAGCACACAGTGAAGAAACCCTCAGAATGTATGAAGTACCTGCAACAAGGAGTACCGTGCTGCTTCTTGCATAAAGAACAATATTTTGAGCTCATTAAAGCTATGACAGAGATCAAGTTAAAGAAATAAAGCACAGGCTCAGTTACCTCTCACTTTGGCCCACAAAACACAGGAACATTTCAAGGCCTATGAGAGAGAAAAAAAAAAAAAATCAATCAAATGTGGTAAAGTTTCTCAGGTGTGACTTTACTCGTTGTGCCCACCGTTTTCCACTGACAAACAGCCCGTAGGATGATATAGTAGTTTTTGCTCCTCTCCAGCGGAGCATTGTAGAAGCCTCCATAGAGGCGTCCGTCCCCCACAGTGAAGTTCATCTCCGTCCCAACATGGCGGAGGTGGAGCTGCGCCGCGATGTACTCCGGTGGCTCTGAGCTCGCCGGAGCAGAGCAGTCGAACGTCACCATCCCATCTACGGGAATCACCAACACTTGGTACGAACTGGAACAAAGAGAAGGACACGTTCTGATTTTATTTCCATTTTAATTCTCAATAATTCCCACAAGTGAAAACATATATTGTAGAAGGAGAGTGACGTTTGTCTTTTACACATTCACTATTTTCTTACAGAGATCAAAAGCAGTGGATTTGATAGTTGTTGAACTGAATGAACGATGTTGGCTGCTTTTTATCTTCTCTGACTGCTACTGGAGCCAAAGGCAGAATAGGTCTTCACAGGGGATTCGTTGGACTCATTTGGGGGCTTATGGATGCATAGCATATGGAGTAATACTATTGTTGACCCGTGGGGGCAGGGTTGTACAGTATAGCTCACGTGTGACCAGCAAAAGATACCAATACTGTAAGACAAAGTAACCTGGAAGGCAACAGAAATACTGATGACATGGAGGAAAGACGAATGTGTACATGGATTCAAGAAAATGTAAGATCATTTTCCCCTCAAACTGAAGTACTACTAGTTTTACTACAAATACTTAATTGAGCAGTTGTTTGTTTTTGAATTGTTGTCCTGCATGAAACCAAAAAAGGGCACTTCCCTCTAATGGACCTATTGATGAACAACCACAGCGACATGACGGATGTATGGCAGCAGCGTCTGAAAGGCTCATAGTGATTTATGTGCATTTTGGGACTTTTACTTACTGGGCAGTGACACAAGAATTACTGGAGCTTAGTGCTGCTTTTGACACATTGAAATTGGTTTAAATCTTACTTGCAAGAAAGAGACAAATACGTGTCAAAAGGTCATTTTGAATCTGAGTGTATAGAAATCACTTGTGGGGTTCCTCAAGGCTCCATCCTTGGGACTATTTTATCTAACATCTAATTGCTCCCTCTGGCTCAGATCATGAAACGTCAGATAGAGTCCAAATAGTTTGATCGTATCGTATAAAGTGTGTGATCGTGCGAGGACTCAGTGTGTCAGTGTCGGTCTTAGTCTATTAGTACACTGGTATGTCGTCCTGATTGTTACCTTAACGAGTCCAGAGTGCTGGGCGATCGACGGAGACTCAACGCTGGTAGAGGAGTCTCAAATTCGCTATAGTAGACAACCGGTGCTGGGGGAACTGTTAGATATCAGGTTTGAATGTGCATTGCCGAGGACAGAAAGGATAAAGTGCTGTAGCACCGGCAGCACAGGGATACCTGACAGGCTGGTGCTGGTGCTGATGGTGGCGGTGAACCTGGTGGAGGTTGCTGTGATGGAGATGCTGTAGTTTGTAGCTGGAAGGAGGCTGAGGCAGAACTCTGGCCGGTCGTCCTTTGAACTCAGATACTTCTGCCTTCTATCATGAAAGGACCTCTGGTAGTCTCTGGTCCCAGTGTAAAGCACCTAAAATGATGACATCAAGTCTGGCTGGAGACTGCAAACCCACAACAAGCAACAGAGAAAGATGAACTCTTGTCTTACTTTGTATGTTTCTGTATCCTCCTCGTATTTTTCTGCCTTCCATCGCAGACATTTTTCGTTAAAGATTGATAAATGAGTTATCGGTGGCTTCACCTCTGTAAGAGAATAAACAAAAGTACAAATATGTTTTAAAGGAGTCACATGGTCCAGCCGTTCAACACCTGCACATGGTCTTGTTGGTGCAGAAACACTGTATTTGAAGTTTATTGCTCCAAATCCAGCTTTTCCTTGATATTCCTCCATTTGAATATTGGATCATGGGAGCTACGTTCAGAATCTGCTGTGTCTGTGTGAGCTGGACTGGCTCCACCCACACATGCCCATCTTGGGAAGAGGAGGAAGTACTTCCTCTCGCGGTGCCATGTGCCAGAACAGAGGCCTGTACTATGATGCTGGATTTTCTCTTATCGAGATAACTTCAGGATTAACTGAGGTTTTCTCTAATCCGGGTAACTTCAGGATTAACTCAGGTTTTCTTGGGCGTCGTTCCAGGTATGGAGACGATTATTACTGTTAGAAAACCATTAGACAGTGACTTCTGCACAAAATGATCCTTAAATTTCACATTTCAAAATTTGTATCAATTCAATTACAGTACCAAATCCAACACATACACTTTTAATGAGAAAAACCCAACAATTCCATGAGCAAACAGAGTGGAACAGGTGGAAAGAAAAAGCACATTTAACAGGAAGAAACCTGCAGAATCAGTGGAGATGCTCTGTTGTTGTGGTTGGGACCAGGGGATAGAAAGACAGGCCGGGATATTTCACTGTGAGATGAGTGTTTACCGGGGAACATTAACATTAATTGTTATTCCGTTTTCTTGCTTTCTTGGTACTCACCTATGCACTTCAGTGTAGCTTCCTGCCACAGCCCTGAGCTGCCACACCGGGAGACGTCACTGCCCCTCCAGCTGTGGTATCCCTCCACACAGCCGTGGATCACAACACTCCGGTTGAGCCACAACACCTCCGAGTTCGCCAGGACGGGAATCGGGCCGCATTCAGCTGGAAAAGGAGTCGAACCGTAACAGAAAAATACACTTCATAATACACTTTTTTTTTTTCTTCAGGTAAGAGTAAATGTGACTGCCCTCTGTTCAGGTTGAGCAAATTTAACACATGTCAAATGAAATACTTGTCACAATAAGAAAACGAGCATTCCGAGATTTCTGACCTCTGCCAAGGGAGGTATTCCGCGTATTCCAGCCGTATTCCACATCCAGATCAACTGCCTTTATTCATTAATTTAGTCAGTGATCACATGATTTTATTTCATAATTTCATAGAAGGCATTATTTTGCTCGATGAAAACAATTTTGATCCAGATCACCAACAAAATGTAATGGCTTCTTCTTTTGAGCAAAATGCATGTCGGCCAATTTTTATGAAGATCTGCTGATTAGTTTTTGAGATATCTTGTTATCAGACAAGTCATTTTAAAACCTCCTTGGCGGAGGGACTTAACACATTGCCCTGAAGGTCACATCAAACTCATGAAGGTGTGATTGTATTTGGTCGTGGTTACGTCAATTAAACACAGTGAGTTGAAATGTATACTTTTGTGTTTCCTTGGAGTGACACAGCTGCTCCCTGTTTTCACTGTGGGAGCTGAAGCGACTCACCTTTACATATGAGAGTAGCTTCCTGCCACACGCCGGAGCTGCTGCACACAGAGACGTCACTGCCCGTCCAGCGGTAGTATCCCTCCACACAGCCGTGGATCACAACACTCCGGTTGAGCCACAACACCTCCGAGTGAGCCAGGACGGGAGTCGGGCCGCATTCGGCTGGGGAAAAAAAAAACGCAGCATTGAACTTTATAATACGTATAAGTGGTTGATCTTCTCTGCATCTTGGGGTATCAGAACAATCACTTCGTTTCTACTGGTGAAAGGATTCATCCACACTTTCTACTTGGCTCTGTACTCTGCTGGAAGCAACTGAAACAAGAATAGGTTTATCTTAAGCATGAGCACAGGGAGGTGGAGTAGATTTTAGTTTGGTTTAGGCAAATAAAACATTGTCAAGTGAAAACAAAAAACTGTTTAGTGTATTTGTTTACACGACAACGGTGCTCCGAGCCACTGATGATGCAAATTTTCAAAAATGTTCCTTCTCCGTCTCCTCAGAAACCGGGGAAGTTCAACGTTTTTGTAAAAGTGTCCTGCAGAGTGTCATGACTCCTGGTCCTTATACTCCTGGACTTGGTAGTTTTATAGTGGACAGTTGCCCTAATAACAATTAAACTTGGTCGCCTGTTCTCACGAATGTCCGTGTTCTCCCAGTGTTCATGTTTATAAGGTATTGTTCTCTGCGTGTGTGTGTGTGCGTGCGTGCGTGCGTGCGTGCGTGCGTGCGTGCGTGTGTGTGTGTGTGTGTGTGTGTGTGTGTGTGTGTGTGTGTGTGTGTGTGTGTGTGTGTGTGTGTGTGTGTGTGTGTGTGTGTTGTATTTTATAAATGACCTATCATAGATTACCAACCAGAACATTCTATTATTGTTTATTCCACAATGAACATCAAAATACACCAAACCATGTGTCCAGCATCAGAACTACATGTATGACGTTTGCATGAAAGAAAAGCAGGTGAAGATCAGTTCAGTATTCAGCGAGTTCTGATTGATTAAAATCTCTGACACTTCATTGCTCCAGTCAAGCAGATTAGACTGAGCGGTGCAGACGACCGGGCCAAGATGGCGGCGCCAGCGCTCGCCAGCGCCAATAGGGAGTAGCGGTCAGTGCGGCGTCATGTCTATGGACTCACCCTTGCATATGAGAGTAGCTTCCTGCCACACGCCGGAGCTGCTGCACACAGAGACGTCACTGCCCGTCCAGCGGTAGTATCCCTCCACACAGCCGTGGATCACAACACTCCGGTTGAGCCACAACACCTCCGAGTGAGCCAGGACGGGAGTCGGGCCGCATTCGGCTGGAAAACCCCGCGGGAAAAGTAGCGTTCATGAAAAACTTGTTTACTACTGAACAGCTGTTGTTTTCTACTGGTACCATAGTTATGGAATAAAATGCTCCGTGATTCCAGTTGGGCCAGTGGGCTGTTTTCAATGACTGGTGGTGATAATCGTGACAAATTGCCTCCAAGATTTGAGTAAACACATTAAAATGAGTTGTGTTTGTTGGTGAGCCAATTGATCTCTTTGAGTCCATATCGAAATACTGTTGTTGCTATGGTAACAATTTTTTTGGGTGTCAAAACTTATCAGATAGTTTAATAAAATGTCACAATTTGGGCCTTCTAATGATGTTTTTACATATTTATCGATGCATCACTAATGCATACAACTGAAATAAATAAATGCATATTTAAATTTTTACTTGGGACTCAAGCACTCGTCTCCTTGGTAACGTTCTGGCCTCCACCCTATCCTGCCTCTGAGATGGTCTCACATTCTCCTGACAATGTGGCTGTCATATCATCGACTGTCACTAGATGTCACTGTGAACCTTTCTTTCTTACACTGATTGCATAAATATGGGCCATGCAACCTGCATAGATACATACAGTATATAGTTAAAAACTAACAACAGCCATTCAAATAGAATAGTTTTGGGAAAAACTGGAGAAACTCAGCATCGGGAAGGGAGCAGCTAATGAACCTGCCACTAAACAGGGTTGCATGCACAGTAGGAAACTCAGTACTGTACCTTTGCACTTCACAGATACTTCCCCCCACTCTCCTGACAGTGAACATGTTGAAACATTATCTCCACCCTCCTGGTAAAAACCATCCAGACACTGGTACTGCACACTGCTCCCCGGTGTGCTGGTGTGATCCCAGAGGAGGTTAGTGTTTGGGTGTGTTATTGGGGGGCCGCAGCTTATTTCTGAACACAGATATGAATTAGTCCACACAGACACAGAGAAGCACTGAAAAAACACAAACAGAAGGATTAATAAACTCGCTGCACAGTGTTAACCAGCTCAGAGCTTCTAAAACTGTAGACGTCAGCTACACGTACACTCGTAGTGCTCTTCTTTATGCCATGGAAAGAGTTAAGCAGTCATGAAAAAGATTGTTGTCACCTTGACAAAGCACTGAGGCTCCCTCCCATTCTCCACTGGGCGCACACACTGAAACACCTCCCCCTCCAGCTCTGACATATCCTGGCTTACACTGATGCTCCACCTCCGAGCCCACGGTGGAGGTTTTGTCCCACAGCATGACTGCATTATGGACGGGTGACGGCTCACCACAGTCAACTTCTACAGAGGTGGAAATGGTCATTGTTTTTTTTGGGGGGGGGGTTTTGGAGAGCATCAGCAGAGAATGAAACCACCCGATGAAACGGTGTGAGACTATGTTACCTTTGCACGAGATGTGTGACTCTGTCCAGCTCCCGGCCACTGAGCACACGGACACATTGTTTCCCTCACTGTGATAAAAGCCTGTTTTACAGAAGTACGTCAGCGAGCTTCCAGGAGTGGAGCGGCCGTCCCACATCTGCCCGGTGTGGGGCAAAACAGGAGGGTCTCCACATGAAACCTCTGTGATGGAGAGCGACACACCTTTGGTTATGGACAAGTTAAAACAATTTCAGTTACACTAAATATGTTTTGTTGATGACTCCTGCTTCTTCATCAGTTATTTCATCACACTTGTTAGAATCGTTTATCTTTCAAAGAAGCCTTCCACTTGTTGGATTATTTATCATTTATTTATGTCGTTACATGATTATAGTTCATTTTATTTCTACTTTATACGCTTCCTCTTTTAATAATGACCGGATGTTTGTGAATTGTTTTTCTCTTTTGTTAAATCATGAAGCACTTTGAGCTGCATTTTATAAACCAAATGTACTTTGTGACTGATGTTATCATTATCATTATAAACCAATTGGTTACAACTCATTTATGACTGTAGTAATTACTCTGAACTGTAATTGCTGACTACACTTTAATTCCCTCACAGTACTGTACATATGTCCAACTCTTAATATTGTAGCGACGGCTGTGGAGTGAAGGGCTCAAAGGACCAGGGGAAGTGCTCCTCATAACTGTATGTGTTTCCCTGGGTCCACGTTGCAGTTCCGTGTTTTAGTCTTACTGTTGTAGTCAGTTATAGTTTGTGTATTTGTGTGTCTTGTCTTACATGGGGATTTATGTGCAATGTGCCGAGGCGAGGGGAGGTGGCTGGTGAGCACACCCCTCGGAGCAGGGCGTGTTGAGTGTGGTTCAAATAAAGACATTCCTGAGTCGTCTATTTATTTATTTATTTATTTATTCATTCATTCATTCATTCAAACTTTATTTTACCAGGTTAAGTTCACTGAGAACTGGATCTCATTTTCACGTATCAGTATTATTATATGCATTACTATATATATATATATATTGATTATACAATCACATTATTAGCATTAAATATGATGACATCAAGATGTCATTAACTAATTTGAGATGAATATATTCAAAACTACAACTTTGTGATGAATTCAATACTACTACCACAACCACTACTGATGATGATGATGATGATTATGCTAATAATAATAATAATAATTATTATTATTATTATTATTATGTATTTCTTTAACTAGTTAATTGTTTTGCTTTTTCATCATTGACTAAACATCTGGGGTTCTCCTTGTGGTGTGAACTGAGGATTACCTTGACACGCCAGCGTGGGGAGTGTCCACTGGCCGTTTTCATTACAGGTGGATATAAAACTTCCTCCTGTGTTTTTAAAGCCCTTTATACACACATAGAGCACAGTGCTGCCGGGGGCTGTGTCACTGCCCCACACCTGCTCAGTGGATTGGATTAAAGGAGGATTCCCACACGAGATCTCTACGAGGAAAAGACCCATCACCGCTGTAAACACCACAACAAGCAGCTGCACATCTGCATGAATCACGGAGGCGGTACCTTGACAGAGCACAGAGGGCGTCTCCCAGCGCCCGGCTCCGGTACACACCGAGACATTCCCCCCTCCAACATTACGGTATCCAGTGTTGCACTGGTAAAGCGCCTGGGCTCCCATCCCGGAGCTCTTGTTCCACAGCAGGTGAGAGTGGGGGAGGGCAGGGGGAGAGCCACAGTCAACCTCTGAGAGCCGAAGAAAGCAGTGACATCCAACAGTCACAAACTACCTGAAAACTCAGCGCAGGTGTGGAAATGCACACATGGTTTGCATCATTCATGCTCGATTTTGCTGCATCATGTCACCTTCAAGGTGGGCGTGACATGACTGGTGTCACCACAGCTCTGTGTGTGTGACAGGAAGCAGCACAAAGAAACATCTTGACAGTCACTAGACATGTAGTGTCACCAGGATAAAAGTTTACTTTATCTTCCATTTCCTTTCCTTTACATTGGTTTACTGTGAATTTCTCTTGGAGACCATTAAAGTATTTATCTATCTATCTATCTATCTATCTATCTAGAATGCGATTTCGCCGAAACAAGCTAATTTAAAGACGTTTGTCCTTTATAAAACATGGTCTGGCTTCGTCCCACAGTGGGCAGGAACTGACCACAGCTGGCGGAGTGAGAAGGCGGAGACAGACGAGCAGCAGAAACCACAGTACTGAACTTTCAATTATGTGTTTTACAAGAAACTGTAAGGGAATGGTTGTCAGTAGGTTAATTCATGAGGCAATGCAATACTTCTTCAGTTCTGACCAGTTATTTTCTTAATAGTCACAATGCTTACAAATGTTACTTATGTTATTAAAAAGCTCGACAGACAAAAAGCAGCACTAGCGTTCATTTGTTTATTTTACACACATTATAAAACATTTGTTCAAAGCAGCGGTGTCAAACATAAGGCCCGTGGGCCAAAAGTGGCCTGCAAGAGTCTCCAATCTGGACCAAACTAATTGTAAAGCATTCAAAGAAACCATTGATATTTAAAACAATGTTTTAAGAGTTAGCGGACACAACACCACACTGAGATGTCGGTGGTGCTGCCGTGAATGCTAGCATTAGCCTCAAAGCCATGAGTTTGTAAAAACATGCATCATGCAGTAGCTTTCACAGAAACCTTCTGGATATTTCACTGTGTTTCGGCCCCAAAAGGTTTCATTTAAAAAGGCTTCATAATTGTTTGTTTTTTTGCAAAATTATAGACATTTGCATCACTCTGGGCCACAACAAATAAAAACTTGAAAATGTAAATTTAAAGGTTATTTTGGCACTATTTTGCCAGTCCGGCCCACTCAAGATGAACCTGAACAGTCACCTGAACTGGAATGAGTTTGGCGCCACTGCTTCAGTTCGTCAGATAAACACCCAGCGGCCGCTCACAGCCCTCATGGTTCTTTCAGCGTCGGTGTTTCTTTACCTTCACAGACCATGGTGGGTCCTCTCCACAGCCCGTCAGCTGCGCACACTGAGCCGTTGTCCCCTCGCCGCCACACGAAGCCGCCGTCGCACACGAACCGGGCCTCGCTGCCGAACGTGGTTCCTGTGAGAGTCTGCAGCACGGCGTTGGCGGCGGGAACCGGCCGGCCACAGTCCACCACTGAGGAGCAGGCCGGGGGGGGGGGGGGGGGGGGGGGGGGGGGGGAGGGGGGACAGGCCAGGGTCAGTCCTCTCTGATCCTCTCTCGTTCAGGGTGAATCTTCACTATCATGTCCACCACAACACAGCCTGCCACTTGGTGGACTGTACATTATGACGTTACCATGCTAGCGACTTATTGTGTGTCAGGGAAGGTCGACTGGACGCCCCGACACTCCCTGACACCACGTTATCATAGGAGAAAGTGTCAGGGCAGTGAATTATGACTCCTTCTGAGGAAGGAAGGAAGGAAGGAAGGAAGGAATAAGTAGGGAGGATTGCAACAGGTTGTAACCCAAGAGCAGAGTACAGCCTGTGTTAAATGCAGAGGTTGTGGATTAATATCTGTTTTAGTGGTTTATGTGTGATTATGAGGTGTGTGTGTGTGTGTGTGTGTGTGTGTGTGTGTGTGTGTGTGTGTGTGTGTGTGTGTGTGTGTGTGTGTGTGTGTGTGTGTGTGTGTGTGTGTGCAAGAAAGCAGGGTCTGTTTACGGTAAAGTGCTGTCAGGAGTGAAATGATGAAATGTGACCACGTGACGGACATTTCAAACACTAGAAAAAGAGAAATAATGGTTGTTGTAATATCTGTCCTATTCTATTGCAGCTTGCAATAAAGTCGCACTTGCGACTGCATATTGTGCTTTATAAATAATATTTTCATGAAATCACTTTTCTATGGAAATTCAACAAACATTCAAAAGCCAACATTTTCCCACGTTTAAATTTTTGTACATGTTACCTATAGATGACTTAGTGCGACAGCAGTGTTATAATGTGTTAAATACACAAGAGACCATTGTGCGCAAGGAAATGTAGAATTGGATTTTCTTTGTGTTTAACAGGATATTTAATACAATTTCTGTATTTAACTTGATTTAAATAAGCTGTTTTTGCTGGATACATTTCCTCCAAAGTATTTATATTTATGTTGTGGGAATAAATCCTTTTTGTTTTGATCTAAAAAAGGATTTCAAGTTAAATGCTAAGTCAGCTTGATTGTTAATTAATTGAAATGCACAATACATGCACAGAAATTGCACTTTCTCTTCAGACAAGAAAAAATTTTTAAATATTAATTTCTCTTGTCTTGAAACAGAAGTACAAGCTTAAGATACACGACAATATCACTCTATTGTGTGAAGCCTATTATTTATAATGACTGGATTGATGACAAACAACAGTGTTAGCAGGCATGTTGGATTATGGCTGATTTATACAGTTTTGTACACAAGTGAATGCAATACAATGAGAAACAACACAAAAGACATCGAAGCAGGATCTACCTCTGCAGGAGGCCGTGTCTCTCAGTGGGTGAAAAGGCTGGACTCCGTCCTGGACTTGGTGTCCGACCTGGCAGCTGCACTGAAAGCTGCCGTCCAGATTCCTGCAGTGGGCTCCGGGTCCACACACCCCGCTGACCCTGCACTCGTCCAGGTCTGCACCGCCACCCGTCAGGACAAACAACACACACACAGTTACTTTAAAAAACTCATCCGATTTCTGATTACTAGTTACTCCTTTAAAAGAAGTAACTTAGTTACTTCACAGATTACTTGTTTTTAATAGCAACTAAGTTAGATCACATGTTACTTTTAGTTACTTTTACAGCACCCGACAACACCACCGATCATCTGAACATAAAAACTGCTGATCCCGGCCTCCTGCACCTGCTGGTCCATATTTAACCTTTGACCTTCATTCTTTGTTGTATTTATATCTGAACCACTGTTTTGTTATCACATTTTTACTATTACTGCTATTTATTTACCCAGAGATGGAGTTGTAGTCTGTTGTTGCACTATTTATTTATGTATTTATTTGCACTGCCTGCTTTATGAGACCTTAATTGTCCAAAATAAAGTCTTTCATTGTGTGATTGATTGATTAATTTAAAAAGGTTTTTTTTATTGCAATGTTAAGGTTTATTGATGACAATGATTGGTTTCAATACTTTTGTGTTACCTGAACGCACCATGAGAGCGGGTGTGTGTGTGTGTGTGTGTGTGTGTGTGTGTGTGTGTGTGTGTGTGTGTGTGTGTGTGTGTGTGTGTGCGCGCGCGTGTGTCCGTTTGGCGGAAGAGCGGCAGGTTCAGTTTAATAATAAAGCAGCTTTACAGAGAAGAAGCTAGTTGTGTTGGACACTACAAGAGTAACACACAGTGACTTGGATAAGTAACTTTAATCTGATTACTGATTTGGAAATAGTAACGCTGGTTACTGAAAAAAGTGGTCATATGAGAGTAACGCGTTGGTAATTAACACGTTACCAGCATCACTGACAGACGCACAATAGGAGCCACAACTTTGAGCATTTAAGGACTTTATTTCATCACCACTGAAATCTAATTATTCACAGAGAAAGGAAACAGTGCAACAGTTTTACCTCAAATTCTTGGCATATTGTGTTTTGCCGAGTTTTTTATCGGAGTCCTTCATCCCCACTGCTGTTAGACTGGACAACAGGACTGTGTAGTAACAGCAACAGCAGGTGAACCAACCCCTGCACCTAGGACACTTTATCTAAGTCACTTAGTTTGTAAACTTGTATATAAGATACCTCTATTCTACTAACTGTGTGCACTTTCCTTGCCTATTCTACTAACAGTTTGCACCTTCCTCTCCTTTCCTCATGTGTCCTCAAGAGCTGTATGCAACAAGTACATTTCTCCTCTGTGAGATTAATAAAGGTGATCTTATCTTATCTTATCTTAAAGAGCCCAACTCCTCCTCCTGGTGGATCCAGTTACATTATCAGTCTCATTCTTATCTAAATGAGTCAGGCGAACAAGACCTTTATTGTTTTGGGTAATTAAGGGCCAGTTGTTCCAGGAAAAAACTGCTGTTCAGTGAGATTCATTCACCAAACTAATTAACAACCAAAAGGTGACATAAATTCAATGTTGATTACACATGCCATGTTACATTAACAACCTCACTTATAAGTGTCACAAAACACAAAAACATTGTAAAACCCCCTCCCCCGTTTCATGCAGCCTGTTGCTACTTTCACCGCATTGCAGCTGCCATGATGCTACTGGCCACTAGGGGTCACTGGAGCTCAATGACCTCATGTGGATAAAAACAGCAGTTTCCTGTCCCATTGAATGGGCTGGCGATTGGACTCACCCTGGCAGTGGGTCCCGTCGTTGGGGATAAAGACGGCCATGTTGTTCGAGGGGCTGTACCCGGCCAGGCAGGTACAGAAGTAGCTGCCATACGTGTTGTGGCAGGTGGTGTGCTGCCCACAGATTTTATTGGCTCCTATCTGACACTCATCTTTATCTGGAAGAAAAACACAAAGAAATGATTCACATCCCTCTTTTTGCATTGAAAGAAACATCCACAGGTCACAGGTGGTCGTGTAGACGATCAACCTGAGCAACAAATGGGAGTTAAATTAATGATGTGTTACACATTCATGACTGTAATAATACCTCTTCTTTGAGCAAATGCACATTAGTCCCTTATTGATAAATATCTATTGTACAAGCACGATCGGAAGGTTGCAGGTTTGATTCCCATTACCCCCCTATCCGCATTGCAAAATGTCCTCGAGCAAGACACTGAACCCCAAACTGCTCCCATTGGACTGACAGTGCCTTTATTGCGTGGCAGCAGGGGATGTGTGTGTGTGTGTGTGTGTGTGTGTGTGTGTGTGTGTGTGTGTGTGTGTGTGTGTGTGTGTGTGTGTGTGTGTGTGTGTGTGTGTGTGTGTGTGTGTGTGTGTGTGTGTGTGTGATTAATGATGTAAAGCGCTTTGGGGCTGCTCACACAGTTGAAAAGCATTATATAAGTGAAGTCCGTTGACGGATGAATTTTGAACACAGTGGTAACAATATGTGACCTGCTAGCGTCACAGAAGTAGCATTAAACATTTACAGTATATGTGTGTGTTTGTTTGTTAGTGAGTGGTGAGAAAAATCAAAATAAGAAAGTAAATAAAACATGTTTGCAGCTTCACTTTCAGTATTAAATAATAGTGAGACCAGTGCTCTTTTTCTTGAATCTCTGGTATCAAAACTGTGTGATGATCATCATGGACACATTCTGACATATCACACAGCTTGAGTTTATTTACAATGAAGCATAGCGAGGCAATAAATTACACCTTAAATGTTAAGAATAGTTTTAATGAAGCTATGTCATAATGACATTCGCCTTGGGGAGGTGAAATAAGGTGCTTGAGCATCTTCTGTCATTTAGAAAGTAAGTCAGTCAGTCAGTTAGACAGTCCGTTAGTTAGTTAGTTAGTTAGTTAGTTAGTTAGTTAGTTAGTTAGTTGGTTGGTTGGTTCGTTAGTCCGTTAGTTAGTTAGATTCTCTGATCACTTGAGGGATAATAGGAGATGGCTTTATGTCGTCATGTGGGTTGTGAAACCAAAACCAAAGGCTAAAATTTCAGATTAAAAGCACAATGTTAGGATTATTAATCAGTTTTAACAGCTGGTTCCTCTTTACCTATGAAGATATGAGCTTATGTGAGATGTGGCTTAGCCCAAATCAATATTACAGGTCATGTACCTTCAGCCATCAGTTAGGAGATGTTTTATGTATATTGTGAGAATGAATTTTTATAACAAGATCAGAGATCATATCATTGAGGTAGAACAATGTTGAGAAAGAAAAAGGAAACATCTACTTCCACATACATACTGTAAAGAAGGAAAAATAGTGCTTCTACTTTGAAAGATTTCCGATTCAAATGGTGCGATGAACACCAACATGTGACTGTATATTATCTTTAAGCTTACATGTGAACAAACATGCACACAAGGATGTTCCAGTTTGTTACCTTGACAGAAGGTCCTTCCATTCCCAACAAAGCCGTACTTGCAGTTACAAACTTTGCCCGACCCGTCTGCCTTGTCGTCACACGTGGCGTCAGCGTGGCAGCTTGAACACATGTCCAGCACGTTCTGGCCCTCTGCTGCTTTACCTGCCAGCAGACGTGAGGATCACCTGGAGGTCTGGCTCGTTTTTGGGGTTTGTTTGTTTTTGCATTATTTCCTGAATGTCCATGACATTAAAAGAGGCTCAAAGATGAATGTGGCCAAAGCGTTTGCTGGAAGCAGTTCACTCACCTGTGAAGGCGCAGAGCAGGAAAGCCACTGTCATCACTGCCTTGCTTCCATCCATCCTTCTGCCGACTTCACCACACACTAAACCTCCTCCTCTGCATCTTTGTGTCCTTCTTCACTTGTGCTTGAGCACTTCCTTCTCTGGGACCGCCATGACGCTGACAATGCTTGATAACCAGTGAGGGGGGGGGGGGTGACCCAGGGTCACCTCCAGAAATGGCTGCTTTTCTCAATGGTCCGTTCGCCACTGGTGGTTTCTGAGGCTTCCTCACTCATCTTCTGGCATGTTGAGCTACTGCTTCGATCCGTCGGCGATGTGCTCACTGCTCGCTCCGGGGAACTGCACACTCACGCTGCGGTGGCTGATAAGGGCTATTTTTAACCCAATCAACATGCTGGGTTCCCTTTTACTCCAACCCAAGTCATACAACCGATCTCTACTATCGCACCAAAATGTCTATAAATACCTTTATTCAGCTGTTTTCTCTGGTGGCTGGATTCATGTTGAATCTAAAGGCTATTTTAAGGACATAAAGAACGTCCTCTGTTTGTCCTGCAGGGTCTGCAGGGGGTGATGGGGTGTCGCTTGGCGTGCTGTGGGAGGAGGAGATAAGTGTGGTGGACTCATATCTCTCTGCCCAGCAGGGTCTCAACTGGAGACCCAACTTTTTACTGTCACTCCAACCAGGAAGCCCACGCTACATAGCAGTGTTGGCTGGCCCAGACTGATTAACTGCCCTCTAAGTTTTACAACCTGGGGGCTGGCACAGCCGTCAAAATACACCCGAGATCACATGGGGGACCCGAGGCTTTGCCTTGCCAGGGTTTGTCAGTAAGAAACCATAAAAAAACCATAAAAAGACCATTTCTACAATCGAGAAGAGATGTGAGAAACCGCACATTTCTTCTGGGGTGGCAGTTCCTCTTTCTGGATGTTGTGAGGCTGGGTGTGTCGACAAGAGCCTGGCTTTACCGTAATTCTCTGTCAAATAGAGAAGTCGGTCCTTTGTTTGAGGTGTGGTCCCTCACAGCCCACTGCTTCTAGACTCAATAACAAATAAACATCATCAGGATGAGTTCAATGCAGAGGAATAACTTACCAAAGGGAATCAACCAAGGATCTGCTGGTTTCAGGAACAAAGACAGAAAGGTTTTCAGACATGAAAGAGCTTTTCCACTGTGTGTGTGAGGAAGCTATTTGTACTTACAGACACACACATATACAACCATCCATCTATATTTAGACACTTCATACAACTTAAAGCAGAAACACTCCTCGACGCATTCATTTCCTCTTCTTTTTGCAGATGGCCCATTGTAAACTTTCCTGCTTGACAATGAAGCTTTAAAGACATTTCCCAATGTATTTCATCTGAAGCAAGGCATCAGGCAACCCCGGGCCGCAGACCCGTACCGGTCCGCTGGTTGTTTGATTCCGGGCCGCGCAGAAAGAATAAATGACCGAATTCTCTCCGTTACATCCATCTATGACTCGTGCTTGTGTTGGTCACGTGACACATTAGTGCTGATATTAAACCCTCAAGCAGCAAAATGAGTAAAAAACAGACGTGTTCTGAAAGTTTCTTTGCAAAGTGGAGAAGGTCCAGTGAGGAGACAGCAGAACATAAAAGTCAGTAGAAAGACATGCAAGTACCCAGTGATTCACCTTTGTTAGTGTATTTACAAAATACCATCATTTCTGTGTTGATCGTATCATTTTATTTTGTAGTATTTATTCGCTACACCTTAATGCCGGTCCGTGAAAATATTGTCTGACATTAAACCGTGGCAAAAAAAGAAAAAAAAGGTTGGGGACCGCTGGTCTAAAGCAGTGTTTTTCAACCTTTCTGAGCCAAGGCACACTTTTTTGTTTGTAAAAATCTGGAGGCACACCACCACCTCCACCCAAAAATGTTAAAATGTTCAACTCTGTAGCCTCTATTAACAATATAAAGTCGTTCTCATCAAAGTTTTATCAACAGGAATCAAATAAATACAGAAAAAAAGTGTTTCCCAATTTATTTTTTTTATTTTTACTCCCTCAGTGTGAAACCTGGACCTGATGGATGAAGAGCTGAGATCCTGGTTCACATTCTTCCTTTTCAAAAACTTCTCCATCACTGTCACTGACACAGTACTTTGATACAAGATGGGAGCAGGAGGTGGAGATTAACCACACTGACGTCTTTCAGTTTCGATTTGAGTTTCGATTACTCTTCAACACACTGCTCTCACAGCTGACAGCGGCTGTGAGAGCAAATGATTTTTAGAAAAAAATGTGAAATTGGATACTTTCCCCGGCACACCTGACTAGATCTCGCGGAAACACCAGTGTGCCGCGGCACAGTGGTTGAAAAACACTGGTCTAAAGGATGCACCTCAGAAACATTTCAGTTTACTGCTCAGCTCCGCCTCGCTATCCGACCTTTAGCTGCCTTGAAGGAATTGCAGGAAGTGGACATCAGGACTGTATCACTCCAGTGTGTGTACACAATACAAGACTTGGACATGTGGTTGCACAATATGTCATAAATCATCATATTTAATGCATTGTCATCATGGGACTCTTCACCATCCTGCAGCCAAATAGGTTGAATAATTTACCTGGACACAACGTTTTATGATCAAATCTTTCTTTATTTAATACTAGCACCTGATTTCTCAAGATTTTCTGTTTAATTATCACAAAGGTTGTCAAGTTTTATCAAATACAACAAGGACATGCATCTTATTTAGTAGAAAAAATGTGATAAGCTGTAAAAATGTCTAGATCTCATCGTGGAAGCATCAGAGATAAGTTGTTCTGTTGTTTGAGCCCACGTTATCTCTGAAATCTTCTGAGGACGAGGCTCTCTCACCATCCAGCACAAAGCTCGCTTCAAGGTTCCGACCAGAAACCTCCCGGAAGGTCATAGAAGAGTGCAGAAGCAGCAGCGTTTCCTCGGCCGCGTGGCCTCCTTCTGCTCCTCTTCTGGCGGAGGAGCTTCCGGAGCCGGAGACTCATCTTTACACTCCGACAGCGAGCAGCTGGAGGTGGACAGCAGCCGCCCACAAACCAGTTCAGCAGCTTTCCCATCCATGACCGAGAAGTCGGTGACCGTCTTCTCTCTGAGCGACATGTCTCCGTCGTCGTCGTCGTCGATCAGCACAAACTCCTTGAGGTAAACCATCTCCACGCCCCGGAGGCTGTGGTTCCCCACCATGTGGGCGTCCACGAAGGTCAGAGTGGACGTCTCCGTCAGGGTCTCGTGGGGGTCCGTGGAGTTGTCCTCCGGGCCCGAGTAGGCCTGGCTGCTGGAGTCCGTCATCCACGTGGAGCCCCTGAAGGCAGCCTCGTCCCTCATGCTCAGCTCCTGGCTTCTGGAGGTGATGTCTGGCGTCCTGCTGAGCCGCTCCCTCCCGCCGCAGGAGCCGTTCTTCATGGCGTGGCCGTTCTCCGGAAACATCTTGAAAGCCAGCGCCTGGTAGTCATGGTCCACCTGCACACCGCCGCTCCCGGTGGGGGAGGAGAGGGGGAGGCTGGCCGCCTCGCCTCTGCCCTTCATGTGTCGTCACACTGAGACAAAACACAGCTGGAGGTTAACATGAGGCTGAATTTGACACAAAAAGCTTCATCTTTTAGTTACAATGCAAAACAATTTTTGAAAAAATGTTTGGCATTATGAAGCAAGACCACGATAAACAAGACTAAAAGGTTCTAAATATTGATTGATGGAGGGATTAAATAGGAGGAAACTGTCAATCAACTGCTGAAACATCACATAACTGCAATTTTCTATCATTTCCTGTATTCCATGGTTTCATGCAGTGGAAATTTCACGCCTCAGTCTTCCAGCGCTTCCTTTAATTTTTGCCCAGAAACTACTAGAAACATGAGCTCCTTCACGCCTCCTCATTGTGCAGCTGCAGTGTTAATAATACTAACTGGGACAGGTAAGGGTAAGTGGAGCCACATTATGCAAGTTCCAGTGAGGAGACGCTGTCATTTAAGATCAGACCTCCCTGAATAAATAAATGAAGCCGCCACTTTTAAAGGAAGCAAAAAATAACTGAATCCTCCAGAGGATCTGCTCTTTGAAGATGGAAACATGAATTTTTCTAAAGTGCTCTAAACCCAGAGACGGGAAAGTGTGTGTGTTTCATCTCTTTAAGACGCACCTTCATCCTCCTCCACACTGAAGTGAGGATTGGGCTGAAGCTGCTGTCTGAATACAGGGAACCTGCAGAATCTTCATATATTCCTAAAACCTGCACAAATTCTGCATATTTGAGCCACTAATTGAAAAAACATTGACACTTTGGTGTTTTGGGACATTTTATGGATTAACTCTTAGACACAATTAAATGTAATCAAATCTTTAAAATCCTAATCTGGCCCACCATCAAGTCTTCACTTTGTGATTCAAATAGTCTGTTATCAGTGTGTTGCTCTCTCTGCTGTCAGGATCGCTCTTATACTCACACTTATTCTCTGTTATTATTCTATCTACTGAATCTCCACAACTGTGCAGCTGAAACGCCTGGGTCTGGCTTCAAATCACATAGTATGCTTCTTTATGAAAGACTTTGAGGTGTTTCTCTGTACAAGTACTACAAAGACAGTTATTCTGTATTTGGAGTGATACATATAGAAAATATTGAACTGAACTCAAATCGACCAAAGTCACACATGTTTTATAATTTACTGCTTGAAGAACTCTGATATTTACATATTTAATATGTAAATATTAACATCAAGCTGAGTTGGATCCACTGTTATCTCCCTGGAGGGCCACTTTAGTGTTCAAGCAGTAACAAAAATATTCATGAAAACAAGATCATATTTTTATAAAATACTGTATAGGAATACAATCCTACAAATAGTTGTTACTGCTGTTTTTACTGATATTGATGTCTAATTGAAGCCTTTAATGAACTGAGAGATTGGCACTCTCTTCTGGCCAATGCTTCCCCACTGTTTTCTGAACATATATCTAAGTCACCGCTGCTGCGGTTGGCTGCTGCATTTAACTTGAACATGTGATGGAACAATTAAAAAAAAAACAACCTGTAAACCGTTTGTAAAGATTCTTGCATCATATTTTAATCCTGTGCACCATAAATATAAAACAACTATTTCTAAACACAATCTGATTGTTGCAATACTTGTCATATTAACCACATTCAGGGTATCTGTTAGAATGTTATATTGCAGGACTGAACATGTTGATTCAGAGCGACACAGTGAAACTAATCTCTGTTTTGTTCTTCTTGAGGAGATTCTAACTCTCTACCATCAGTGTGTCCGAATATCTGCTTAAAAAGTGGAATTGTTGGGTTTTTCTGTGTAACAGTGAGATGGCCGTGTTGTACATTACACTATATACATTAGATTGTGTTGAATTCAATAGTGCATAGCAAAACCTAACAGGAAGCTTTTAAAATGAATCGTTTCCAATATAAATTCTGGAATATGTGTGACTTTAGTCCATTTTAACCTTCCAACTGTGATTATTGTATTTGAATTACTTGAATTACATACAGTTAGATTTAATGAGACTAGATTCTCAAAAAATCTTTAAAAGAAAAAGAAAGTAAGTTGTAGTACAAAAGAGTACAAAGAACCAAAGATCATGAACTTATTATTAGTTTGGTAGAAACACTGGTTAGAAAAATGTCCAGTGTAAATAAAAACCCAGGCCGTTTCAGTGTGAGTGTTCTCAGTCTGTGTCCCCTCATGATAAATTGCCTGCGCTCGGCACACACTGACCTTCTTACACTCCACTGACTCGCATGCATGACAGAATCGGGACTCCATAAATGAATAATCTCGGCGCTGTACATGTTGGAGCAGTGTGTGTGCATGCTTCACACCAGCCCGTGGTGGTGGAGTCGATGAAAAATAGATTCCACTTCAAACACATTTCGATGCATTATCGCCTGAGCTGGCTGCTGCTGCTGACTCTGTGTGTCTCGTGGTGACAACAAGCATCCTGACATCAGCCTCAACAGTGGCACGACAAGGACAGGATGCATACACACTTTATTTGACTTTAGAAGGAAGAGAAATGAGTGTAAAAATCCATTTAGCTGATTGAGAGAATAAATGCAGGCTAATTTCTCAATATGTGAATCACGTAAGTCTTGTCACATGATGTCATGCATCAAACAAGGAGTAATTTATGTTCACAGAAAAGCACTTGATTGAAGCATTTAAAGGAGCGAGTTTTACCTGAGCTTGATCTCCCTGGACTCCTGACTCGCTGTGATGAAACTCACATGGCAGAGATGTGACGAGCGGCAAGTTCCTGAGCTGATCTGAAGCTGCTGCAACTGATTTCTCCTCCCTGAGCATCTTTAAACAAGAGACTCTCCTCCTCCTCCTCCTCCTCCTCCTCCACCTCCTCCTCCTCCTCATCTGACTCCAAACCCACCAGCAGAAATGCTTTTCTTTAATGAACTTGTGTATCATTTCCAAAGCAAATTGTTCAATAGAAAAAAAAATACCACATGAATAAAAACAGTAACCTAACCCTATCACATATTGCACATTCACAAGGAATTTAATAAAAATATAATATAACATGGCAGCAACTAACGGATTATTAGATTTTTTTTTTATTATTGAAAATGAAAGGTAACAGATTGAAACAAGACTTATACATACAGGTTATAATACTGAAGGAATATACAAGTTAAACATTTGATTTCTGTGGGACAACGGAACACATTGTATTGTTATCTTCCTACACAGCTGGGATTTCTCACTGCTAAAGTTGGGAAAAACAAAGCTATAAATTAATGTTCAGGGACATTCCTAGTTGGCTGGCAGACGTCTTTTAAGTGCTCCACTCTGTACATTTTATGGTTAAGGTAAGATTGGAACAGATAAGAGGTCAGAGGTCACTTTGGTCCCACAGAACGTCAAGCTCTGAGTAAAACCAGTTTTAAGCAGTTTTGGAGACAAAGGAATAGCAAGTTCACCATAGCAACGCATACATCACGAAGAACTGACCAATGTGAGGTTGAGGTGTCGTATGCAAATGTATAAATATGAACCCCGCGTTGCAACGGGGCCCTTCTTCACTGTAGATCCAGCCTCTATACTTGGGTCTGCAAGGAAGAACGGTCCGAGCTCTTATAGATGTAATCTCTGATATATGGAATTTTGTAGCATTGTATAATCTGATATGCATTTTTGTAATCTCTTGTTTGTGTGATTATTAAATACATTATTGAAGAAATTAACACTCTCTTTCCGCCTCTCCCGGATCAAACGAACACGCAGGAATTCAGGAGAACACGGGTATGAATTCCAACAATACAACGGATTCTTATTGCTATAAAACAAATAACACAGTTGGAATTACTGAAGTTTTCAAGAGCTTGTTACATTTGTTTTGTAAAAAACTGTTGTGCAGCTGCTGCCTCTCTTGTCCTCTTCCTGTAAGAACTAGAATTAGTCCTATCACCACCTCAACCATAATAGACGACAGCTTTGTGACGGATTTCTTGGCTGTCTAACATTTGTATGTGCGTGAACCCACAGGATCTGTGATGTGCATACATGCTGTGAATTATTTATTAAGGCCCGCTCTTAAATAAACATTCCTCTCCTATGAGGCTAACAATGGGCGAAGGCTGGGCGCACCCTCATCCTTATCCTCACCGGTCGTCACCAGCAAACTATTCTCACATTCACATCTATGGAAAAATTCATTCGCCAATGATACACATGTGCATGTTTTTTGTACTGTGGGAAGATCATGCAAACTCCACACAGAAAAGATTCAAACCCACAAATCTGTATCACAAAACAACATCACAACAATAATAGAGAACATTAGAAACATCCTCATTTACGAATATGTTTAAAGTACATGAGTTACTTTATGAGTTACTTATATCGTAGGACTGTAGTCCTACAATATAATGTACTATTTGTCAATCAAGACATTTTGGTTCTATGTTCATCAGTAAATACAGTCTCACTTGTACTAGCTTTAGTGTGTATCAGAAAATCTGGTGTCAAAGAGGTAAAACACCATTTTATGAGCCATATGAGACGTTTGAAGCAGAAGTGTCATAAATCCTAGAAAGCTGAACCAAGATGTATCTTTTTTTAGACACGAAACTGTCACTAATCTAATAAAATGGTAAATTCTATTACATAAATGCTAATAGTTCATTTGTTTGAATGAAAATATGCAAAAATGTGACAGAATTCCTTATGTGCTGCGTTTCCTCTTCAGACTGCAGCAGCTTCACATGAGGGAAACATGAATCTTCTGATTCAATTTCCTGCAGGAAGCAAATAATTAGATTATCACAAAATGTCAAATGCCATTTGATCTAATTTAATCTTCGATAACTTCCATCCATTGTATACCTGCTTCATCCAGCTTCAGGCCACAGGAGGCGATATGAGCCGACATGAGGCGACGTGTGAAAGAGGCGTCACATCCTCGACTCTCCATGACACGTGTATGTAATTTATGCATGACTGTGAAAAGTTGCACTCGTCTCATATGTCCCTTGCCACTACCTGTACTTTCGCAATGTGCTCATAAATGCAGCTAAGAGCTCTGCTGGTCTCCTCCATGTCTCCTCGTGCTTACAAGTACAAAGTTTTGTAGACCAGTCTACAAAAAACTTGAATGTGATGAAAAAGTTGAGAAGACATTTGAAGGCTACATCAGACCACGAAAGCATAAATGGATTGCCAGACATCCGTTTAAGCAAAGAAAACAAGGCGCCATGGAAGGTTGTGATCACATTGTGAAAGATCTGAGGCTATTGTTGCTGGACTGAGTACGCTGATGCTGATGACGTTGATTGAGAAGGTGTACGTCGCGTCCTGGATTGAGAAGGAGATGCTCTCTATTAGGGATGCTCCATATTGGCTTTTCTACCGATATCCGATATTCCGATATTGTCCAACTCTTCATTTCCGATACCGATATCACCGATACCGATATATGCTGGCTTTTTACATCAAAACTGTTAGGTAACAACAACATAAAATATCTCCTACTGTGGAATTAACACATTATGCCTAATTTTATTGTGATGCCCCACTGGATGCATATGTGAATCAAACATGGCTTTCCAAATGTACACACTGAGAAAAACAAGAGAACAACTTAAATTATGGAAAAAAGTGCCATATTTATTTAGTGTTAGAGAGAAACCTCAACAACAAACTCAACAACACCACAGACAATATAAAAAAAAGGAAGAGACATATCTTCAGTCCATTAGTTGTAAACAGTCAATGAATGAATAACTGGACATAACTTGTCAAATAATAGACTCAAACTGGGCTCAATCTCTTTTAAGAGTAACAAAATAGTGCAAATATAAACAAGAAAGGCACAGAAATGCTCACAAAATTAAAACAGCCCTCCTTTAAAGTGCAAGAAAAACAAAGACTGAAGTTGACTCGTCCATATAACTGGTCTATTTCTTTTCCCATGTCCTCATGTGTAAGAGGTACATTGTTCTGTATGAATACAAGCATCTCAGCATCTCAGCAATGTATGAGATTTCTCTTCTCATCAATGATGTGGGCACCAGTGCTGAACACTGGTTCACTGTCAACACTGGTGCAGGGTGCAGTCAGGTACTGGTACCAGTGCTGAACACTGGTTCACTGTCAACACTGGTGCAGGGTGCATCAGGTACTGGTACCAGTGCTGAACACTGGTTCACCGTCAACACTGGTGCAGGGTGCAGTCAGGTACTGGTACCAGTGCTGAACACTGGTTCACTGTCAACACTGGTGCAGGGTACAGTCAGGTACTGGTACCAGTGCTGAACACTGGTTCACCGTCAACACTGGTGCAGGGTGCAGTCAGGTACTGGTACCAGTGCTGAACACTGGTTCACCGTCAACACTGGTGCAGGGTGCAGTCAGGTACTGGTACCAGTGCTGAACACTGGTTCACCGTCAACACTGGTGCAGGGTGCAGTCAGGTACTGGTCCAGCAGGGAAGAGGGCCTGGTTGAGCCTCCAGTCCTCCACGGACATTTCATTCACCGGGCTTCTCCTTCTTAGCCACGAGTCCAGCGTGTTGTACTTGTTGTTGTTAAACGTCATCAAGCGCGCGCCCGTAAACATCCCATGCTGCGTTCATGCAGACTCGGAAATTCCAATATCGGTTGTAAAAATCCGATACCGATATTTCTAAATATTACATTTTTAAGTCAATATCGGCCGATAATATCGGCCCTCCGATATTATCGGACATCCCTACTCTCTATCCTTGATGCCTGCACCAAGTTTCACCACTACATATTTGGGACACATGTCACAGTATTCAATGATCCCAAATCACTTGAAGACATTTACAAGTGACCATTGCTGTCTCCTCCTGTGTGCATCAAGAAGATGGGTCTGCAGGTTCAGTGGGATGATGTGTCTGTCCAATACAGCAGAGGAGAAGACATGGAGCTTCCAGACACTGTCCAGAGCGCAACTCTCAGTCAAAATACCAGAAGCAGGTACATTTGAGTATGTCTCTATGCTTTCTCTCTGTGAGTGATGGGAAATACGCTGAGATACAGGAAAGCACTAAAGAAGAGTTGAGCATTCTCCTGCAGGTTATTCAGCAAGGCTGGCCAGACCACAGGAGGGCAGTACCCATAACTGTTCAACCATATCCGGACTCAAGCAGCCAGCTGACAGTAGCTGATGGAGGTGTCTGCAAAGGGATGACATTTGTAATTCCCCCAACATGAGAAAACACATGCTCAGCCTCATACATCAGTCTCACATGCGAATGGTGAAAAGCAAGCAGCGCACATGAAGTTCTTAACTGGCCAAGTATGAGTGCAGAGATCAAAAACATGATCAGAAACTGTGTTAAGTGTGCTGAACTTCAAAACAGACTTCTCAAACCACTGCTACTGCCAACAGAGATACCAGAACTCCCATTTGAAGTAGTAGCGTCTGATCAGTTTGAGTTTGAGGACAAGCAGTACGTACTACTGGTGGACTATTACTCGAAGTACATTGAAGATGATAGGCTAAAAGCAGCCGCACAACTATAGAGACTCTGAAAGCTCAGTTCAGCAGGCATGGCACTGGGGGATACTGATCGGCAATGAGCAGCAGCAACACAAAAAATGCTATCTGAACTATTCAAGTTTAGTTATTTTATTCAGCAGCAGAGCAGCAGACCAAAAGCAAGCAAATGCGGCGTACAGGGACCGGACAGCCCTTAACAAAGGGCCCCGGACTCCATACTCCCGGAGCACCCCCCACAGGACGTCTTGAGGGGCGCGGTCGAACGCCTTCTCCAGATCCACAAAACACATGTGGACTGGCTGGGTGAACTCCCATGAACCCTCAAGCACCTGGTGGAGGGTATAGAGCTGGTCCAGTGTTCCAGGATGAAAACTGCATTGTTTCCCTTGAATCCAAGGTTTGATTAATGACCAGATCCTCCTCTCCAGTACCCTGAAATAGACTTTCCCGGGGAGGCTGAGGAGTGTGATCCCCCTGTCGTTGGAACACACCCTCCGATCCCCCATCTTAAAAAGAGGGACCACCACCCCGGTCTGCTAATCCAGAGGTACTGTCCCTGACCGCCACGCAATGTTGCAGTGTCAACCACGACAGTCCCTGCACATCCAGATACCTAAGGAACTGTGGTCAAAGCTCATCCACTCCCGGTGCCTTGCCACTGAGGAACTTAGCAACAACCTCGGTAACTTCAGCTTGGGTAATGGACGAGTCCACCTCTGAGAACCCAGCTTCTGCTTCCTCAATGGAAGACATGATGGTGGGATTGAGGAGGTCCTCGAAGTATTCCTTCCATCACCCGACGACATCTCCTGTTGAGGTCAACAGCTCCCCACATCCGCTGTAAACAGTGTTGGTGGAGAACTGCTTCCCCCTCCTGAGGTGCCGGACGGTTTGTCAGAATTTCCCTGGGGCCAACCGAAAGTCCTCCTGCACAGCCTCCCTGAACTCCTCCCAGACCCGAGTTTTTGCCTCCACCACGGCCCGGGCTGTGGTACGCTTAGCTTGCCAGTACTTGTCAGCGGCCTCGGGAGTTCTATGAGCTAACAATACCCGACAGGACTCTTTCTTCAGCTTGACGGCATCTCTTACTTCTGGTTTCCACCACCGGGGTTCAAGGGTTGCCGCCACGACAGGCGCTAGAGACCCTGCGGCCACAGCTCCGAGCAGCAGCTTCGACAATGGAAGTGGAGAACATGGTCCACTCAGAGTCACTATCTGTGTGAAGCTCTCCCGGAGATGGGAGTTGAAGACTGCGCGGACAGAGGCCTCGGCTAGGTGTTCTCAACAGACACTCATGTCATGTTTGGGCCTGTCGAGTCTGTCTGGCCTCCTCCCGTTCCAGCGCATCCAACTCACCACCAGGTGGTGATCAGTTGACAGCTCTGCCCCTCTCTTTACCCGAGTGTCCAAGACACACGGCCAGAGATCAGATGACACGACCACAAAGTCTATCATGGACCTCCGGCCTAGGGTGTCCTGGTGCCATGTGCACTTATGGACACCCCTGTGCTCGAACATGGTGTTCGTTATGAACAAACTGTGACTAGCATAGAAGTCCAATAGCAGAACACCGCTCGGGTTCAGATCGGGGAGGCCGTTCCTCCCAATCACCCCCTTCCAGGTCTCACTGTCATTGCCCACGTGGGCGTTGAAGTTCCCCAGGAGAACAATGGAGTCCCCAGTTGGGGCACTATCCAGCACCCCTCCCAGGGACTCCAAGAAGGTTGGGTACTCTGAGCTGCTGTTCGGGCCATAGGCCGAGACAACAGTCAGAGACCTGTCCCCTACTTGTAGGGGACAGGTGAATGAGAGGGTTACACGCAACCCTCTCATTCACCGGTGTTGGGATTAATGGTTGGTTCTTATCATTAAAAATTACTGTAAGTAATAGATTACTGAAAGTAATAGATCACTGGAAGTAATTTATGAAAAATTTAAATTATTAATGGAAGTAAATGGTCATTTACTCATTAACAACTCCTAGAGTAATTGAGTAATTACTCAAAAGTTAATAAATTATCAGTCTCATTTGTAAAAAGGTTGTTTAAGTTAGATAATATTCCTGTGCAAAATATAACAATCTTAAATAACAGGGAAGGTGTGAGATTCGAGTACAGACTGTTACAAACCAGTGAATTGTCAACAATAAATACACAATAATTACCAGGAATCCATCAATTCAGCGAACAGGCGTTTATTAATAAAAATTTAGTAATTCATAAATAATTCTGAAATTATTTATTAAACCAACACAATCAAGTAGCAAACGTCATCTAACACAGAGATCTAATCTACTAAACAGTGTACAAAGCACTGTGTGTGTGTGTGTGTGTGGGGGGGGGGTCTCAGTGGGGATGTAATGACCACGAGTGTCCACCAGGTGGCGGCGGACCTTGGAGGGTCAGTGTAAGTGGGTGTAATGATCTCGAACGGACGCCAGAGGGAGGCAGGCGTCTGGTTCGGGGCGGTGACTGTGATGACCACTAGGGGCACACGGCCGAGGGGGAGCGCAATGACTCGTTGTGACCACCAGGTGGGCGTAAGGAGAGATTGCGATTACCCACGCAGCCGATAGGGGCATTTGACTCGCTCTTTCTGGGGATGCGGCGGTTGCTCGGCGACCATATAAACAAGATGGCCGTGGCGTGCATGCGTGGGGGACGCTCGGAGCAAGTGGGCTCACCGGGGGAAAATCATTACTGTAAAGCTCGAGTTTAACTGGATGTTGAGACATGCAGCCAAACTCTGGAGACGATACGGATGTATCACGGTGGCACAAGTTAGCGGTTTGGATGCTAACTGTGGCTATGTGGAGAGCTTATCTCCATCAGTTAACACACGCGGCGGCGGGATACGTGTGGAGCGCGTGCACGAGGGGTTAATGAAGGAATGAGAGAGAGAGGGGGAGGAAAAAAGGAAGAAAGTTCCGGCGAGGCTTGGTTCCGTGGCTCGTTTCTCCGCACAGAGATCTCCTCAAAACTCCTGTTCTGAGGGGGGGAAAGTCACAAGCTTGCGATGATGCACGCAAACACACGCACGCGCGTACACAACAGATATCAGCGGCACATGAAGCAGGTTAGCTTCAGGCTAATCTAGCAGCGCTGCTCAGACAAAAGCTCTCTTTCGGTTCCGTTGCGCGGTGTGGTGCAGCACCGTCCACGGCCTGGTCTTTCTGCAGGTCCGTGGAGCACATTGCAGCTGGGCGGGGGGAAGAGAAGATGTCCTTCATGTCTGGCTCCCAGGATCCACAAAAAGAAAAAGGGAAAAGAGAAAAAGGATAGTCCAAACAGTGTGTTCTGCTCACCAGCGGGCTGAACCGTAGTTTGGTTCTTGTGAATCACTTTGTGCTCTCTTGACCCGGTTCTGCAGAGACGTCCTCTCTGCTTGGAGACCTGGTTGAGAAGTGGCGGTCAGTTGGCGGCGAGCTGGGTTTGACCAAGTTGCATTTCGGACACCTGCTGTGTCCGGGTCGGGATCGACCAATGATGGGGCTTGTGGCCCTCTCAGGTTGCTGTCCTCCCCCCCCTGCTGTTTTATTGTCTCCCCATTGTTCTTGCAGCCTGTTTCCTTGGAGGAGAACTTCTTGGGGAGAGAGCATGATCCGGGCCCAACACCGGGATGAAGTCCAACACATGGTGGCTGAGGGGCAATAAGCAAGCCCATGTCAGCCCGCCACCTCTCACTGCAGGCAACTCCAGAAAAGTGGAGTGTGCAGCCCCTGTCGAGAAGTTGGGTTCCAGAGTTCAAGCTGTGCGTGGAGGTGAGCCCGACTATATCTGGACGGTATCTCTCTACCTCCCGCACAAGCTCGGGCTCCCCCCCCCCCCCCCCCCCCCCCAGCCAGGTCACGTTCCATTTCCCAAAAATCGGATTTTGTGTCCGGGGATCAGGTTGTCGAGGCCCCTGCCGTCGACTGCCACCCAATCCACACTGCACCCGACCCCTACGGTTGCCTCTGTGGGTGGTGGGCTCATGGGAGGAAGAGGAGGAGGGGCCTACATCGTCCCTTCGGGCTGAGCCCGGCCGGGTCCCGTGGGCAAGCGCCCAGCCACCAGGCGCCCAGTCACCTGGCGCTTGCATATGAGCCCCAACCCCAGGCCTGGCTCCAGGGTGGGGCCCTGGCTGCGCCAAACCGGGTGACATCTCGCTTCTCTTTTGTTCTTTGTCCATTGGGGGTGTTGAACTGCTTTTAGTCTGACTCGTCACCCAGGACCTGTTTGTCTTTGGAGACCCTACTGGGGCATAAAGCCCCCCGACAACATACTTCCTAGGATCATTCGAGCACTCAAACTCTCCGACGACGATAAGGTAGCAGTTCAAGGGGGAGTGTGAAGCAACTAGGATGAGGATCAGCACCTCTAAATCCGAGGCCATGGTTCTCGACCGGAAAAAGGTGGAGGAGTTCCAGCATCTCGGGGTCTTGTTCACGAGTGGGGGGAAGATGAAGCGTGAGATCGACATGCAGAACGGTGCAGCGTCTGCTGTTATGCGGTCGTAGTATCAATCAGTCTTTCGTCATAAAACTCTTTTTTCACAACACATGAAGAGTTTTAGATGATTTAAAAAGAGTCACACTAACAGAAACACCTGCTCTTCAATTCTCATACAAACAGACGAGGTGAAGAAGATGATGACCGCCAGATCAGCAATCAACCAATTAAACTAATAAGATCTAAACAAACAGGAAATAAATCAGACATTCAACAAGACTCAGACTGAAAGCTTAAATACACACTGTGATGTCGGGCAGACGGAGCACATTATTGATTTCTCAACAGACAAAACATCATATTGAACAACTGATTTCTTCATGAGCGCATCGAAGTGTGGAAAGCCGCTTCTCTGGCAGCGGATGTGTTCTGATGAATAATCCAGGAGAAAAGACTTCCACTTACATGAAAGCTGCGAGCGGGAATATGGCAGGGATCAAATATTGAAGAACCCTTGTGGGAGAACATGTATGCATTAACCTCACGCAGCTCAGACAAAGTGCTCGTGTCCTGCAGGTCTCTGAACCCGCCAGCATGACGATCCCCATCAGAAATCATTAAAGGTAAAGCTGCTGAGACAAAATATGCATCTGAATGAAATGAAGCAGCTACGTCTTGGCAAACAGGACGAGTTCGAAGAAGGTTGAAAGACATGAATGGTTCAACACAGAGTACCTTCACAAAAACAACAAACTAACTATATGTGAAGCCCGGGTGGAGTTCTGAGGATTAACTTTTGCTTTAAAGGGACATTTTATCAACCTTTTCTACACTTCAGATGGTCTTGTTGGTCCAGAAACCTCGTATTCAGGAGCTCCATTCAGAATCTGCTGTGTCTGTGTGAGCTGGATTGGCTCCGCTCACACATGCCCATCTATGGGAAGAGGAGGAAGTACTTCCTCTCGTGGTGCCATGTGCCAGAGCAGAGCTGCCTAATTGTTGGAGGAGTCAAAGGAGAGGAGCCTACCTTGATTGTGATTGGCTAAACCCCCCAATGACACTATATAGGGTTTGATTTCTGATTGGCTGGTTGGAGCTACACACTTTTTAAAACCTGGAACAAGCCAGGGAGAGAGAGGACACACTTTCTACACTTCTGGGGCGTCGTTCCTGGTGTGGGGACGATTAGTACTGCTGGAAAACTATTAGAACGTGACTTTTGCATAATATGATCCCTTTAATCTTATCATCAAAAAACACTGTGATGTTTTATCCCATTTGCTGTCATTAAGAAGAAGAGGCATTGTGACACTGATGAGTCATTATATGATACATTTCTGGGAGGAATAAGGCAAAATGTTGGTGTTTTTGTGCTCCATATTATGAAATATATTAGTTTACCAACTAGTGACATAAAATGGTATCTTAATTAACTGCATTTGTGTAAAAAATATAAGTTATGACTCTATAAAAGTCCGAGGTTGAACTTTTACGCTCTTGAAGGGTTAATATAGAGAAAAGTCTAACCTTCTCTCAGCTCCAGTGTCCTCTAACCCAGTGACGAGCCACAAAATCAAAGTTATTCTCAGAGACAAATTTCCACACGGCAAATCATCATATTTGTCATTCATTCCATGTGTTCATGAGTTCCTGAGCCGTTCCGTCACTACGGTGAGGATGAGGATCTAGAAATCCATCCCACCAGGTGAGCCGAGCCGTGCTGCTCCATGAGGAAGCCCAGGCCTGGAGGAGATGACCCATCCATCTCTCTGCTCATCTCCCAAAACCCCACTGTCACGTCTGCATGCGCCGCCAGAGGAGCTGTGAACTGGACCTGGACGCTGACGGGAGCCGTGACGACTCCAACGCCTGAAGACACGCAGAGAAAACACACATCTGTTTTACACACGCGGATAAAATGCACCTTCAGACAGTGAAAAATGTACGTGGGGTTTTTTTTTCTCTGCTTCTACCTTTGTGCTTTTCTATTTCAGCCAAGCAGACGGATAACATCCAGAGAGGCGGCGCTGCTGGAGCTGAGAAGAGTCTGGAGAGGAGCCGATAGGAGGAGAAGATGGAGGAGAACCTCAGCAGGCCTGCAGTCCAGGGAATCCTGAGCTTCACCCGCTTCACCATCTCCACCTGGTCTGACGGGCCTGCAGGGGAAACACCTGAACAGAGCTTCACACCAGAGGTAGGGCCATTACTGCCCCTTTAATAACACTTTTCTACTGTTACTGCCCCTTTAATAACACTTTTCTACTGGTACTGCCCCTTTAATAACACTTTTCTACTGGTACTGCTCCTTTAATAATACTTTTCTACTGTTACTGCCTCTTTAATAACACTTTTCTACTGTTACTGCCTCTTTAATAATACTTTTCTACTGTTACTGCCCCTTTAATAACACTTTTCTACTGTTACTGCCCCTTTAATAACACTTTTCTACTGTTACTGCCTCTTTAATAATACTTTTCTACTGTTACTGCCCCTTTAATAACACTTTTCTACTGTTACTGCCCCTTTAATAACACTTTTCTACTGGTACTGCTCCTTTAATAATACTTTTCTACTGTTACTGCCTCTTTAATAACACTTTTCTACTGTTACTGCCTCTTTAATAATACTTTTCTACTGTTACTGCCCCTTTAATAACACTTTTCTACTGTTACTGCCTCTTTAATAATACTTTTCTACTGTTACTGCCCCTTTAATAACACTTTTCTACTGTTACTGCCTCTTTAATAATACTTTTCTACTGTTACTGCCCCTTTAATAACACTTTTCTACTGTTACTGCCTCTTTAATAATACTTTTCTACTGTTACTGCCTCTTTAATAATACTTTTCTACTGTTACTGCCCCTTTAATAACACTTTTCTACTGTTACTGCCTCTTTAATAACACTTTTCTACTGTTACTGCCCCTTTAATAATACTTTTCTACTGTTACTGCCTTTTTAATAATACTTTTCTACTGGTACTGCCCCTTTAATAATACTTTTCTACTGTTACTGCCCCTTTAATAATACTTTTCTACTGGTACTGCCTTTTTAATAATACTTTTCTACTGGTACTGCCCCTTTAATAACACTTTTCTACTGTTACTGCCTCTTTAATAATACTTTTCTATTGTTACTGCCTCTTTAATAACACTTTTCTACTGTTACTGCCCCTTTAATAACACTTTTCTACTGTTACTGCCTCTTTAATAATACTTTTCTACTGTTACTGCCCCTTTAATAACACTTTTCTACTGTGACTGCCCCTTTAATAACACTTTTCTACTGGTACTGCTCCTTTAATAATACTTTTCTACTGTTACTGCCTCTTTAATAACACTTTTCTACTGTTACTGCCTCTTTAATAATACTTTTCTACTGTTACTGCCCCTTTAATAACACTTTTCTACTGTTACTGCCTCTTTAATAACACTTTTCTACTGTTACTGCCCCTTTAATAATACTTTTCTACTGTTACTGCCTCTTTAATAACACTTTTCTACTGTTACTGCCCCTTTAATAATACTTTTCTACTGTTACTGCCTCTTTAATAATACTTTTCTACTGTTACTGCCTTTTTAATAATAATTTTCTACTGGTACTGCCCCTTTAATAATACTTTTCTACTGTTACTGCCCCTTTAATAATACTTTTCTACTGGTACTGCCTTTTTAATAATACTTTTCTACTGGTACTGCCCCTTTAATAACACTTTTCTACTGTTACTGCCTCTTTAATAATACTTTTCTATTGTTACTGCCTCTTTAATAACACTTTTCTACTGTTACTGCCCCTTTAATAACACTTTTCTACTGTTACTGCCCCTTTAATAATACTTTTCTACTGGTACTGCCTTTTTAATAATACTTTTCTACTGGTACTGCCCCTTTAATAACACTTTTCTACTGTTACTGCCTCTTTAATAATACTTTTCTATTGTTACTGCCTCTTTAATAACACTTTTCTACTGGTACTGCCCCTTTAATAATACTTTTCTACTGGTACTGCCTTTTTAATAACACTTTTCTACTGTTACTGCCTCTTTAATAATACTTTTCTACTGTTACTGCTCCTTTAATAATACTTTTCTACTATTACTGCTCCTTTAATAATATGTGTCTATTATTACTGCTACTTTAATAATACTATTCTACTGTTACTGCCCCTTTAATAATACTTTTCTACTATTACTGCTCCTTTAATAATATGTTTCTACTATTACTGCTACTTTAATAATACTTTTCTAATATTACTGCTACTTTAATAATATTTTTATATTACTGCCCCTTTAATAATACGTTTGTATTATTACTGCTACTTTAATAATATTTTTCTAATATGACTGCTACTTTAATAATATTTTTATATTGCTGTCCCTTTAAGCTCACTTTTCTACTATAATTGCCCCTTTATTGATAGTTTTTTCCCTGTTATGACGACACATTAAAGCTTCAACTCATTACGTGGTTGTTGTGAGTTTAACATGCCCTCTCTCTCTCTCTCTCTCTCTCTCTCTCTCTCTCTCTCTCTCTCTCTCTCTCTCTCTCTCTACCAGTGACAGAGCTGTTAATATTTGAAGAGACTCAGTCGTGGCAGTATGGTTCAGATACAACTGCAGCGATTGGCAGACACACACACAACATTCCTGAGAGTAGATCAGAGGAACACTGTGGTTTTAAAAAAACCTCTGATGTGGGATTTGGAAATGAGAGGCAGACTCACCGTGGTCCTGCCGGCCCCGGAGGGCTGTGTGGGGTGTGTCTCTTGACAGCAGCGTGATGACGCTCTCCCACACCGGGCAGCCGAGGCGTGAAGCGGCCGACAGACAGACGTCCACCTCCACCCCCACATCCACCTGCCGGTACGCCACCACTTCCACCTGCAGCGTGAACTCACCCTTTTTCAGCTCGTCCACAGGCTGCAGGGTTTTTAAAGTCTGACGAACACGGATGAGGCCTGCAAAGAACAAAACCAGTTCAGCACCACAGTATAAAACACAAAGAACAAATAGAGGTTACATGAGCCAGCAGTTATCATGACATGGAAGTTAATCAGCCTGAACTGTGTTTGTGGTCATGTGTGCATCTTTTTGCACTCATTCAGCCGTCATTGTAGTCATTGCCACGTCTTTTTTATGGACCGAGCAGAAAGACTGAGGCCTCCAGAGGAGGCCTGGAGGCCTGGAGGCCAGGACCAGATTGTTTTTGTAGTGTTTCTTACTATTATTCTTTCATTTGTCTTTGTCGTTTCCAGCCTGTGGCGACTTTAAGGTCAAATTTGAGCCACTAAACACTCAAAAACTCACCACATTTGGCACGCAACACTGGCAATAGAATTAAGGACATGTCAGTTATGTCCTTAATTTTATTTTCAGGTAGATAACATTTAAAGAGGCCGACCCCGACGGGCCAGGGGGCGAGGTACGGCCAACGCTGCTTGCACCTTTAATTTTCCTTATGTTTTGTTTGGAAGGTTTCTGCTTCCTGGCTCAATTTTGCAGTATTTGTGTAATTTCTCATCATGATTTTTGGCCATTGGCATTTGATTTCAGTCACACTGAATCACATGTTTGGGGATGTTTTTGTAGCATCTATGATCCTTTTGTGCTTCATTTCGGGTTTTCTTCTTCCACTTTTGTGTAATTTTAATAAAATGTTAATTATTTGCATTACGTTTTAATGACTTTTTAAGTCTTCCTTTGTCTCTTTACAACCTGCATTCTGTCCTGTTTGACTTCTTCTCATCTGTTCCATGTTGTTTCGGTAGCTTTTATTTGCTTGCTCTGTGTCTAAACATTTTATGTGACATTCTATATGTGATATTTTAATTTATGTTTGCCTTAAAAAACATTTTTCATCATGTTGTTAACACCAAGGTAGATTTTTCACCCTTAAACAGCTTTAACTTGGTTCGTGTCACATCTTACAGGTTAGGCCTGGGCGATAAACCGAAAATGTACGACACAGGAATTTAGGAAAATTACTGACATCATTTTGCCCATGTAATATTCAGTGTTTAGAAAAAAGAAAAAAGAAAAGAAGTGACAGTGTAGCGACCGGGGAGTCATACTATCAATATAACAGCTACATCTAGTGGACAAATATGTTTTTTGCTCACAGGGTGCAGTGGAGTAGATATTGTCCATTTATCGTTATCAAGGTGAACTTCTCAATATATCGTAATATCAGTAGCGACCATCAGGACCTTCAGTCTTCTCTGCAGGCCGAAGAAAAAGATCTGAATCACAGACTGATGTTGATTATATTTTGTCCATGAATCCTTATTAAATAATTCCAAATGGTCTGTCTGCTTCTTCTCAGAGTTTCTCCCTGGCTGCTGCTTCCAGACATGTACTTCCATATTAAAGCTTTTAACCAATCACATTTTAGCATCACCTGTTGCCGGGTAAACAAACCTGCCTGAGGCCTTCACATTCAGTTCTGCAGGCGTCTGCAGTGTAAAACTAGTGTCGGTCACGCTGCTGCTTCAACCAATCACATTTTGATATTAGTGACTCAGAGCCTTCTAGAAGGCCGAGTGTGATGTCACTGTATTCAAGCCCTCTGATTGGCTCGTCAGAGAGCTCACTCTCCAGCTAGCTGGCTGCATCTGTCGCAAGCTGCATGAACAAGAATATAGTTGTTTATTTAATAGTGGTTTTGTCAACCTACAATGACTAAAGGAGAAGATAAAGACATTTAGTTGCAGATTTATTGTCAAAACAATTTTCAAGAAGGACTGTTCCCAGAGGTCATTGAATGCACCACAGCACTCCAAGCGCTCACTACAAACTCCACCATGCAGGATTCAGGATTAGATTATTTCCATTATATTATTTTCAAGACCATGAAAAGCTGACGTTTGTCTCCCTCCTCAACCTCCAGAAGTTTTGGGAAAAGCAGACGCTATTTCATGCAGCTGCAGCAGGAGGAGCGACATAAACTTGGATTGTTTTTATTCATAAAGGTATTTATTCTATGGGCGACCGTGGCTCAGGTGGTAGAGTGGTCGTCTTTCGGAGTGAGAGGTCGGAGGTTCGATCCCAGTCTACACCGGTCTATGTGTCGAAGTGTCCTTGGGCAAGACACTGAACCCTAAATTGCTCCCAGTGGTCGACTAGCCTTGCATGGCAGCTCTGTCCCATTGGTGTGTGAATGTGAGCGTGAATGGGTGAATGAGCTGATATGTAAAGCGCTTTGGGACTGCACTCAGTGTGGTTAGAAGGCGCTATATAAATCTAGACCATTTACCATTTATTCTTGCTACACGAGTATCTATCTGTGATGCAAAGGCTTTTTATACTGCATTTCTGCAGTAACATGGTTTTAGTAGCTGGATTGACTCAGACCAGAACTATTGAAGGCCTGGCCCTGAAACGCAGGCCGCTACTGCATGATATTAATTGAAGGCCATATCACCCAGCCCTGTTTCAGGTCTCTGTGTGCCGTTATCATTTCTTTTGTTTAATACATTTTGTTGTCACTGTTGTGTTATTTTAGTTTTTCTACGTCTTTTTGTAGCGATGGGACGATTGACGCTGAGGCTCCGAAGCCTGCTTCACTCTCATGAAGCAGGGCGCTCCGAAACGCTGCGCCGAGGCTTGTATCAAATCTCCGCCATCACGTGACCGATGACGTTGGAAGCGTCATCGGTCACAACGAACCAGCGGAAGTGATACGACTGATTCTAAAGTTTGGCGGGACTTCACTCGTTATAACGAGACGCGAGATTCCCAGCGTTCCCCCTGCTTCATTGCGTTCTGAGACCTTTGGCAGCGACGACTTGCCTTGAGTGACGGAGAATCCGAGTGGAAGAAAGCGATCCCGTGAACGGGAACACTTTGACCTGGTGTCACCCACCAAGGTAGGTGTTTTATATTATAATAATGATAATAAACATAGTCTCATGTAATTTACTTTATACGGTATTGCATAATATCTGCCCGTGACACTTCTAAGAATATAATATAGAGAAAATTAATGAATGTTATGATATTGTAATAATTTCATATTATCTTGACTGTTTCAATATTTCTTAATGGTTTTTTAAAATGTATATAGGTTCAGTGCCTCATATGCCCACGAGAGTTGGTGTATGGAAACAACACCTCCTCTATGTTGCGGCATCTTCGTGCCAAGCATGAGCATGCAGCAACTTCTGAGCCTCGCACCTCAGCTGAAGCGAACCCGGCTGACCCTTCTGGTATGTAAATGATCAATACAACCTAGTCTACTGTTGAATCAAAATAAGACTTAATAGTTGCACACATGTAACCTAAATATTTTTCTTTCATCAGTGTCCAGGAAGCAACAGCTGGATGAGGCCTTGCTGAACCTCATTGTTAAGGATACACAGCCTGTCTGTGGTGGAGAATGAAGGCTTTGGGGCCTTTGTCCACCTCCTGGATCCAACATACACCCTCCCAGGGAGGAAGGCCCTGAAACACATGTTGGAGTCCAAATACAAGTCCACCCACAACCAGGCTGTGGCAGAAGTTTCGAAGGCGTCCACTATCTGTTTAACTGTGGACATCCATTAACATGGATGCCTACTTGGCAGTGACTGGACACTTCCTCACTGAAGAGGTCCAGCTCCAAACGGTCCTACTTGGTGTCAAGCACTTCCCACGCTCCCACACTGCAGCACAGATTGCAGAGGCCAAAGTTACTCTAACGGCAGAGTGGGGAATTAGGAACAAGGTGAGGTGTCTAGTCACAGACGCAGCACCGAACATGATCGCTTCTGCCAATTTTAATTAATGCGTCATGTGAACTGTTTTGCCCACATGTTAAATCTGGTGGTAAAGAAATCACTGACGCAGACACCGGAACTGGATGACATTCGCACCAGGGCTCGTAAAATTGTTGGACATTTCAAATCGAGCACATCAGCAAAAGCAAAGCTGTGTGAAATACAGCGACAGACGGGCCGACCAGAGCACAGACTTGTACAGGAGGTGGACACCGGCTGGAACAGCACATTCTCAATGCTCCAGCGGCGGTATGAGCTGACGGAGCCTCTGGGTGCAGCACTCAGCAGCCTCAACGCCCCACTCTTGCCGTTTTCCGCAGAGGATAATGAAAGCATAAATCAATGCATCACAGTCCTCTCTTCCTTCCACCAGGCCACAGAAGAAATGTCCACTGAGAAGAGGGTCTCTGGATCAAAAGTCATCCCAAGTGTAAAAACGCTGAAGCACCAAATTTCCAGACAGTGTGCTTCAGTAACACGCCACACCGCCAGGAACCTCGTCCAGAACATAAACACAAACCTGCCAGAGAAATGTGCCATGCTGGAAAACGTTTCTTCACTAACGCTTGCAACATCACTTGACCCTAGATTTAAAGAGGTGGGATTGTGTAGCACATCAAACTGTCAGGCAGCGGTGGAAAGGCTCACCAGGGAATGTGCTAATGTGATGCCTGAGCCAGCTCTGCCACTGCCGCCTGCAGAGGGTCCGTCCAGTCAAACCAACAGGGACCTGCTGGACGCCACATGGAGGCACAGCGGCCATCAAACTGCACCGCCAGTGCAATTGCAGAGGTCCAGAGGTAAACATTTTTTTAGTTTACTTTTCATATTTTGTTTTGTATTCATCTCTTGCTGAAATGATACTGATGTTATATTTTTTCTTTACTTTATCCAGATATCTGAAGGACAAACTGCTGCCCAGATCAGAGGACCCATTAAAATATTGGCTGCTCCAAAAAAACTGCACACCCACACCTTTTCACAGTGGCGATGCAATATCTTTCCACGCCAGCATCCTCAGTACCATGTGAGAGAATCTTTTCGAAGGCTGGCGAGATCGTCAGCCAAAGAAGAAGCCGCTTAAAGCCGAGCACAATCGAACAGACTTTGTTTTTGAATAAAAAAAAAAACAAGAAGGCCGTTGCTCGGCTAATCCCCCGCCGGAGGGCTTTATATTTTCTCACAAAGCAGCTCTAAGGCAGCACACTTGGTACACTAGAGGGTGTTCCATGGGTCCTAGTAGATAATTATGTAGAATCTGAAAGGTCTTCTTCATAAGCTATGTCAAAATACGTCTCCAGAGCCCAAAAGGTGTTTTTATGCACTTAGTGACCCTGTGACCTGATATGCAAATGAGGTCCTGGTCACCATGGTGCCCCTTCTCCCCAGGTGGAGTGTCCATGTGTAAAGTTTGGTGACTGTGGGCCCAGGAACTGCTGAGAAATGAGGAGAAATGTTTATATGAAAATACATGTATTGTGCAACCATGACGAGCAAACTTCAGACCCTACCAATCTTCAAGGTCAAGGTCAGGTCACTTGGTGTACTGGAGGTTATCCCTGGAGTGTGTATCATGTGTGTATAAAATTTCAGAGCCCTAGCTCAAAAACCTAGGCCTCCAGAGCCCACAATGTGTTTTTAAGCACTTCGTGACCCTATGACCTACTTAATATGCAAATTAGGTCAAGGTCACCATAGTGTCCCTTCCTCCTCTGAGATGTATCCACATGTGAAGTTTGGTCACTGTGGGCCCAGGGGTTGCCGAGATATAGGTAGAAACGTTCGAACGGACGGACGTACGGAGACTGTTTCAAGATCCCCCTTCGGGGCCTATCAGCCACGGCGGGGGATAAAAAGTGCACAAAAATAAAGTCCCCAAGCACATTTCCCTTATGCACACATAATAATAATTCCCTTGTAGCACAAGCACAATCCCATATATTCACCAATATTCACACAAACCCAGTCCCACTTTTAAGTCATTACAGGTGACATTTTATTAGTCAATTGTCAATATACAGTAACACTTTCATGTGAGAACAATGATTCTTCGAATGAAGACACAACTGCTTAGTCGTGACTTTACTGCATTTGTGTTGGAACTGGAATCTATGCGTGAATCATTTGGAGGTCCATTGCTGCTATAATTGTAGTAGACCACTCGATGTCACTGGTTTTGGCCTTCGTTTGAGGCTTTGGAGCTTTGAATCTTTTTTCGGTACAATCAGGAAGAAGCCTCAAAAGGTTCACAAGGCTTCATTTGCCCATCTCTATCTTTTTGTATTTCATTTGGACACTTTTTTTCATTTTTATATCTTTTGAGCTCATTTCATTTTGTTTTATCTGCTTTGTGTCACATTTTGGTCATTTTGCATCTCTTAGCCCTCAAATATTTTCCAACTGACATTAGTATTGTGAAAAATTGTTGTCAAGTACAACTAGTGAGAATATCAAAATCACTCTGAGTCAGATGTGTGTGCCTACGCCGCCTCATTAGTAAGAGAAGACAAAGGATTAGTGTTTCACCTGCTGGGCTGAGTCTGAAGTTAGCGTCAGTGAGCAGGACGAGCATCAGTCTGCTGCAGAGGAACTCCGGGAAGCTCAGTGGGACGTCTCTGTGCTCCGAGTCCGGGTAATCCCAGCCGTAACCTGCAGCGCTGCAGAAGAGCCGCAGCACGGGAGGCTGCAGCCTGACACACACACACACACACACACACACACACACACACACACACACACACACACACACACACACACACTTTGTACAATACTTCATGCATTACTTTGTCACTTGCAGCAAGATGTTACCTTGTACGTTACTTTTTTTACCTGTAGCAGCGTTAGATGGTCCATTAATTCATACATAACTTTGTTATGTGCAGCAGAACATTAATGTGTATGTTCCTTTGTATTCTGTATTGTTACCTGTAGCAGTATGTTCCTTTGTATTTTGTATTGTTACCTGTAGCAGTATTTTGTATTGTTACCTGTAGCAGTATGTTACTTTGTATTCTGTATTGTTACCTGTAGCAGTATTTTGTATTGTTACCTGTAGCAGTATTCTGTATTGTGACCTGTAGCAGTATGTTACTTTGTATTTTGTATTACCTGTAGCAGTATTTTGTATTGTTACCTGTAGCAGTATGTTACTTTGTATTCTGTATTGTTACCTGTAGCAGTATTTTGTATTGTTACCTGTAGCAGTATTCTGTATTGTGACCTGTAGCAGTATGTTACTTTGTATTTTGTATTGTTACCTGTAGCAGTATTTTGTATTGTTACCTGTAGCAGTATTCTGTATTGTGACCTGTAGCAGTATGTTACTTTGTATTTTGTATTGTTACCTGTACCAGTATTTTGTATTGTTACCTGTAGCAGTATTTTGTATTGTTACCTGTAGCAGTATTCTGTATTGTTACCTGTAGCAGTATGTTACTTTGTATTTTGTATTGTTACCTGTACCAGTATTCTGTATTGTTACCTGTAGCAGTATGTTACTTTGTATTTTGTATTGTTACCTGTAGCAGTATTTTGTATTGTTACCTGTAGCAGTATGTTACTTTGTATTTCGTATTGTTACCTGTAGCAGTATTTCGTATTGTTACCTGTAGCAGTATGTTACTTTGTATTTTGTATTGTTACCTGTAGCAGTATGTTACTTTGTATTTCGTATTGTTACCTGTAGCAGTATTTTGTATTGTTACCTGTACCAGTATTCTGTATTGTTACCTGTAGCAGTATGTTACTTTGTTACCGACAGCAGGACACTACTTCGTACATTACTTCATTATGTGCAGCAGGATGCTACATTGTATCTTATTTTGGAAATTACTTCATGACTTGTAGCAGTTACTTCGTTACTTCCTCACCTGCAGTTGAGCAACGTGTAAACCACGTGACGCGTCTCTGCGGCTGCGTACACGCGTCCCGGCGTGCGTGTGCACGCTCTGAGGACGTATTTGACGCAGAGATACGCAGAACTCGGAAATCTGTCGCTGTGGAGGACGCTCGATTTTAACGCCGTGTGCGCGCGGTAAACGTGAACATAAACTAAATACACAGAAAATAAGGAGAGCGACGCTATGACGCAACTGTGCACGTTCTCCATGACCGAGGAAGTCTTTCACTCATGAGAGTCAAACTTTGAGGTTTAGTCCCGCAGGAATATCTGAGTACGGCGAGCGCGGAGGGACAATGCACTCAGTTTCGACTATTCGCAACGTATTGAATTTCTATTGGCTTGTTTATTCGCTTTGTTTTTGAAATTTCTAAATCCAAAAGCACTTTATATATTTCTTTTAGACGTAAATGTATAATTGCATACATCGTTATTAGGTGTGAAACTACCTCAAAGTATTACTTATTTATCAAGAGAGTAGTTTCATTATTTCATTTGTGATTACAATTAATTTAAAATTTTCAGTAAAAAAAGTTTCCACAGACTCATTCCACTTCTTGTACAGAGGAAGTCATGTAATATTATCATCCAGTGAAAGTCAAAGCACTCAGCTGTTGTGTTTTAAATACAATCCCTAAAAGCTTAGAAATGTGATAAACATTCCAAACAATTCAAGATCGGTTTAATCTGAAAACGTCTAGTTGCATTAGTGAAATCCAATCTGAAAACTTCTACTTGTCAGAATGTGTCCAGTTGACAGAGACAGGCCCTGCCATGTCATCCAGTGATATATTCTGTTGTGGGGCGGCTGTGACTCGGTTTGGAAGAGCGGTTGTCTCCTCATTGGAAGGTTGCTGGTTAAAACCATCTCCACATGCCAAGGTGTCCTTGAGCAAGACCCTGAACCCCACACTTTCCCCAGTGGGTGGGCTGAGTGTTCGGCCTCCATTGGTGTGTGAATGTGATTAACAGTGTACAGCACTTTGGGGACTACTTACATGGTGGAAAAGAGAAATCCATTTACCACTTATACACATGATGTTGTGACAATGAACGTTATCAAACAAAATAAAAATGTATATAACGTATATTTAGCTTATTTATGTACGTTTGATTTACCAAGAACCTGCTATTATGTAGATTGTATAAAATGTAGTTATTCCTGCATTTAATACATTTGTATACTTCAATGTTTGAACAACTATTTCACTTTTTGGAGTTCAGAGGATTAACTTGATAATAAATATGAAATACTAAAGCTTTGGTTTTACCAGCTGTGGTTTTATTTGTTTTGGGGTTGGAAAGGAGCTCAGTGGCATCACAAGAGTGTGACGGTCTGTTAATAGTGATTCCATCTGGACAGTAGGGCACTGTGTGTGTGTGTGTGTGTGTGTGTGTGTGTGTGTGTGTGTGTGTGTGTGTGTGTGTGTGTGTGTGTGTGTGTGTGTGTGTGTGTGTGTGTGTGTGTGTGTGTGTGTGTGTGTGTGTGTGTGTCTTTATGTGAAATGAACAAAACCGATCCACACACCAGCTGAAGTCCTTAGAAAGTTTTTATTCTCAGTATTTACACACATATTTAATGTCATTTACATAATTTGAGGCATGACTCAAACATTTCACATTCGTCGACTGTAAAATTCTGACCAACATTTTCTGTATTGCTTAAATGTTTGAAAACTGAAAATTATTCAACAATTCATTTGCTTATTCAAAATTGTGTCATGTGTAATAAACCTGTCACTAAAACACCGGACTCGGCAATAAAGCCCGGTGCTCTGTGTGCTCAGGCCATCCAGTGTCTTCACAGGCCCTCCTGAGACGACGGAGACGTTCTCCTGACGGCAAACTGCTTCAATCACTCGCTGCTTTTCATCCAAACAGAAGAAGCAGCACAATGCAGACTGAATTCACAGCGATCAGCGGCACTGTGGGACACGGCGAGACAGAACGCTCAGTCAGGAAAGGCTTTCTGATGTCAGCCATTTCTGAAGAGGAGACGTTAGAGGCACAAGCGGTGAAGACTATTGGTTCAGAGATGAGTACACCAACGGGTGTTATATTCAAAATAACATCTTATGTTACAACTTTTGTAACATAAAATGTAATTTGATAAATTGTAGCGTTTACATTATTGAGAACTGCTATTGATTTGATCGATTGGTTGGAGACCGACTGGAGACAGTGGCACAAGTCCATCAGGTCAGAGGTCAAGACTTTGAGAGGTTCTAGGTTGACCGTAGGGCTGCTTCATTATGGAAAAAAATCATAATCACAATTATTTTGGGCAATATTGAAATCATGATTATTTACACAATTATGTCTTTGAATTTGGAAAAGCATTTATTGAACATGTTAAAAAAAAAAGACTCTCCTGTTAAATATATAAAAATATCTTGTAATGTAGTAGTAAAATATAAACTGTTGTACTGCACTCAACCTTTTTAAAACAATGAATAAATAAAATACAATAAGAGATAGATATACTTCAACATAAATACTTTGATAAATTGTTCCAACATAAAATGTTGGAGGTGTAGAGCCAATGAGCGGGAGTCGGACGGGGAATGTTCAGCAAAGAATTCCAAACTTTATTCTCCATTCGAACACACTTCTCAGAAACGCTTTTCTTTTCTCTCTTTTTCTTCTCTCATATCTCCAACAGAGCGCACACACGGTGGAACAACGAAACTACTTCCACTCTACAAAATAAAGGTCCCCACCACCCCACACTAACTGGGTGAACTATGACCTTAACTGATCACCACAGTGGGGATCTTTATTTTGTAGAGAGGCGGGGTTTCCGGTCGGTAGTATTTTGGTGTACCAGTGTGTGGCGCTGTGCTCTCATGTTGGGGAGAGAGAGCGAGAGCGAGAGAGCGAGAGAGCGAGAGAGAGAGAGAAAGAAAGAGAAGTGTGGATTCATGGAGGATAAAGTTTAAAGTTCCTTGCTGAACCTCCCACTCCCATTCATCAGCTCTACAACGTCATCATTTTTCCTCCTGCAGAGGAATTTTGACATCGTCTGGAGCCAAAATCATAATCACCATTAAAAGTCCACTAATTAAGCAGCTCTAGTTGAACAGGAGGAAAAGGGGAAGACAGAGAAGATTCATGGATGGAGTGAAGGAGGAGATTGATTGTGTGTGTGTGTGTGTGTGTGTGTGTGTGTGTGTTGTAGGACAACTCTACAAGAAGTCCATGGATGAGATTTCTGAATTTCTTTGAGAAAATAAATCCTGTACAATGTACTTTTACATATGACTTCTAATTGATATTTTATAGAATTATCATATTGTATAGCATCATATGGCTCAGTTTCTCTCGTTCCCCTCACACAGAAAAACACTTTCCCAAGCCCAACATCTCTACATACTGTGACACATTTACTGTGATTACTGTAAACCTGTACATTTGTATATGTATCCCTCCTGTGATATGCCATAAAGACTGATTCATAATGAAGTATAGATATTGTGTTTTTGTCTTAAATACACTTAATGATCCTTCCAAATTTGTCAAATATACTTGGAAACCCTTCCAATTAATAACGCTGAAAAAAATTAGTCGTGGACGAGTTATCCGTGGACTCCGTGCGTGTGCGTGTGCGTGTACCTCTCATGACGGTCCTCACTGATCGGACCAGGTTCATCAGCTGCACTTTGACCCCTGGTTCGTCCCCAAATCCTCCGACACTCTGGTCCACTCCCCACCCGACTGAACAAACAGACACACTGTGACTCGCTCTGTCTCAAAAAACTCAAAATCCTTGTCGTTCACAATGAAAACTCTCCAACCACACACGTACAACAGTGACTTTAAATGCTTTCTTAGCATTAGCCCAGCTCACGGCTAACAACACCTTCGCGAATATTCTCAAACAAATAAAGAATAGTTAATTAAATCAACTCACTTTTACTGAGAAACCTCTCTTCGTGTAACACAGCGACGGCATTGACGCAGAGGATCGCAGCCTGAATCAGAGAGTATAAAGTAAAACCCATGTTGGCTTCTTGCTAGCAGCTAACTGTGGCTAACACTGTTTATCTCTGACGTCGCCTACGGCTGCCGAGAAAGAACAAACTTCACGGCGTCGGTATCGGTCGGTCAGGGGAAAAAACTCAGAAAAGACAAAAAAAAAAAAAAAAAAAACTTCGAAGATACGGAAGCACTTCGAGATCGACCCTAAGCAAGATGTAGAGCCTCCACAATTATTTATCTACATCCCTAAACGGTACCCAACAGTTTTAAACTCTGACTTCAGCTTTACAAAGGTGAGTAATGTTTGTTCCTGTCCAGTTTCAAGGATGATGTCACAAAGTTTGGGGCCATGGTATGTGAAAATATAATTCCTTACACTTTCTCTTACCAATAGGTGGCGCTATGGTCATGAGCATACATTATCATATGGAATTCTTTGAAAGAAACCTCAAAACGAGAAGTGCAAAATAAACAGCTTTTTTCTTTCCAGTCATTAAAAAATATGACAATAGCTTAACATTTATAAACATTAACCAACCTGGACACATTTGAAAAATGCTGAACACATTTCTGCATTAAAAAATAACTATACTGGAGAAAGTTGCACCTGGCCTGCAGCTTTTCAGCCAAATGTCTTCTTTCTAACAGTAAATTAGAAGAGAAGTGACAGAGTTAATAATCAGAGACTCGCCACTTGTCTTCATCTCAACATCTCATGACCCACGAGCACAAATGAGAACTGGCTTTCAGCCAATCACTGAGCCAGGGACGATTTAACTAGCTGATATGAAATGATGCTGATTGGTTTGACTTCATGTCAGTCACTCTGGTGTTTATCAGTGATTGGTCAGATGGCTACTAAGCCCCGCCTCCTCAGAGGTTTCCTCAGGGCCCTTTGTTAGTTTGTTGGCATAAACAAATTTTGACAGTATTACAGTTTATTCACATATTTCATATATATTATTAAAAAAAATTTTTTTTTTTTTTTTTAAACATTCCCCTTGCTTCCACCAGTGGGGGCTGCGCTCCGGCGCCCTCTATTGACCACCGCCACTGTTTTAGTAATGCAACTGTGGGCCGGAAACTGAGAGCCAAACCTGGAACAGGAAACAAAGAGGTCTCTCCTACAATGCCACAGTATTTTCTAACAGCTCACAACCACTAATAAACCTGTCTGAGGATCCTGAGATCAACCATCATGAGTCTGGAGGTCCAGTCAGCTGTTCTGGACACAATGGTCACTTCACTCAGAGCTGAAAGACGACCTGAGACGATTCTGAGAACTGAGCAGGATGTAGACAAAGTGAACGTCAAGGAGGAAAATGAAAGATACTGAGCACACTGGGACTGAAAAGAGACCAGGGACATGTCTTCTGTCCACTGACCTGAGGAAGGTCAAACACACGGATCACACACGTTAAAGCACATGGTTCCTCCCCTCCAGAACAAATAACCACCACACTAACTGGACGGTTGCTATTTCAATGTCTCCTTTCTTTCATTTTATAATCTAAGATGCATGGGCAACAAAGGGTTAATTTATGTCATATCTGGTAAGTCTTCATACATACAGTTGTGCTCCTGTTGTTACACCAATGGTTCTGGAAACATAATTCTATGTATATTCATTGATCTCCATTACATTTACAATGAATTCAATTCAAAGAACTAAAAAGTTAAACTATTAATAGTTTTCACATCCAATTAATTCTGTTTCATCGTAGTCACCCCCCCCTCCCGGAAAGAAATACTGTTGGTGCAAATCCTGTTGCAGATCGAGTGCAGTGATCAGTCACCATGAAGGCGAGGTGTCCCCCTGGTGGTTCAAAAATGTTATTACACACATGACTGTGTTTATGAGAGGTACAGATCTTGACCAAATATTAGTTTCAATGTTTCAACAATTAGATATTTATGGTATTTATTACTTTTGAAATTTTCACAGGGACTAAGAATCTGACTTTAAGATAGAAATATGAGCAAAATTGAACAGATTTGAGTTTCAGACAATACATAATAAAAATACAAGTTTCTACAAATATTAGTACAAGCTAGTACTCTACTGCTGGATTGATGGAATGATGAGGCAGACAGGTTGTTGTGGCCGAGAGGTTAAGGCGATGGACTTGAAATCCATTGGGGTTTCCCCTCGCAGGTTCGAATCCTGCCAACAACGTACCAACGTTTTAAGAGACAAAATAGTTGTTGTGAATATGATGAATAATTCAAAATGTCCATTCACTTCATGTGGCAGCTTTATTCAAAACGATTTAAAGATTAACCCACAGGAGGACTCACTTCATGTTCTAAATTAGCATTTCTACATGAACTGTATAGACTCTGTCTCTGGAGGTGTAGTGCTTTGCACTGCCACGTGTCCCATTGATAATCTCCAACAAAGACAGTGCAGAGCGCAGGTGCTCCACCTTCATTATGACGTCTACAAAGAAACGCTTCACATGTATAACCTAGAACTAAAAAGGACCAGACAATCTTTCTTCTCTGAGATCATCACCAAACAGAAATAATGCTCGTACTCTGTTTAGTGTGGTGGACAGACTCACCATCAGTTCCTCCTGAACTGTTGTCAAATGCATCTTGTCATGATTTTCATCCTATTTTACCCATAAAATGACCCAGATCAGGCTTTCTGGCTGGAACAGCTGAGCCTCCACACAGAGAGGTTCTGTCTAATCTAACAGTTTATCTATCACCTGTTAGACTGAGCAGCACCAACCCACATTGTTCAACACCCCCAACCCACAACATGCAGCCTCCACACTCTGCTCACTGAGGTTTTTAATATGTTGTTAACTGTTGAGCTCCAGATGGTCCGCAGCTCTCTTCAGATGGGTGTTTCTCCAAAAAACTCTAAAGACAGCCGTTATCAAACCTCTTTTAAAAAGAGTAATCTGGATACTTCAGTAATTAGTAACTACAGACATATCAAACCTCTCTTTCTGAAGTAAGATAATTGAAAAGGTGGTTTTGACACAAATAATGCTTTTATGGCTTCAAAACAATGAGCTACATGTTTTCCAGTCTGGGTTTAGGTCAAAGCTCAGCAGTGAAACAGCTTTGATTAAAGTGTTGAACGACGTCTACATGAGCAGTGACACTTCCAGAGTCTCACTTTTACTGTGACTGGGTCTTAGTGCTGCTTTGGATACAGTTGACCACAAAATCCTGCTGGACCCACTGGAACACTGGGTGGGAATTTCTTTCACTGCACTAAGATGGTTTAAATCCTACTTACAAGATGGCGACTATTCTGGGTCAATAGTTAATTTCTTCTATTGGACCATGTGAAATCCCACCCTGCCCTGCAACACTGCAAAACACAGCTTTTGTCTGAAAAATATCAAATTACAGTTTTTTTTAAATTAGCATTTCTACTACTCATATATTATCTAGTCGTAACAGCATTTAATGATTAATATATCCATAAATGGAAATTATCACACAAAAAATGACACTAGAATAAACACAAATCTGACTTAAATGTTATTTTATTTGACCTTTGTATGTTATATGTCAGTGGGAAAGTCCTGCTCTGGTCTGGATGAGGGAGGGAGGGTCCTGCTCTGGTCTGGGTGAGGGAGGGAGGGTCCTGCTCTGGTCTGGGTGAGGGTCCTGCTCTGGAAGACTTGAGACATTTTTGTTCACATTAAAACATTAAAACATTCACATTTTGCACAATTGACTGATTGACTGATGGATGTGTGCTGTAGCTCGTCTTACAATGTTTATTCCTGTAACTCTTTGTCTGTAAAATATCTAATTGCAGCTTTTTATTAGCATTTCTACGACCCATAAATGTGACTTAAATTGTCCCTGTAAATTATAATAATAATAATAATAATAATTGTACCTTTTCACGTCGGTCCTTCTCTCGTCTCCGATGGTTGAACACTTTGTCCAGGTCGATGCTCCTTCTGCTTCTTGCTTTGACTTCATGTGCATCAGCTGATCCAAATGACAATTTGTGGATTCTGTTTTAGATGTGATTCATTAAACTAAATCCTCTTTCACAATCTGCTGTGGAGGCTTCGGCGTCGCTGCATGTTTAGCAGAGCAGACCTTAGTTACTCTAAAAGAAACAAATCTCCCCCAGTTTCATCACTTGTTCTTCTGTTAGCACAAACTCCGACAGCCACTCCATCTTAAAAGAAGCACATTTCTTTTTTACTTTGGCTTGGTGAGTGGTTGTGCCACTGCCTGTTTGTTTCGCCATGATAAGGAGGTTTTAACATTTGCGTCTCTGAACTCCGCCACTGTCGTCACCTAGCTAACCTGCTCGGTTTGAAATGTTCAAGCTGAAGCAGCTCCAGTCCACCAAAACCCCTGAGTTTATCCTTAGAGGAAAGGAACTCATTGTTACAGAATATGACGAGGAAACTGTTTGTGTTCTGAGGTTTCTTCATAACACACAATTATATGAGGTCCTGCAAAGATTATTATTCCTCCGACTGCTTTTTTAATTTTTTATTTCTCTTCTTCCGCCGCTTGTTCTGCCTGTAGCTATTCTGTTGGGAACACGGACACACAACACATCAGAAGGTCTGATTGGGCGAACCGTTTCCAAAAAACTTTTTCCCATTCAAGAGAATCAAGTGAAAAACACACAAACAATCCTCCCTTTTCAGGTGACGTCACCATACTTTCAACTGGAGACTTGATTTTACTTTTAAACCGTTGACAGGCCTGTCTTTGATTCAGATGTGAATATCTTCTACCTCCTATCTTCTATCATTTTTAGCTGTGAGCCTTTAAGTTTGGTGAAGTTCTCAGCCATTTCTGGAGTTTAACATGTGGGTGAAGGAACCTTCTGGAGTGGAGAGATTTTTCGTTAGAGTGGGAGAAGGTGTCGAGTTAAACTAAAAAAAAGGCCATTAGAAATCCATAAATTAGCCGCGTCATTTTATAAGCTGAAGGATTCAAAGTGTGTGAAAAAAGTAGCTTATAGTCCAGAAATTATGGTATTTATGTCCAAACTTGTGGAAAAAATGATTCACAAGAAAGAAACATGAGGATAATTGTCTTTTTTATTGTCCTTCCTGTCTGGACCTCTTCTTTGGACTTTCATAACGGATCTTCAGTCTTTTTCTTTTTTGTGTGGAGGCTGGCTTCAGGGGTGACGTCGACTGCTCAGGTGAGAAACACATCCTCTTTCTTTGAGGCTCAAAAGTCTCTGTCCCAGAGGTCCTCTTCCTCTTTCCAGATGTGATACAGGTGTGCGTGGTGACGGAGGACCGGGTACCAGCCTCACTGCTGTGGCTGCTGGATGTGGCACTGAAAGATGAAGGAATCCTTCTATTAGCCACATTCATCTTCCATGTAAATGTAAAATTAATATTCACTTGACTTTATTCAAATATTGAAAACACTAACTGCTTTAACGTGGCGGTGTTTACTTACTGGGCACTGGGGTTCCGCACAGCACAGCGGCACCTGGTGACGAAAGGATGCTGCAGCACCTCATGAGGCATCAACCTCTCTGCAGCGTCCCCTTCAGCAGGTCCACCAACATGGTGACCTGATCACTGCTGACCTGGCTGCTGGGGCGGTTGGGTCTGAGCTGGGATGAGAAGCAACAACAATGAAGGTCAGCTTGTATCTTGAGTGATGGATAACTTCCCCTTCGAGGTTTTACAGTGAAACAAAAAATCCACTTACATGCAGAAGGTCATCCAGGGATTTAAAGACGGTCTCCCTTTTGTCCTTAAAAGGACACACTTGCCCCCTGAAGTACTCCACGAGGTTCTGAACACACAGCAAACAGACCAAACAAAGAGATTTATGCAAAGTCAGAACTAAACAGAGGAAATATCATGTAGAAGATTAATCACAGGGCTGGAAATGTGACGTACCCTCAGCCTCCAGCAGTGAGACCTGCTGTCCTTAATAAAATATTGGCGAGTCGCCTGTCCCATGTCCAGCAGTGTGTCTGGGGGCTGGCCCTGAGTCTGTACGATGTCTCTCAGCTGGAGAAACAGCAGAACATTACGTGACAAACCCACATTGCTTTCTATTTCTTCTCATATACTATCTACAATAATAAGGTAAAAATCCAAAGTGCTTAAAAAAAGAAAAAGTTGGTCAAAATTACCATTTCGTACTGACAGCAGCCGGGGTACAGGAATGCTCCCAGGTAGAGAAATGCTGCAATGCAGCCCAGGGACCACACATCCACAGCTGTGGTGTACGGGAGGGCCAACATGACCTCCGGAGCTCTGGTGGAAATCAAACAACCGGTGATAGATTAGCTCTTTACACTCTCTCCCAACACTGTCTCCACATTCCTGACAGCACATCCAATTTACTCTACGTCAGAATCACGACAACGTCAACGACTCCATGAAAACCTCACAGAGATCTGAAGGTTCATGTTGGTGTGAATGTGATGAGTTCACCACTAGTGGAGCAGGAACTCACCTGAATGGAAGCGTCTGGATCCAGCAGCCTTGTCTGGCAGTTGACATTTTCTGTGCCAGGCCAAAGTCAATCACCTTGACTTTGTACGGCTGCAATTTCTGGTCCACCAACATGATGTTCGCCAGCTTTAAGTCGGCGTGGATGATGTCCAGACTCTTGAGGTGAACGAGTGCTGTTGAGGCCTGAAAACAGGTTGTGTCATAATTATTACCTTTGTGTGTGTGAGACACTGCTCAGTGTTTCACACAGTGATGTGGCGACATGACCTGCCGAGTTAGCATCGATACCAGCTTAGAACATTCTTGCTAGCGATGCTCACCCGGTTCCTTGGTGAAGGTATGAACTCTACCGAGCGCCCATTCTAGTTAATAATGTGAACTACATTCCATCAATATCACCTCTGACCCGGTTTATGTGGAGAAGAATGAAAGTGAACGTACCTGTTGGACGACGGAGCTGATGGCCTCCAGTTGGAGCGGCCGGAACCACCTCTCTTTCATGAAGTCCAGCAGACTTTTGTCCAAACACTCAAACTCCAGAAATGAATGACTTGGTATTTCAAAGGCTCTATACCACCGAACCAGGTTGCACTTGTCAGGGTCGAGCCGACGCACCTCTTCCAGTATGGAAATCTGAGAATACATGATGAACACATTCACTCCATCATGTGGGTTCATATTTCCAGATGTGATTTTGAATTGAATCAGTAAATCAAGGAATAGAAATAAAATTCTTGTAGTTCCTACTTCTTGTTCAATTTCTCTGATGCTGTTAGCCGTTCTCTTGAGCATCTTGACGGCCACGTGTCTGTAGTCACTTGCCCTCCAGCACTTCACAACCACACCAAAGGTTCCTTGTCCCAGAATAGACTCCATGGACTCCATGAAGTCGTTGATGTTTGGCATAGGGACGTTCATTGACGTTCCCTCCTGAGGCAAGGCCAACGATGCTGGTGCCGCCATTGTCTGAGAGCTCCAAAGAGGAAGAGTGTTCAAAGCTGACGGAGGAGATGAGAAAATTAGGCTCCATCTAACACTACCATTAAAGGTCGACTTCAGCAAATAATCATGAACCTCAGTCAGACCTTAATATATTACACTTTTAACGTTAAGGTTTTCTACAGTGAAAACACAGTGTGAAATGTCACTTTTCCTACTCTGCTAGTTAAACTACATTGTAGATTTGGAGTTTCAGTATTGTTACTGTGTTAAAAATACACCAGAAATGTAAACTGGACTCAATAATGTGTTAGTGTAATTTACAATAAAGTGTAGAACTTTAGTTCAGGAGGAACTGATGGTGAGGTCAGACATCAGTGGTGGACATCAGTCTGTCCACCACACTAAACAGAGTACGAGCATTATTTCTGTTTGGTGATGATCTCAGAGAAGAGAGATTGTCTGGCCCTTTTTAGTTCTAAAGTGTGTGTGTGTGTGTGTGTGTGTGTGTGTGTGTGTGTGTGTGTGTGTGTGTGTGTGTGTGTGTGTGTGTGTGTGTGTGTGTGTGTGTGCAATAATAACAATAATAGTGGAAAAATGACCAATAACGTACCAGTAATAGTGAGAAAGTAAAACTGCAGGTGTGTGTATGTGTGTTGTCATGGAGACGACCTCCAGTTCATCACAAGTCAGGCATTGATAGGATTTTTAGGCCTCAAACACATGAGTGACCAATTTGAAGGATTTTTGAACTTACAGCATCAGTTTTACAGTGGAAAATGTTACTTTTCCCACTCTCTTAGTCAAACCTTGGAAAACGTGATGTATTTGGAGTTTTTCCAGCATTTTTAAACTAAAAAGTTTCTCATCAGACTTGTTAAGGTGTTAAACCATCAAAACATCTCAGAAATGTAAACTGGAGTCCCTAAAGCAACTGAAATTACAACATAATTCAAGAACAACACAATCGCATGTGAACGTGGAGCCACATTAGCACGTTAGCATTAAGTGACAAGAGTTGATCAGACAAGTAAAAATAAAGTGTGTAAAGCTCGCTGTGTAAACACTTATCGTGATTATTGATGCCGCTGTGTGTGATCGCTCTCTGCACTCTGGATTCCCTCTAAATTGTCCAACAGGGTCTCTGGCGACGGACAACTGCTCACACTGTGGAGCTCCGGAGACACTGAAGCCTGCAGGGCTTGACGGGCCAGCGTCACCTTTAAACATCAATTACTTCTAACTGTCCCTTCACCAGCTTCCTGCGAGCCTCCGCCTTCATATATACATTGATAATTAGATTAATTGTTTTAATTCATAATTACATAATCATAATAAATAACTACATATATATATATATATATATATATATATATATATATATATATATATATATATATATATATATATAATTCCTCTCTCGCCCTCCACGGGCGGTCACCTGTTTTTCTATTCCAAGCTCGGGTCCTCTACCAGAGGCCTGGGCGCTTGAGGGTCCTGCGCAGTATCTTTGCTGTTCCAAGTACTGCACTTTTCTGGACTGAGATGTCCGAGGTTGTTCCAGGGATCTGCTGGAGCCACTCCTCCAGTTTGGGGGTTACTGCCCCGAGGGCACTACTGTCACCTTCACCTTCCAAGCCCTCTCCAGCTCCTCTCTGAGCCCTTGGTGTTTCTCAAGTTTCTCATGTTCCTTCTTTCTGATGTTACCATCACTTGGTATTGCTACATCCACCACCACGGCTTTCCTCTGCCCTTTATCAACCACCACGATGTCTGGTTGGTTCTACATTACCATCCTGTCTGTCTGTATCTGGAAGTCCCACAGAATCTTCGCTCGGTCATTCTCCACCACCTTTGGGGGGTCTCCCACTGTGACCTTGGGGTTTCCAGACCATACTCCGCACAGATGTTTGGGTACACTATGGCAGCCACTTGGTTATGGCGTTCCATGTATGCTTTCCCAGCCAGCATCTTGCACCCTGCAGTTATGTGCTGGATTGTCTCAGGTGCCTCTTTGCACAGTCTACACCTTGGGTCTTGTCTGGTGTGGTAGATGTGGGCTTCTATCGCTCTGGTGCTCAGAGCCTGCTCCTGTGCAGCCAGGATGAGGGCCTCTGTGCTGTCCTGTAGGCCAGCCCTCTCTAGCCAATGGTAGGACTTCTTGAGATCAGCCACTTCGGTTAAGTTCCGGTGGTACATCCCATGTAGGGGCTTGTCCTCCCATGATGGTCCCTCTTCCAGCACCTCTTCATCTCGCCATTGTCTGAGACTTTCGTTGAGTATGTCATCCGTTGGAGCCCTGTCCTTGATGTATGTACGGAGCTTGGATGTTTCATCCTGGATAGTGGCTCTCACGCTCACTAGTCCTCGGCCTCCTTCCTTACGGCTAGCATACAGTCTCAAGGGTCTGGATTTGGGATGGAACCCACCATGCATGGTAAGGAGCTTTCGTGTATTAACATCCGCGGTCTGTATCTCTTCCTTTGGCCACCTTATTATACCCGCAGGGTTCCTGATCACTGGCAGGGCGTAGCTGTTTATTGCCCTGGACTTGTTCTTGCCATTGAGCTGGCTTCTTAGGACTTGCCTCACTCGCTGGAGGTATTTGGCCGTTGCCGCTTTCCTTGTTGCCTGTTCAAGGTTGTCCTCAATGTCTGCTATTGTTCCTTCTGGGAGTGAGACCCCTTCAGTGTGGACTACCTTGCCTCACTTTGTTACCATCCTACTACATTTCTCAAGCCCGAATGACATCCCAATGTCATTGCTGTAGATCCTGGTGGTGTGGATCAGGGAGTCTATGTCCCGTTCTCTCTTGGCGTACAGCTTGATGTCATCTATGTAGAGGAGGTGACTGATCGTGGCCCCGTTCCTGAGGCGGTATCCGTAGCCTGTCTCATATAAATATATATATATAGATAGATAGATAGATAGATAGATAGATAGATAGATAGATAGATAGATAGATAGATAGATAGATAGATAGATAGATAGATAGATAGATAGATAGATAGATAGATAGATAGATAGATAGATAGATAGATAGATAGATAGATAGATAGATAAAGATTTTTTTTAAATTCGGTCATATTTTGTTGGACCCCTCTGTCATGTTGAGCGGCTCAGCGGACCGGTGTTTCGGATTAACGGGTTTCTGTATTAGCTGGTGACCGACATGGGATATTCCAAACCCGACCGAAATCCGTAGCAGTCCGGACCAGCGCCATTTAACCTCTTTTACAATAAACTTTCGAAATGAGTCTTATTTTAACATATGTAGTTACGAGCAGTAACGGCTGAAAGAAGTCGGTCACTAGTTAGCAGGGATGCCAGTTAATCCGAAACACCGGCGACAGGAAATGTCCAGCTCCACGTTGTTCCTGTCAATCAGCACATAACTATTAATCCTGTGGGTGGAAAATGAAAAAAATGGTGGGATTGGTTTGCTTTATGGAAGTTGGCTGATTTTTTTTTATTTTTTTTAATTATTTTTAAATACTTTACAGTCATTCCAATTTGCTGTTATAGAGAAAATAGAAAAGCCCAACATATCCACATGAGCAAGCAGGTGTGTTTGCGACTGTGGAAAGGAAAAACTCCCTCAACAAGGAGAAACTTTGTAGAAACCAGAGTCAGAGGTGGCGGCATTCTGTGGACCGGTTGGGGTGAGAGGATAGAGGAGAGGAGAGGAAAGACAGAGAAAGGCTTGGTGAAACAAAATAAATACAAAAAATACAAAATACAAAATACATATAATACCCTTGTTAGTGCTACATACATTTTTTTTTTTTGATAATACATTAACCACCGTGATCTAAATATTTTCCAACTGCCATGAGGTTAAACCAGCCTGAGCAACAACAGAGCAAAAGACCTAAATAATGACAACAATTATAACAAAAGCAAAAACAAAAAGGACATAGAACAAAAATAAATAAATAAATAAATAAAACAAACAAACAAACACAACAACAACAAAAGCAAACAACAACTTGGTTTTGATAATTAACAGAACAATCTCGTCAATGAGGAGTGGAAGTTGGCGGATTTAAAATGAATATGTCACATGAATAGACAGCCTGTGGCCATGAGAGCGACTGATGGCCTACCTGGGGGTTACTTGATACTCTGCCATTGTTCCCTGGAAATTGTCTCTCAGTAATTTGACTCTTAACATTATTTTATCAATACTTACAAGTACTGTAACAATTGTAGTGTTTATTAAATAGGTCTGCAATTACAACTGTGAAGTGTAAAGGTTTATTTTTGAAGGGAATGTTAACTATTTGGCCTGTTGATGTTTATTTTATACTATTGTGGCAGTGAATCATTTATCTTAGTTTTATTACTTTAACTTGTACAATGTGTAGATTAATGCCCTGAAAAACAACAATTGTATAATTATGTATATGCTTTAAAGGGACACTGGACATTGCAATGTTTTAGATTAAAGCAGGTTAATTTTATTTTCTGTATTACTGCAACATCACTGCAGTTATAAAACAGGAATATGTGCTTATGGATATTTTTGCTTGAAAACCTAAAAAGCTTTGTCTTTACAGGATCAATTCTAAACTGTTTCTGCCTCCAGGCATTGAGCCAGAGGGATGTTTCCAGCTTCATGGACTATCCCAGTCTTCAGGACCTTCTCCTGACCAGGAAGCAGTAGGACCGTCTTCATCTGCAGATTGTTGTGGTCATTTGCCGGTTTTTGGTCAACCAGTATGAGGTAAGATAAACAAATTTTAAAAAACTAGCCAACCTTACCTTCTGATGACATAACGACTCTATAAACATCTGGAGGAATTGTAAGCCAGTCTGTGGATCGTCCTGAGACTGTGGCCTCAGCAGAGAAGAGCTTCTCAAAGCTGAAGCTCATCAAGACCGACCAGAGGTCAGAGTTCATCCGGGGACGGGCAATAATCAGCATCCTGTGCCTCATGTGTATTAAGTTATACACTCTTGTATGTGAGTTTTGTATATGTATTGAAATACTGGTGTTTTGCAGTTTTACAAGTTTAAATAAAAAGGTCTTCGGACATGAAACCTCTGTCGTTTCTGGGGCCATTTCGTTTGTGTCCAAGTTGAGTGAGGAGGAAACACTTAACTAATGGCTGAAGGGTAAAAAGAAAATCTACACATCAAGATGCTTAACGTCACAAGATGTCACGATCACAGGAGTCACCACCCATCTCCCAGCTCGAGGGCCAGTCACAGTGCCTGTCACACAGCTCACGGAGCTGACGCCAGTCAACCCACCAATCAAGTTGCAGTAAAAGCATGAGCGGATGCAGAAGCTGCCCCCACCAGAGCTCAGTACGCCAAACGCCAAAAACACATGGAGGTCGAGAAGGATCGCATTGAGGCAACGCTCAACGTTCTGAAGATGGAGGGTGAGGCAGAAGCAGCGACTCACGACCTGGAGGCTGCAGCTGATGAGGCAATTCAGTGTTGTTGACCTTGTAGACACTGGCATTCCTGTAAAGACACCTCCTTCATTCCACAAGACTTAGGTATTGTTATGGATGTTGCTAAAGACAAACAACAATTGAAGAAAGGTTTGGTTTCAGTATTATAAAGTCCCCTGCTGTCTCAATTTTGACTTCCAAGACTTTCATTTGTTCTAAGAAAGTCTGAAATAGGGGTATTTACTTTTTAATTTTTTTAATAGTACAAGAATGTAATAATCCTTTATATAAAAGGCCTGTCTATGAATCAGGAAAACAAAACCCATGGATTCAAGCGATTGAATGCATAGATGTGATAAAATAGTAAATATTGCAGTTGCACACTGGATTTTTATATCTGGATGAAGCTCTATTCCTCTATTATTCCTCAGGATTAAGTTGTGACCTTCTAAACCTTCCCAACTCTTCCTGCACATGTTTGATAGGAAGAAGTGGAGCCAGTTTTTCTTTGTTTACTCATTATCCAGTGTGTCTGAGCTGGTTTATTGAATAAAAACATCAATACAGGATGAGGGGGGGGCCTCCACGCAGCTCTCAGCAGTTGATCATGTCCCACAGCTCCTTCACCAGGTCGTCCTCTCCGATGTCCTTGTCCACGTCGTCCTCCTCGTAGTCGACCATGAACTCTTTCATGAAATCATCGAGGTCCATGTCGTCCTCCTCGGAGGCGGAGCGAGACGCCGCCATGCTGGGTCCCCTGGACTCTGGCTGACTGGGAGACTTCAGGACCGGACTGGAAAACACACACAGCATTTATTAGTGAGGACGCAGTATGGAAGGAGGAGGACATGTCCTACAAACACAACTTCATTTCCTTTGTTAATTCTGAATAAATGTGAGCTATGATTGTGTTTTATTTCTGAACTGATGGAATTATGTCAAAATCCTGCTTGTTGACATCAACGTTATGCAGATGTCAGTGGAATCATGTGCCACTGATTCTCGTCCTCCAAGTTGTCAAATAAACCTTCAATAGCCAAAAACTGAAGAGCTTCTGGGGGGTGTACCCCCCCGCCCACCGCTGCGCTGTCAGAAAGTCCTGGTGAGTTGATGAAGAGCTGGAGTGTGTATGGAAGGGGGACTGGACTGGTACCTCTGGGGGACAGCACAGGGCTCTTTGGCAGCTGGCTGGCTCTCCTGACTCCAACTCTCCGTGGAGCCAGCCTCCAGCAGGCGGCCAGGTCCAGCCTCGCCACAGGAGGACGCCACCACCTGACAACACAAGAGTGTTTGGTAAGGAAGCTGCTGCACCAATAAAAGCACCAGAAAGATTTGAGAAGGATTGAGTGAAATGATTCATGGTGTTCTCGACACTGAGGCTGTGATTTCAGTTAAAACGTCCGGAGTGAGGTCCAAACATTTAGGTTGAACTTTTCACTTTTCATGATCAACTCTTCATGTGTCTGAGCTGTTGTGTGGGATCGTACCTCTGCAGCCTGCTGGACCTGCAGTCTTGCCACCTTCCCTCTGCGGCTCTCCTCCAGGGTCCGGGAGGAGATCTTCCCTGTGTCGGAGGTCTCCTGAGGAGGTGCTGCCGAGTCCGATGGCTCCTGGCTCTCCACCGTGTTCCTGGCCCTCTGTAGGCTGGGTCTCTGGCTCGGCCCATCATCCTCCCTCTTCCTCTTGGCCCAGACGGTTCGGATCTGGGGCTGAGCCTTCATGGCCCTTTCCTTCCTGATCTCCTCCAGGGTTTTAATGTGGATCTGCTCCAGAGCCTTGTGTGGAGCCACACTTGTATCAGCTGGAAGACAATAGTGAAGGTGTCTGTGAGGGATGAGAGTACACACACACACACACACACACACACACACACACACACACACACACACTGGACTCCTCTTCTCCCTTTACATCTAAAGCAGAGACAAATCACCAGCATCTCATTTCTTCTCCGCTATCACGGCAGAGAGCAGGGGAATCAGATCTGGGATCAGATCTGGAATGTAACATGACAGTCTGGGACAGTGGTGGGACTTTTCCCTCCAAGTGATGCCTCTTGGTCTCTCGGCATCCTCATAGGAAAGTGACGGGACTGCGTTCAGAGACAGAACGAGTTTTAACTGACTTCAACAAGGTCAGGGCATCAAATCTGCAGTCTGTCAAAACTCAGGCTCCAGGTTGACAACATGAACTAGATTTTGTAATCATCCTGCAGGAGAAGGGGGACGAAGGAGCTCACAATGTTCCTCCTCCTGTTCGTCTGCAGGGTTGATCACCACCGGGGGGGGGGGACTTCCTCTTACCACTAGGTGGCGCTATGACCATGAACATGCATTATCATATGGATATCCCGAAGACACTCATAATATAGCTCCAAGTGTATTAGTCAACGTCATTAAAGAGTCATTTTAGAATTCTTTGAAACAAACCTCAACAAGAGAAGTGCAAAATTAACTAAATTAAAATATGATAGCATCTTAACATTTATAAACATTAACCAACCTGGACACATTTGAAAAATTCTGAACACATTTCTGCATTAAAAAATAACTATACTGGAGAAAGTTGCACCTGGCCTGCAGCTTTTCAGCCAAATGTCTTCTTTCTAACAGTAAACTAGAAGAGAAGTGACAGAGTTAATAATCAGAGACTCACCACTTGTCTTCATCTCAACATCTCGTTAAAACGCGCGAGAACAAATGAGAACTGGCTTTCAGCCAATCACTGAGCCAGGGACGATTTAACTATCTGATATGAAATGATGCTGATTGGTTTGATTTCATGTCAGTCACTCTGGTGTTTATCAGTGATTGGTCAGATGGCTACTAAGCCCCGCCTCCTCAGAGGTTTCCTCAGGGCCCTTTGTTAGTTTGTTGGCATAAACAAATTTTGACAGTATTACAGTTTATTCACATATTTCATATATATTAAAAAAAAAAAAGAAGAAACATTCCCCTTGCTTCCACCAGGGGGGGCTGCGCTCCGGAGGCCGGGGGAGATTGGTCCTGACGTCACTCACTCTTCAGGCTGCCTGTTGAAGCGATGAAGAAATTCCAGTGAGCAGACAGAACAATGTGAGACTTCACCTGGAAATGTAAATACATTGATTTCTAGATGAGCAGTCAGCTCTCTCTAAGAGGAGCCCCCATCTTCTCTTCATCTATGAATGAACTCTGGTGTTACAGGAAGTTTGTTGAGGTGTTGAAGAGTTCACCCCCGAGAACGATGTGATGATGTGATTATTTTTTTTATAACCTCAAGGTCAGCTGTCAGGCTTTGGAAACTGTGGGCCGGAAACTGAGAGCCAAACCTGGAACAGGAAACAAAGAGGTCTCTCCTACAATGCCACAGTATTTTCTAACAGCTCACAACCACTAATAAACCTGTCTGAGGATCCTGAGATCAACCATCATGAGCCTGGAGGTCCAGTCAGCTGTTCTGGACACAATGGTCACTTCACTCAGAGCTGAAAGACGACCTGAGACGATTCTGAGAACTGAGCAGGATGTAGACAAAGTGAACGTCAAGGAGGAAAATGAAAGATACTGAGCACACTGGGACTGAAAAGAGACCAGGGACATGTCTTCTGTCCACTGACCTGAGGAAGGTCAAACACACGGATCACACACGTTAAAGCACATGGTTCCTCCCCTCCAGACCAAATAACCACCACACTAACTGGACGGTTGCTATTTCAATGTCTCCTTTCTTTCATTTTATGATCTAAGATGCATGGGCAACAAAGGGTTAAGTTATGTCATATCTGGTAAGTCTTCATACATACAGTTGTGCTCCTGTTGTTACACCAATGGTTCTGGAAACATAATTCTATGTATATTCATTGATCTCCATTACATTTACAATGAATTCAATTCAAAGAACTAAAAAGTTAAACTATTAATAGTTTTCACATCCAAATAATTCTGTTTCATCGTAGTCACCCCCCCCCCCCCCCTCCCCCCCCTCCTCCCGGAAAGAAATCCTGTTGCAGATCGAGTGCAGTGATCAGTCACCATGAAGGCGAGGTGTCCCCCTGGTGGTTCAAAAAGGTTATTACACACATGACTGTGTTTATGAGAGGTACAGATCTTGACCAAATATTAGTTTCAATGTTTCAACAATTAGATATTTATGGTATTTATTACTTTTGACATTTTCACAGGGACTAAGAATCTGACTTTAAGATAGAAATACGAGCAAAATTGAACAGATTTGAGTTTCAGACGATACATAATAAAAATACAAGTTTCTACAAATATTAGTACAAGCTAGTACTCTACTGCTGGATTGATGGAATGATGAGGCAGACAGGTTGTTGTGGCCGAGAGGTTAAGGCGATGGACTTGAAATCCATTGGGGTTTCCCCTCGCAGGTTCGAATCCTGCCAACAACGTACCAACGTTTTAAGAGACAAAATAGTTGTTGTGAATATGATGAATAATTCAAAATGTCCATTCACTTCATGTGGCAGATTTATTCAAATAGATTTAAAGAATAACCCACAGGAGGACTCACTTCATGTTCTAAATTAGCATTTCTACATTAACTGTATAGACTCTGTCTCTGGAGGTGTAGTGCTTTGCACTGCCATGTGTCCCATTGATAATCTCCAATAAAGACAGTGCAGAGCGCAGGTGCTCCGCCTTCATTATGACGTCTACAAAGAAACGCTTCACATGTATAACCTAGAACTAAAAAGGGCCAGACAATCTTTCTTCTCTGAGATCATCACCAAACAGAAATAATGCTCGTACTCTGTTTAGTGTGGTGGACAGACTGATGTCTGACCTCACCATCAGTTCCTCCTGAACTGTTGTCAAATGCATCTTGTCATGACTTTCATCCTATTTTACCCATAAAATGACCCAGATCAGGCTTTCTGGCTGGAACAGCTGAGCCTCCACACAGAGAGGTTCTGTCTAATCTAACAGATTATCTATCACCTGTTAGACTGAGCAGCACCAACCCACATTGTTCAACACCCCCAACCCACAACATGCAGCCTCCACACTCTGCTCACTGAGGTTTTTAATATGTTGTTAACTGTTGAGCTCCAGATGGTCCGCAGCTCTCTTCAGATGGGTGTTTCTCCAAAAAACTCTAAAGACAGCCGTTATCAAACCTCTTTTAAAAAGAGTAATCTGGATACTTCAGTAATTAGTAACTACAGACATATCAAACCTGTCTTTCTGAAGTAAGATTATTGAAAAGGTGGTTTTGACACAAATAATGCTTTTATGGCTTCAAAACAATGAGCTACATGTTTTCCAGTCTGGGTTTAGGTCAAAGCTCAGCAGTGAAACAGCTTTGATTAAAGTGTTGAACGACGTCTCCATGAGCAGTGACCCTTCCAGAGTCTCACTTTTACTGTGACTGGGTCTTAGTGCTGCTTTGGACACAGTTGACCACAAAATCCTGCTGGACCCACTGGAACACTGGGTGGGAATTTCTTTCACTGCACTAAGATGGTTTAAATCCTACTTACAAGATGGCGACTATTCTGGGTCAATAGTTAATTTCTTCTATTGGACCATGTGAAATCCCACCCTGCCCTGCAACACTGCAAAACACAGCTTTTGTCTGAAAAATATCAAATTACAGTTTTTTTTTTATTTGCATTTCTACTACTCATATATTATCTAGTCGTAACAGCATTTAATGATTAATATATTCATAAATGGAAATTATCACACAAAAAATGACACTAGAATAAACACAAATCTGACTTAAATGTTATTTTATTTGACCTTTGTATGTTATATGTCAGTGAGAAAGTCCTTCTCTGGTCTGGATGAGGGAGGGAGGGTCCTGCTCTGGTCTGGGTGAGGGAGGGAGGGTCCTGCTCTGGTCTGGGTGAGGGAGGGAGGGTCCTGCTCTGATCTGGATGAGGGAGGGAGGGTCCTGCTCTGGTCTGGGTGAGGGAGGGAGGGTCCTGCTCTGGTCTGGATGAGGGAGGGAGGGTCCTGCTCTGGTCTGGGTGAGGGAGGGAGGGTCCTGCTCTGGTCTGGATGAGGGAGGGAGGGTCCTGCTCTGGTCTGGATGAGGGAGGGAGGGTCCTGCTCTGGTCTGGGTGAGGGAGGGAGGGTCCTGCTCTGGAAGACTTGAGACATTTTTGTTCACATTAAAACATTAAAACATTCACATTTTGCACAATTGACTGACTGATTGACTGATGGACGTGTGCTGTAGCTCGTCTTACAATGTTTATTCCTGTAACTCTTTGTCTGTAAAATATCTAATTGCAGCTTTTTATTAGCATTTCTACGACCCATAAATGTGACTTAAATTGTCCCTGTAAATTCTAATAATAATAATAATAATAATTGTACCTTTTCACGTCGGTCCTTCTCTCGTCTCCGATGGTTGAACACTTTGTCCAGGTCGATGCTCCTTCTGCTTCTTGCTTTGACTTCATGTGCATCAGCTGGTCCAAATGACAATTTGTGGATTCTGTTTTAGATATGATTCATTAAACTAAATCCTCTTTCACAATCTGCTGTGGAGGCTTCGGCGTCGCTGCATGTTTAGCAGAGCAGACCTTAGTTACTCTAAAAGAAACAAATCTCCCCCAGTTTCATCACTTGTTCTTCTGTTAGCACAAACTCCGACAGCCACTCCATCTTAAAAGAAGCACATTTCTTTTTTACTTTGGCTTGGTGAGTGGCTGTGCCATTGCCTGTTTGTTTCGCCATGATAAGGAGGTTTTAACATTTGCGTCTCTGAACTCCGCCACTGTCGTCACCTAGCTAACCTGCTCGGTTTGAAATGTTCAAGCTGAAGCAGCTCCAGTCCACCAAAACCCCAGACACGGATTGTAAACCTGAAGAGTTTATCCTTAGAGGAAAGGAACTCATTGTTACAGAATATGACGAGGAAACTGTTTGTGTTCTGAGGTTTCTTCATAACACACAATTATATGAGGTCCTGCAAAGATTATTATTCCTCCGACTGCTTTTTTAATTTTTTATTTCTCTTCTTCCGCCGCTAGCTATTCTGTTGGGAACACGGACACACAACACATCAGAAGGTCTGATTGGGCGAACCGTTTCCAAAAAACTTTTTCCCATTCAAGAGAATCAAGTGAAAAACACACAAACAATCCTCCCTTTTCAGATGACGTCACCATACTTTCAACTGGAGACTTGATTTTACTTTTAAACCGTTGACAGGCCTGTCTTTGATTCAGATGTGAATATCTTCTACCTCCTATCTTCTATCATTTTTAGCTGTGAGCCTTTAAGTTTGATGAAGTTCTCAGCCATTTCTGGAGTTTCACATGTGGGTGAAGGAACCTTCTGGAGTGGAGAGATTTTTCGTTAGAGTGGGAGAAGGTGTCGAGTTAAACTAAAAAAAAGCCCATTAGAAATCCATAAATTAGCCGCGTCATTTTATAAGCTGCAGGATTCAAAGTGTGTGAAAAAAGTAGCTTATAGTCCAGAAATTATGGTATTTATGTCCAAACTTGTGGAAAAAATGATTCACGAGAAAGAAACATGAGGATAATTGTCTTTTTTATTGTCCTTCCTGTCTGGACCTCTTCTTTGGACTTTCATAACGGATCTTCAGTCTTTTTCTTTTTTGTGTGGAGGCTGGCTTCAGGGGTGACGTCGACTGCTCAGGTGAGAAACACATCCTCTTTCTTTGAGGCTCAAAAGTCTCTGTCCCAGAGGTCCTCTTCCTCTTTCCAGATGTGATACAGGTGTGCGTGGTGACGGAGGACCGGGTACCAGCCTCACTGCTGTGGCTGCTGGATGTGGCACTGAAAGATGAAGGAATCCTTCTATTAGCCACATCCATCTTCCATGTAAATGTAAAATTAATATTCACTTGACTTTATTCAAATATTGAAAACACTAACTGCTTTATCGTGGCGGTGTTTACTTACTGGGCACTGGGGTTCCGCACAGCACAGCGGCACCTGGTGACGAAAGGATGCTGCAGCACCTCATGAGGCATCAACCTCTCTGCAGCGTCCCCTTCAGCAGGTCCACCAACATGGTGACCTGATCACTGCTGACCTGGCTGCTGGGGCGGTTGGGTCTGAGCTGGGATGAGAAGCAACAACAATGAAGGTCAGCTTGTATCTTGAGTGATGGATAACTTCCCCTTCGAGGTTTTACAGTGAAACAAAAAATCCACTTACATGCAGAAGGTCATCCAGGGATTTAAAGACGGTCTCCCTTTTGTCCTTAAAAGGACACACTTGCCCCCTGAAGTACTCCACGAGGTTCTGAACACACAGCAAACAGACCAAACAAAGAGATTTATGCAAAGTCAGAACTAAACAGAGGAAATATCATGTAGACGATTAATCACAGGGCTGGAAATGTGACGTACCCTCAGCCTCCAGCAGTGAGACCCGCTGTCCTTAATAAAATATTGGCGAGTCGCCTGTCCCATGTCCAGCAGTGTGTCTGGGGGCTGGCCCTGAGTCTGTACGATGTCTCTCAGCTGGAGAAACAGCAGAACATTACGTGACAAACCCACATTGCTTTCTATTTCTTCTCATATACTATCTACAATAATAAGGTAAAAATCCAAAGTGCTTAAAAAAAGAAAAAGTTGGTCAAAATTACCATTTCGTACTGACAGCAGCCGGGGTACAGGAATGCTCCCAGGTAGAGAAATGCTGCAATGCAGCCCAGGGACCACACATCCACAGCTGTGGTGTACGGGAGGGCCAACATGACCTCTGGAGCTCTGGTGGAAATCAAACAACCGGTGATAGATTAGCTCTTTACACTCTCTCCCAACACTGTCTCCACATTCCTGACAGCACATCCAACTTACTCTACGTCAGAATCACAACAACGTCAACGACTCCATGAAAACCTCACAGAGATCTGAAGGTTCATGTTGGTGTGAATGTGATGAGTTCACCACTAGTGGAGCAGGAACTCACCTGAATGGAAGCGTCTGGGTACAGCAGCCTTGTCTGGCAGTTGACATTTTCTGTGCCAGGCCAAAGTCAATCACCTTGACTTTGTACGGCTGCAGTTTCTGGTCCACCAACATGATGTTCGCCAGCTTTAAGTCGGCGTGGATGATGTCCAGACTCTTGAGGTGAACGAGTGCTGTTGAGGCCTGAAAACAGGTTGTGTCATAATTATTACCTTTGTGTGTGTGAGACACTGCTCAGTGTTTCACACAGTGGTGTGGCGACATGACCTGCCGAGTTAGCATCGATACCAGCTTAGAACATTCTTGTACCATGCTAGCGATGCTCACCCGGTTCCTTGGTGAAGGTATGAGCTCTACCGAGCGCCCATTCTAGTTAATAATGTGAACTACATTCCATCAATATCACCTCTGACCCAGTTTATGTGGAGAAGAATGAAAGTGAACGTACCTGTTGGACGACGGAGCTGATGGCCTCCAGTTGGAGCGGCCGGAACCACCTCTCTTTCATGAAGTCCAGCAGACTTTTGTCCAAGCACTCAAACTCCAGAAAGGAAAGACTTGGTATTTCAAAGGCTCTATACCACCGAACCAGGTTGCACTTGTCGGGGTCGAGCCGTCGCACCTCTTCCAGTATGGAAATCTGAGAATACATGATGAACACATTCACTCCTTCATGTGGGTTCATATTTCCAGATGTGATTTTGAATTGAATCAGTAAATCAAGGAGCAGAAATAAAATTCTTGTAGTTCCTACTTCTTGTTCAATTTCTCTGATGCTGTTAGCCGTTCTCTTGGGCATCTTGACGGCCACGTGTCTGTAGTCACTTGCCCTCCAGCACTTCACAACCACACCAAAGGTTCCTTGTCCCAGAATAGACAGCCTGTGGCCATGAGAGCGACTGATGGCCTACCTGGGGGTTAGTTGATACTCTGCCATTGTTCCCGGGAAATTGTCTCTCAGTAATTTGACTCTTAACATTATTTTATCAATACTTACAAGTACGGTAACAATTGTAGTGTTTATTATATAGGACTGCAATTACAACTGTGAAGTGTAAAGGTTTATTTTTGAAGGGAATGTTAACTATTTGGCCTGTTGATGTTTATTTTATACTATTGTGGCAGTGAATCATTTATCTTAGTTTTATTACTTTAACTTGTACAATGTGTAGATTAATGCCCTGAAAAACAACAATTGTATAATTATGTATATGCTTTAAAGGGACACTGGACATTGCAATGTTTTAGATTAAAGCAGGTTAATTTTATTTTCTGTATTACTGCAACATCACTGCAGTTATAAAATAGGAATATGTGCTTATGGATATTTTTGCTTGAAAACCTAAAAAGCTTTGTCTTTACAGGATCAATTCTAAACTGTTTCTGCCTCCAGGCATTGAGCCAGAGGGATGTTTCCAGCTTCATGGACTATCCCAGTCTTCAGGACCTTCTCCTGACCAGGAAGCAGTAGGACCGTCTTCATCTGCAGATTGTTGTGGTCATTTGCCGGTTTTTGGTCAACCAGTATGAGGTAAGATAAACAAATTTTAAATAAAACTAGCCAACCTTACCTTCTGATGACATAACGACTCTATAAACATCTGGAGGAATTGTAAGCCAGTCTGTGGATCGTCCTGAGACTGTGGCCTCAGCAGAGAAGAGCTTCTCAAAGCTGAAGCTCATCAAGACCGACCAGAGGTCAGAGTTCATCCGGGGACGGGCAATAATCAGCATCCTGTGCCTCATGTGTATTAAGTTATACACTCTTGTATGTGAGTTTTGTACATGTATTGAAATACTGGTGTTTTGCAGTTTTACAAGTTTAAATAAAAAGGTCTTCGGACATGAAACCTCTGTCGTTTCTGGGGCCATTTCGTTTGTGTCCAAGTTGAGTGAGGAGGAAACACTTAACTAATGGCTGAAGGGTAAAAAGAAAATCTACACAAGATGCTTAACGTCACAAGATGTCACGATCACAGGAGTCACCACCCATCTCCCAGCTCGAGGGCCAGTCACAGTGCCTGTCACACAGCTCACGGAGCTGACGCCAGTCAACCACCAATCAAGTTGCAGTAAAAGCATGAGCGGATGCAGAAGCTGCCCCCACCAGAGCTCAGTACGCCAAACGCCAAAAACACATGGAGGTCGAGAAGGATCGCATTGAGGCAACGCTCAACGTTCTGAAGATGGAGGGTGAGGCAGAAGCAGCGACTCACGACCTGGAGGCTGCAGCTGATGAGGCAATTCAGTGTTGTTGACCTTGTAGACACTGGCATTCCTGTAAAGACGCCTCCTTCATTCCACAAGACTTAGGTATTGTTATGGATGTTGCTAAAGACAAACAACAATTGAAGAAAGGTTTGGTTTCAGTATTATAAAGTCCTCTGCTGTCTCAATTTTGACTTCCAAGACTTTCATTTGTTCTAAGAAAGTCTGAAATAGGGGTATTTACTTTTTAATTTTTTTAATAGTACAAGAATGTAATAATCCTTTATATAAAAGGCCTGTCTATGAATCAGGAAAACAAAACCCATGGATTCAAGCGATTGAATGCATAGATGTGATAAAATAGTAAATATTGCAGTTGCACACTGGATTTTTACATCTGGATGAAGCTCTATTCCTCTATTATTCCTCAGGATTAAGTTGTGACCTTCTAAACCTTCCCAACTCTTCCTGCACATGTTTGATAGGAAGAAGTGGAGCCAGTTTTTCTTTGTTTACTCATTATCCAGTGTGTCTGAGCTGGTTTATTGAATAAAAACATCAATACAGGATGAGGGGGGGCATCCACGCAGCTCTCAGCAGTTGATCATGTCCCACAGCTCCTTCACCAGGTCGTCCTCTCCGATGTCCTTGTCCACGTCGTCCTCCTCGTAGTCGACCATGAACTCTTTCATGAAATCATCGAGGTCCATGGCGTCCTCCTCGGAGGCGGAGCGAGACGCCGCCATGCTGGGTCCCCTGGACTCTGGCTGGCTGGGAGACTTCAGGACCGGACTGGAAAACACACAGCATTTATTAGTGAGGACGCAGTATGGAAGGAGGAGGACATGTCCTACAAACACAACTTAATTTCCTTTGTTAATTCTGAATAAATGTGAGCTATGATTGTGTTTTATTTCTGAACTGATAGAATTATGTCAAAATCCTGCTGGTTGACATCAACTTTATGCAGATGTCAGTGGAATCATGTGCCACTGATTCTCGTCCTCCAAGTTGTCAAATAAACCTTCAATAGCCAAAAACTGAAGAGCTTCTGGGGGGTGTACCCCCCCCCGCCCACCGCTGCGCTGTCAGAAAGTCCTGGTGAGTTGATGAAGAGCTGGAGTGAGTATGGAAGGGGGACTGGACTGGTACCTCTGGGGGACAGCACAGGGCTCTTTGGCAGCTGGCTGGCTCTCCTGACTCCAACTCTCCGTGGAGCCAGCCTCCAGCAGGCGGCCAGGTCCAGCCTCGCCACAGGAGGACGCCACCACCTGACAACACAAGTGTTTGGTAAGGAAGCTGCTGCACCAATAAAAGCCCCAGAAAGATTTGAGAAGGATTGAGTGAAATGATTCATGGTGTTCTCGACACTGAGGCTGTGATTTCAGTTAAAACGTCCGGAGTGAGGTCCAAACATTTAGGTTGAACTTTTCACTTTTCATGATCAACTCTTCATGTGTCTGAGCTGTTGTGTGTGATCGTACCTCTGCAGCCTGCTGGACCTGCAGTCTTGCCACCTTCCCTCTGCGGCTCTCCTCCAGGGTCCGGGAGGAGATCTTCCCTATGTCGGAGGTCTCCTGAGGAGGTGCTGCCGAGTCCGATGGCTCCTGGCTCTCCACCGTGTTCCTGGCCCTCTGTAGGCTGGGTCTCTGGCTCGGCCCATCATCCTCCCTCTTCCTCTTGGCCCAGACGGTTCGGATCTGGGGCTGAGCCTTCATGGCCCTTTCCTTCCTGATCTCCTCCAGGGTTTTAATGTGGATCTGCTCCAGAGCCTTGTGTGGAGCCACACTTGTATCAGCTGGAAGACAATAGTGATGGTGTCTGTGAGGGATGAGAGTACACACACACACACACACACACACACACACACACACACACACACACACACACACACACACACACACACACACACACACACACACACACACACTGGACTCCTCTTCTCCCTTTACATCTAAAGCAGAGACAAATCACCAGCATCTCATTTCTTCTCCGCTATCACGGCAGAGAGCAGGGGAATCAGATCTGGGATCAGATCTGGAATGTAACATGACAGTCTGGGACAGTGGTGGGACTTTTCCCTCCAAGTGATGCCTCTTGGTCTCTCGGCATCCTCATAGGAAAGTGACGGGACTGCGTTCAGAGACAGAACGAGTTTTAACTGACTTCAACAAGGTCAGGGCATCAAATCTGCAGTCTGTCAAAACTCAGGCTCCAGGTTGACAACATGAACTAGATTTTGTAATCATCCTGCAGGAGAAGGGGGACGAAGGAGCTCACAATGTTCCTCCTCCTGTTCGTCTGCAGGGTTGATCACCACGGGGGGGGGGACTTCCTCTTACCACTAGGTGGCGCTATGACCATGAACATGCATTATCATATGGATATCCCGAAGACACTCATAATATAGCTCCAAGTGTATTAGTCAACGTCATTAAAGAGTCATTTTAGAATTCTTTGAAACAAACCTCAAAAAGAGAAGTGCAAAATTAACAGTTTTTTTCCAGTCATTAAAAAATATGATAGCATCTTAACATATAACATTATAAATATTAACCAACCTGGACACATTTGAAAAATTCTGAACACATTTCTGCATTAAAAAATAACTATACTGGAGAAAGTTGAACCTGGCCTGCAGCTTTTCAGCCAAATGTCTTCTGTCTAACAGTAAATTAGAAGAGAAGTGACAGAGTTAATAATCAGAGACTCACCACTTGTCTTCATCTCAACATCTCGTTAAAACGCGCGAGAACAAATGAGAACTGGCTTTCAGCCAATCACTGAGCCAGGGACGATTTAACTCTCTGATATGAAATGATGCTGATTGGTTTGACTTCATGTCAGTCACTCTGGTGTTTATCAGTGATTGGTCAGATGGCTACTAAGCCCCGCCTCCTCAGAGGTTTCCTCAGGGCCCTTTGTTAGTTTGTTGGCATAAACACATTTTGACAGTATTACAGTTTATTCACATATTTCATATATATATAAAAAAAAAAAGAAGAAACATTCCCCTTGCTTCCACCAGGGGGGGCTGCGCTCCGGAGGCCGGGGGAGATTGGTCCTGACGTCACTCACTCTTCAGGCTGCCTGTTGAAGCGATGAAGAAATTCCAGTGAGCAGACAGAACAATGTGAGACTTCACCTGGAAATGTAAATACATTGATTTCTAGATGAGCAGTCAGCTCTCTCTAAGAGGAGCCCCCATCTTCTCTTCATCTATGAATGAACTCTGGTGTTACAGGAAGTTTGTTGAGGTGTTGAAGAGATCACCCCCGAGAACGATGTGATGATGTGATTATTTTTTTTATAACCTCAAGGTCAGCTGTCAGGCTTTGGAAACTGTGGGCCGGAAACTGAGAGCCAAACCTGGAACAGGAAACAAAGAGGTCTCTCCTACAATGCCACAGTATTTTCTAACAGCTCACAACCACTAATAAACCTGTCTGAGGATCCTGAGATCAACCATCATGAGTTTGGAGGTCCAGTCAGCTGACCTGTCTTCTGTCCACTGACCTGAGGAAGGTCAAACACACGGATCACACACGTTAAAGCACATGGTTCCTCCCCTCCAGACCAAATAACCACCACACTAACTGGACGGTTGCTATTTCAATGTCTCCTTTCTTTCATTTTATAATCTAAGATGCATGGGCAACAAAGGGTTAAGTTATGTCATATCTGGTAAGTCTTCACACATACAGTTGTGCTCCTGTTGTTACACCAATGGTTCTGGAAACATAATTCTATGTATATTCATTGATCTCCATTACATTTACAATGAATTCAATTCAAAGAACTAAAAAGTTAAACTATTAATAGTTTTCACATCCAAATAATTCTGATTCATCGTAGCCACCCCCCCCTCCTCCCGGAAAGAAATACTGTTGGTGCAAATCCTGTTGCAGATCGAGTGCAGTGGTCAGTCACCATAAAGGCGAGGTGTCCCCCTGGTGGTTCAAAAAGGTTATTACACACATGACTGTGTTTATGAGAGGTACAGATCTTGACCAAATATTAGTTTCAATGTTTCAACAATTAGATATTCATGGTATTTATTACTTTTGACATTTTCACAGGGACTAAGAATCTGACTTTAAGATAGAAATACGAGCAAAATTGAACAGATTTGAGTTTCAGACGATACATAATAAAAATACAAGTTTCTACAAATATTAGTACAAGCTAGTACTCTACTGCTGGATTGATGGAATGATGAGGCAGACAGGTTGTTGTGGCTGAGAGGTTAAGGCGATGGACTTGAAATCCATTGGGGTTTCCCCTCGCAGGTTCGAATCCTGCCAACAACGTGCCAACGTTTTAAGAGACAAAATAGTTGTTGTGAATATGATGAATAATTCAAAATGTCCATTCACTTCATGTGGCAGCTTTATTCAAATAGATTTAAAGAATAACCCACAGGAGGACTCACTTCATGTTCTAAATTAGCATTTCTACATTAACTGTACAGACTTGGTGTTGTGGTTTCCACTACCATGTCCCTTTGACAATCTCCCTGGTTGGATTCCAGGTTCTGGACCTTTCTGTGTCACATTTGAATGTTCTTTCTGAGTTGGCAGCCAAAACACACTCTGTGTGTGTTTGAATCTATAAATGTGACGAACACTTTAATGTACTTCCTAAAACAGTGGAAATAACTGATAAAGTGAAATCCCTTTAACTTTTAGACTTGGCGAGGTCATTATGTGGACTGGACCAGCAGATCATACACTATGTTGTATTTTATCTTCATGAAACCAGGAGGAAAGCCACTTTAAATCTCTCTTACAAGGGTGACCTGGCCAAGAGGTATGCAGCACATCATCCTATTTACAAACCAACACATTTGATCATGTACAACAGTTAAAATGATCAAATGCAGATCGCTGTAGTGATCTGTGAATGTGTATTTAGATTACATTAAATGTTGACTTCTGGCCTTGCACAGTTGTGATTGTGTTGTACTTGGGGCTGTTTGAGGAGTTGTGTGAACGAGCCACAGGAATTAACAGCAACAAAAGTGACACACAGAACAATCTCGCTTATTCTGGATGACAGTACTTTCTTTCATTGGCACTTTGGCTCGGACACGTCGTCCTGCATTACTAGATTATTAGAGGAAGAACTGAATGCTGCGGTATGCACGTATGAAACCTTTTGGCTCACTGCTCCAGTTCAGTGTGTTGGGATCTCACAAGACCACAGAAAGTTTGTTCATTTCTTGGGAAAGACAGTCTTCATTTGTTATGATACAACTATCATGACATGAATTCTGTCTCAGGAATGTGACTGAGCATCACACCCAGTGGGGAGACCTTTTGCCACTGCAGACCCATGCAAGTCCTCCCCCGCTTTCTGCTCAAGAGACACTTCCCCCATGTCCTCAGCCACTGATTGGGTGAGGCTTTCGGGATTTCACACCTTTGAACCCCCCAACTTTCATCAAAACAGTTGGAGAGATTCTCTCAAAAGGCTTTTTGCTCCAGTTCTTCAATGGAGAATGGGGTTCAATGGGGATGCTGGAGGAGCTCACCCAGTGTTAGCATACAGCTAACACCAGAGGCCTGCAACCAGAGGCCTTCACTCCTCAACTCCTCTGCTGACCCGACCACGAGGGTCAGACCTTCCCCTGAGCCAGAGACCAGCGCCCAGAGTCTGATTTCCCATCAACCAAGGAAAACCAACCAGTTCCTCCAGGACGGACCAGGGAAACAACGCCTCACAGAACTTCTTTGTGTTTTCCTCAACCAGCTGGAAAACCATCACAGACCTGAGCGACCAGATCCTCAGTCTGGACAAAAGGAACAACCAGGAGCTGCAAAGAAGGACTCCTGAAACATCAACTTCATCTTCTTCTCCTCAGCCTGCAGAACCAGCAACCACAGTTAGCAGGAGGTGCTAACTACAGGAGAAGACACCAGCTTCCCTCCAGCAGGACAACAACTGAACTCCTTCAAGGAAGTGGGAACAACAACTGGGCTTTACCTGAGATTAGTTAAACCTGATGCTATGATAGAACTGTTTAACTTTTATGAAATATGTGTTGATTCTGTTACAGTGATTGAGTTCTATAGATAATGATATTAGGAGCAGTTATCAACTTGTAAACCAATGTTAGCTCTGCCACAGACACAGGGTCTGCATGCTAATCTTTGCTTTACTAACTTGTTAACTCACAATCCTACACATATCACATCAAAGACAACATCACATAGTAACTGAACACCATCTGACGACTCCTGACGTTTTACAAAGCAAGTCTCATTCACATAAAGTCATTCTAGAAATGGTCCTTTAGCAGAGACACACAGAAAGCAGATGCTAAAGACGAGCTTTCATGTTCCATTGTTCTCCAGCACATGGTGGAGACCCAGGAAAGACTTCCTGCTCTCTGATAACCTTTCTCTGTCCATCCCCTTCTCTTGTATGCGAATTCTGTTTCTTCATTTGGTTTTGTATCCCCGTAGGCCTCGACTACATCCAAACCCACCTGAAGGAGCAGAGGAGTGGAGCACCGTCAGTTGACCCTCTGTCGTCGGTGGAGGACGAGAACTTCTTTTCAACCATCAAGCAGACGGATCAATGGGACGACAACACCAATCAACTGGAGTCCTACCTGTCCAGTCCAGCTGCTACCATGGACATCCAGACATCATTCCTGTCCGTGGGCCACCTGTCTCTGTAGCTCAACACACCACTGCCTGCCACAGGCTTTTTAGCACAGCAGGAAGGATTTTTAGACCTAAGAGGGCTCAGCTCTCATCTGAGAACTTGGAAAACCTGCTTCTCATGAAACTCAACAGAGGCTTTTGTTGATTTGTTTTGTTTTGGTTGTTTGCCTGATGTGCTATTAAAAAACTGCTATTAAAAAGGTCGATGAAGAGTTGGGCCTATGATCACGATTTGTGACACCATAGTTTAGTGTGATGTGTTAACCTTAAGTGTACAATACAATTGCCCAAATAGGCAGGTCGTGTTTGTTCAAATAATAACTAATAGCTAAAGTAGATTCCATATAAATAATCCTTCAATATTTTTGCAGCCTGTGAATCATGCAATAGAAATACCTTTCACTTTTAAAAGTACTTTGAGTACATTTTAGAGCCTGTACTTTGTACTATTACTTGAGTAGATATTTGGATCATTAGTTTTTCATTTTACTCAAGTAAAGAATCTGGGCACTTTTGCCCTCTCTGTTCCTGTGTTGATAAAGAAGGTACACTGTGCAGGAGGAATGTTGTAAAGCATTGCAGGCTTTATAAAACTGAAATTCTCAGATGATATTCTCTGAAGGGAGTAACAAATGGATTCATCTCAGGTGAAACACACGCTGTTTAAATAGTGGAACCATTGTCACTTCACAATAGTACCTTAAAATAGATATTTTTTCAGATTGTAGCTGAGACACTGTTCACGAAGAAAACCTATCTGTGAAATTACATTTTAGATTATGAAAACCATCTTACTTTTTTCAGGAGACAAAATTTGCTTCTAAACTATTTCAAGTTGTTAGTTTTATTGGAGTAATTCTACATGCAAGTACAGGATTGCACATCTAGAAAATCAGTAAATCAGATTTTGAACGAGGATTTCACCTGAAAATTAGAGCTGACAGTTATCTAGTCAGTCACACCTCAAAACATTGAGCCATTTTTGATTGTTACTTTCTGATCCTCCATCTAACACTCAGAAAAGCTCAGTGAAAGGGCAAAACCACAATTGAAGCAAAAACACCAAGAAGAAGAGATATTATTGTCAGATATCTTTTACATTGAAATGGGACTTTTTCAATTAAATTATAGTTCAAACTTTGGGTTTCCACTTGATTTTGGACTCGAGTATTTGGTTGCCACTTTTGCAGTAAACAAGCACAAGAAGCAGAGAATCATGAGAATAAAAATCTTTATTAGTGTTTTATGAAGTCTGCATAATATGCCACACGCCTGAGAAGCTTATGGTCAGAAAAACAAACAGAAAAACAAAACAAAAACAAATAAAATAAAAAGGAAATGCTCTATCAATACCGCCCTCTACTGGTAAAACAACTGCGACATCTACTGTACTGACTGTTTTTCAAAAAGATTACTGTTAAATACACACATACTGTACTACTGTTATGTATATGCATGTCTGGTCCACGTCAGTTTTTGTAATGTATTTTGTTTTGTTTTTTGTTTTTTTGTTTTTATTTATTTTCTTCACATTCATATGTTGTAGGCCAAAGATAAAGACAATGTAACACTGGACCCTAACACATGGTTCAGCTCCCCAAATCCAAACGTCACTAGGTGCACTGAAAGTACAATCACTAGTGCCGCATGGTAAACACGTTTACATCATAAAGAAAGGAAGTAGAGAGAGAGAGCAAGAGAGAGAGAGAGAGAGAGAGTGGGGACATGCTAAACTCACAACAGCCACGTAATGAGTTTAAGCTTTAAGTCTTGTTGTACATACTGTATTTTATAGACGGAACAAATACGATAACAAACATTAACACAGAACGTCCCCGTGTGGAGGCACATCCGCTCTCCTGCTGCTCTCCTCCCCTTTCTGTAACATTGACGACGCTGATTTATTCCCCAAGTTGACCTTAAAACCCGCTTGACTGAGCACCAAAAGGCTACAAGAGGTCACGTGTGTGTCGTTTAAGGATAGAAGAGTGATCGGGTGAAGAAATGACTGAATGAACGGACGGCCATCACAAAGTTTCACAATGGCTCTGGAATCATTAAAATTGTTCAACAGGAGGAATAGAGGCTTAAAACAAATCTGTTGGCTCGTGTACTTCAGAAGCACCACGTTTCTTTGGAAAACACAACTTGTGCGGGGGGGGGGGGGGGGGGGGGGGGGGGCAGTGACATTTCTTTGTCCGCGTGTCGCTATCGGAAAAGTAAGTGGGTGAAAAACGAAGGAATGATTGGCGCCCTTCACTTTAGAAACAACCGTGGTCTTGAAAATATTACTTTAATAAAAAGTGAACGACAGAAAGTCCTTAAGTAGATTTATATATAAAAATACATGAGAATACAAAAAAGTAGCAAAACAATGGGGATACAGGCTAAAACCAGGATGAGACCTTCAGACCCTCCAGGGCCGCGGGACCCCCCAGAAGCTTCCCGACACTCTGGTCCCGGCCCGGCGGGGATCAAACCGTCAACCACACAGAGCGCCACACGGCGGCCAAAAGGAAGGAAAAATACAACCAGAACCGGACTGGACTCTGCAGCTGATGTTGTTTTTCAGATTCTTTTTCCCCACTAACATTCCTATTCGTCCTTTAAGACGCATGTCTTACAACGACACACATCGAGAGAAGAAATAAAATTAAAAAAAGGGAGGGGGGGGGGGGGGGGGGGGGGGGGCGTTCCGGCAAAGTCGATTCAAATTTCACAAACGCGGCGCGGCGCCTCTTTCGGAGAAGAAAAGCCACCGAGGCCATGGTCGTCTTCAGCACGCCGCCGCCCGGACTACACGCTTCCCAGAGAAAAGTCAACTCCGAAAGAACGACGGTGCGGGGAGGAGGGGAGGGCAGAATCCACGTTAGCATTCAAGCTCGTGTTACTCTTACAAGCAATCTTCAATACTGAGAAACTATTCACAGATATTTTTGGTATTTCCCCTGACCTACTAAAAACCAATATACATTTTTATTTGTACCACAAATAGATCTAATATTAAGGATTTGGGGAGAAGCAATTTAACAAGGTGCATGACAAGGATGGGTAACAAAGTGCCAATTTTCTTTGTGTCGTTATTACCGAGAGGTGTGTGTGTGTGCGTGTGTGTGTGCGTGTGTGTGTGTGTGTGTGGATAAAACAGGGATGTGGAACTGAGCTACAAATATTATGAAGTTTGTTACAGGAAATCTGTTGAGTGAGTAGTTTGTTTTCTTCTTTAAATTCCATGAGCGGACTCACAACTTGAGATTGGTATGACGTTTGTAACGGGCTCTTTTTAAAATGCATTGTATGTTTTGTTGGGCCCGCGGAGCCGTTCAGGACATGCTGGAGCAGCGTGCAGACGGGGAGCCCATCTGGGTCAGGACCTTGTCCAGCCACTGCAGCGGGCCGTTCAAGTGAAGCTCGATCCAGCAGGGAGTGCTCGTGACCGTCTGCCGCCTGGAAACACGCAGTTGTTCAGAATAGCATGGACGTCATTTCCAAAAAGACCCTGCACTCGCTCGTGACCAGAAAACAAGAAAAACACACATTCCTCTAGTCACAGTATCAAACACACGTAAATACCTACTTTAGATAACAGCACAACCAACTAGCAGGCTAGTATTAACATGTACTGTATTTTGTAGAGATCTTATTCACCCCCCCCCCATGTCACTATATATAAAAAGTGACTTAAAGATGAAACTCTACTGGTAAACCCCATTGGGGCCACTAGATGTCACTGTATGACAGCAGAAAGCTGAACCACCGTGAACCTTCATTATTAGTTTGACTGACGGAGCGAGACAAATGTCACCAAATAAAGAAAATTCTAACTCGACAATAAGATCTGAAGCAGAGAACAGAAAGAGTTGTATGTGTGGAAAAGTAAATGCCAGTTTTTCTCCTTTTGTTTAAACGATGCGACTTGATCTTTTCTTTGACCTTCTCATAAGGGTGTCTTCATTCCCTTGTTTTGCTTCCTCACGTGTTTAAAATCGTTCTCCAAGTATGCTAAGAGTGATTTAAGTATATCAACAAATACGAAATAAGAAATAAAATGGAAGTTTATTCCATTAAAACGTCATAAAGCAACATTTCATAATGTAATGTAGGAGATGTTGATTCTTTATTTGGAGATTACGTTTTTTCCCCCTGACCCTCAACTAGACATTCACATTTTGTCTTATGCTCTTATAAAAACCTGCTGTTGGAGGAATTTGGTTAAAATAGCCGTCACTGTCAGCTCGGGTGTCCTCACCTGTACTCGGCCCCCCAGCCTTTAACAAAGCTCATGCGGATCGTGCACATCCGGGTGAGCTGGTACACGGCCTCGAAGCCCTGGTTGACCGACTGAGCCAGCAGGGCTGCAAACTCCTGGTTGTTGAAGATTTTTAGATTACAGCCTGAAAATAGAAAAAAACCAGGGTTTTTAATAACGGTACACGGCACGCATCAACGTAATGTAGCCTATTACAGGTACATCTCAAAACAATTTGAATATCATGAAAATGTTCCATATTCTTTGTCGCTCGTTTCAGAAAGTCAAACCCATCTATGATATAGAGCAGGGGTGGGCCATCCTGGTCCTGGTGGGCCGCAGCCCTGCATGTTTTAGATGTTTCCCTGCTCAAACACACCTGTTATCATGATGAGGCTCTGCAGGAAGCTTGACAAGGAGCCACTAACTGCTGTATTGATGTGAGGAGACATTGAAAACATGCAGGGCTGCAGCCCTCCAGGACCAGGATGGCCCACCACTGATCTAGACTCATGACACGCAGAGTGAAGTATTTCAAGTCTTTAGTTCTTGAAATGTTGAAGATTATGTCTTACAGTTAATGAAAACCCAGAATTCCGTGTCAGGAGAAAGGCTAGCTCAATTCCTTTTTCGTCTCATTTGGGTGCTCTGAGGTCCAACGTCTAAAGATGGTCGAGAATGAACTCTGGCAACCGCTAAGACGAGCGAAGACGCCCTGCCGCTAAGACGCCCTGCCGCTAAGACGCCCGGCCGCTAAGACGCCAGGCCGCTAAGACGCCAGGCCGCTAAGACGCCCGGCCGCGAAGACGCTAGGCCGCTAAGACGCAGTGCTACAGGTTGATGGCCTCCAGGCCACGCCGCTAAGACGCCCGGCCGCTAAGACGCCAGGCCGCTAAGACGCCAGGCCGCTAAGACGCCCGCCGCGAAGACGCTAGGCCGCTAAGACGCAGTGCTACAGGTTGATGGCCTCCAGGCCACGCCTCTAAGACGCCACGCCGCTAAGACGCCAAGCCACTAAGACGCCACGCCACGCCGCTAAGACGCCACGCTGCTAAGACGCCACGCCGCTAAGACGCCAGGCCGCTAAGACGCAGTGCTACAGGTTGATGGCCTCCAGGCCACGCCGCTAAGACGCCAGGCCGCTAAGACGCCAAGCCACTAAGACGCCACGCCACGCCGCTAAGACGCCACGCCGCTAAGACGCCACGCCGCTAAGACGCAGTGCTACAGGTTGATGGCCTCCAGGCCACACCGCTAAGACGCCAGGCCGCTAAGACGCAGTGCTACAGGTTGATGGCCTCCAGGCCACGCCTCTAAGACGCCACGCCGCTAAGACGCCACGCCGCTAAGACGCAGTGCTACAGGTTGATGGCCTCCAGGCCACGCCGCTAAGACGCCACGCCGCTAAGACGCAGTGCTACAGGTTGATGGCCTCCAGGCCACGCCGCTAAGACGCCACGCCGCTAAGACGCCAGGCCGCTAAGACGCCACGCCGCTAAGACGCAGTGCTACAGGTTGATGGCCTCCAGGCCACGCCTCTAAGACGCCACGCCGCTAAGACGCCACGCCGCTAAGACGCAGTGCTACAGGTTGATGGCCTCCAGGCCACGCCGCTAAGACGCCACGCCGCTAAGACGCAGTGCTACAGGTTGATGGCCTCCAGGCCACGCCGCTAAGACGCCACGCCGCTAAGACGCCAGGCCGCTAAGACGCCACGCCGCTAAGACGCAGTGCTACAGGTTGATGGCCTCCAGGCCACGCCTCTAAGACGCCACGCCGCTAAGACGCCACGCCGCTAAGACGCAGTGCTACAGGTTGATGGCCTCCAGGCCACGCCGCTAAGACGCCACGCCGCTAAGACGCAGTGCTACAGGTTGATGGCCTCCAGGCCACGCCGCTAAGACGCCAGGCCGCTAAGACGCAGTGCTACAGGTTGATGGCCTCCAGGCCACGCCGCTAAGACGCCAGGCCGCTAAGACGCAGTGCTACAGGTTGATGGCCTCCAGGCCACGCCGCTAAGACGCCACGCCGCTAAGACGCAGTGCTACAGGTTGATGGCCTCCAGGCCACGCCGCTAAGACGCCACGCCGCTAAGACGCAGTGCTACAGGTTGATGGCCTCCAGGCCACGCCGCTAAGACGCACTCATTCATGCAAAAGGAGGCCCAACCAAATACTTTCCAGAAGCATGACATTTTTGCTTGAAATATCCTTTTATTTAAATCTTATGAAATATTCTGCATGTCTGAGACACTAAATACTGGGTTTTCACTTTCTGTAAGCCATATTCATCAACATTTCAAGAACTAAAGGCTTGAAATACTTCCCCCTGTGTGTCATGAGTCGATATCCTAGATGGGTTTGACTTTATGAAATAAGTGAGAAAAAATATTGACCATTTTCATGATATTCTAATTGCTTTGAGATGTACCTGTATTGCGTTTTGGTTCAAGCAATCAGCAGCTGCATTCATTTCACTTGTTTTTGAACAAACAGGCTTTGAATCCCTATGCAATCAGACCTGCAGATCAGCGCTGGAAGCACGCCACGGTGGAGGTGATTTGAGAGGTTGCTATGGAAGCTGTGACATGTTCAAGTGTTTCTGAGTGTGGCAGGATTACTGCTGCTACCACCAGGCAGCAGCCTCCAAACACTCAGGACACACTGATGAATCACAGTAGCTTATATTCTAAATACATTCCCAGCGATCTTCTCACACACACACACAAGACAGAGAAATCCGCGTCTTCATGCTCAGAAGCTGCTTGTTCAATTCTTTAATGTCGCCAACATTTCTCTGACTGCAGCATCTTCAGAGTCCTACCTGGAGGAATTTTACACACGGTCGCTGGATGCCAGCCGTACCGCTGGTTGCAGTTTGGACTCTGAACAAAGATGGCGCTATCACTCAGGCACTCGGCAAACACCTCCCCTCCGATGTAGTAGAGCCGAACTCCTCTTCCTGTGAACAGACAGCAGCAACAGACGCAAATATAAGGTCATTTGGTGGAATAAGACTGGTGACGGCACGCACACTTATTGAGCCACACCTGTTAACGGCTGCCGGGATTACATTTTGCCCACTGGAGCACCTACAGTTTGTTTTTTGGTATTACATTTAAAATTTTTTAAATACATTACAGTCATTCCTATGTGCTTTTACAGAGAAAATAGAAAAGCCCAACATATCCACATGAGCAAGCAGGTTTGTTTGCGACTGTGGAAAGAAAAACTCCCTCTAACAGGAGAAACTTTGTAGAAACCAGAGTCAGAGGTGGAGGAAGTCTGCTGACTGGTTGGGGTGAAAGGATAGAGGAGAGGAGAGGAGAGGAGAGGAGAGGATAGGAAAGACAGAGATAGACTTGGTGGCGAGATACATACAATACCCTTGTTAGTGCTACATATATATATATATATTTTGTTTTTAAATACAGTAATCACAGTGATCTAAATATTTTCCAACTGCCATGAGATTAAGACCAGCCTGAACAACAACAGAGCAAAAACCAAAATAACCACAACAATGATAACAAAAGCAAAAACAAAAGGATACAAAACAAAGAACAAAAAAAGAAAAGAAAAGAAGAAGAAACGGAAAAAAAACTAAACAAAACAAAAGCAACAAAAAAAAAAACATAATTTTGATAATTGACAGAACAATAGCAGAAAATAAGAAAAATCAGCAGCAAATCTCGTCAAGGAGGACTGGAAGTGTGTGTGTGTGTGTGTGTGTGTGTGTGTGTGTGTGTGTGTGTGTGTGTGTGGTTTGTCCTCTGGATGTGAATGGAACTGTTGTGGGGGGGCCCGCACCCAGCAGCCCCCCGGACCCAGGAGCACCTACAGTTAATAATGTGTGACCGACTCAGACAGGCAAAAAACAAAAACGTGCGCCAACATTTCACTTTCTACAAAACTTGAGCTGAACACAGAGTGGATCCGTCCTCAGACAGCGACACCACAATCATCCAGCTACCGTCACGTCTGAGCGACATGACGAGAAACTTCACCCAGAAACTCTTTGTGGTTGATGCCAGCAGACACACACACACACACACACACACACCCCCACCCTTTGATTACTGCGTGAGATTAATCACATCAAACATGCAAAACTGTCAGCACTATTTGTATAAAACCTTCAACCCGTTGGTCCCCACAGTGCTGCAATAGAGCCCATTAGAACGTACTAACAAGATCCTTGAATTACCCTCTGCTGGTCATTTTCCTCTGCAGATGAAATATCACACAGAGGAATTGGACCCGTGACGTACCTATGTGCCGCCGGGTCATCTCCACAGTGGCGTTCCTGTTAACGTTCGACAGCAGGCCCAGGCAGAAGCGCTCGGAGTTCGACGGGTCTGTGAAGCCGTCCACCGTCAGCGACGGCTGGGAGGCGTGGAACGTCTCCCCCACGCGCTGGTTCAGCTCGTAGTACGCTATCGAGCACCAGAAGGCCGGCTCCGAGTAGGTCACCGGCTGCAGGTCTGCGGGACAGAGGAGGTTTGTTTCGGCGTCGACACAAGTCAGGGGAACAAATACCGTCGTTCAAAAAAGAGTTTTTTTTTTTTTATAGCAAATATCAAAGCGGGACAAACAGCCAGAACATTTAAACACAACAAAAACATAAAGTAATATATCAGCGCATAAAAACAGTAAAAACAAACAAACAAACCAACAACTTGCTACATAAAACTATCAAATCTAAGATAATGCTGATAAATCTATCACAAATGTGCCTGTTGTCGTGAAAAAAACCCAACATTTTTAAAAGAATTGGACTAAAAATGATCTTTAAAAATGATTTATGTGATGATATGGATGTTACCTGATAATTTAGATTCATAATGAACCTTAAATGTTATTCATTTTGTACTTTTATTGATATTTTGTTCCTAACATATGATGAATAAATTCCAAGTAGTCCCAATATGTTCCATCAGCACATCAACACCCCCCCAATAATAACCGACTACTTCAGTCTACATTGCTTCGTGTGTACTTCAGCTAAACTCTGGCTATGAGCTGGTTCATGACTATTGAGGTAGAGAGCATGAACATGTCTTACCCATGCTGTGATTGACAGGAGACAGAGTGCTGGGGGAGAGCTCTGCTGGAGAGCCTGGCACAACAAACAAAGATCGTCATGGACGTGCACCAGTTGAAAACAACAACACTCACAATCAGCATCAGCAACAGGAAGTGTGAAATCATCTCTGAGCACCAGGTCCAAAATAATCAGCTGCAGGAAACGGAAGGTTTCGCTCTTGTTGTAAAAATTAACTGTACTTTTTACGGGTTCGTGGGCTTTTTTTTTCTTGAAGAAAACCACCAAGTGTCTTCTCTGGAGCCGAGGGGCAAGAAGGAACAGGAGAGGAAGCGCTAGTCTAGGGTACCTGTGTCCATACTTTGATTCATCTGTTGATCGCTGGCCTCCCCATCCTCACTGATGTAGCCCGGCGGAGGCGTTTCTGGACACATCCAGAAGGAAAATAAACACTCAGGCTGCCATGTTTGTTTGTTTGTTCAGTTGAACATACAAAGAAGTGGCGTATTCCCACAAAACTAAAATAAGGAGGTGGCAGAACCTGTTAAACACACATCTATCCAGCACAACTCCAGTTGGACACTCACAGTGCTCTGCAGAGTCAAACCGACCTGGTATATAGTTGTTAGGAGGTTCGATTCCGGCGGGGAAGTTTGTGTTCTCCGGTATGGAATGAGTGTAGTCGTCCAGAGGGGGCAGCTCTGGCAGGATTTCTGAGTGTCTTGGCACAAGAACGGGAGGCAGCACTGCGGAGTCGAGGCAACAACATGGAGTTAAACTCACTTTCAGGTAAGTTGCACTACCGTGCCAGACATTCTTAAAAATGCAGCTTTTTAACACTTTGACATGGTCTCGCTGGTCCAAACACATTGTATTCAAAGTTCATTACTCCAAATCCAGCTTTATACCGATTCTCCTCAAGTAGAATATTGGAACTCCATTCAGAATCTGCTGTGTCTGTGTGAGGTGCACTGGCTCCGCCCACACATGCCCATAGAGCAGAGCTGCCTAATTGTGGGAGGAGCCTACCTTGATTGTGATTGGCTAAACTCCTGATGGCACAATATAGGGTTTGGTTTCTGATTGGCTGGTTGGAGCAACACACTTTTTAAAACCTGGAACAAGCCAGAGAGAGAGAGAGAGAGAGAGAGAGCGAGAGAGAGCGAGAGAACACACTTTCTTCACTTCTGGGGCGTCGTTCCAGGAGTGGTGATGATTATTACTGCTGGAAAACCTTTAGGAAGTGGATTTCCATGATATGACCCCTTTAAATAAAACTGAGTTTACTTCTCCCTGGAGATTATTAGTAAAAAAAACAAAAAAAACTGTTCTTTCTGTTGCATAATTTACACCAACTATGAGTGGGTCGTGTTTGTTTTCCTCAATCATCATATTCACTGTTGATTTGGGCCATTGTTTCTCAATTTTTGTATTGAGTTAAGTGGTGAAAGGAAGAAAATGTTCATTTATTTTTAAATTGGACTATTCTTGTGAATTAATAAGGATCCAGGATGTTGTGGGCAATAAACCATGATTTTCCAGGCAATTTTCTCAAAGACTGCAGGTTGTCTCTGTGGTTTTCTTTGCTAAACATTACCAGAATTGATCAAAAATGTCAAGTCAGGGGATTTTTTTCTTCATGTAACCCTTGTTAATCTATGTACCACCAAAAAAATCTTGCATCATCTTCATTCCCTTTGCTAGCTTTTAATTGGCCTTACATGACGTTTGGCCTAATTCAACATGAAGACATTGCAAGTGCAATGTCTTATTCAAATTTTGTATTATTTCTTTGTAAAACTTAAAGTCTCTAAAGCTCTTAAGCGCCACACTGTCTGCTAACAAACACAGAAGGTTATATATACATAGGTTTGTAAAACTTTAAACTTTATGAGAAAACTAAAACAAGTCTTCTATTAAAACTTCGAAGTGGTGTATTTTTCTTACAAATCTAAAATGATCTTGTTTTTTTTTGGCAGCATCAAAATGCAAAATGTATACAAACTGAATTCATCTGTTGAGAACGACAAGTGTGCGATACGACGTGTGGCGCCCGACGTGTGACATGTGACCCGGCAGCCTCAGCGGCTCGGCCTCACCTGGGGTCTCCACCCTCTGGTAGTGGTAGGGGTTGATGCAGACCTCGTCCTTCTTGAGGTGGAAGGCATACTCGCAGGCCTCGATGGCGCGCAGCTCGTGGTGGCTGTGGAGGTCCGGCCATCGCCACAGGCGGCAGTAGATTACATGAGGAAGCCCCTTCTTGTGGGACACCTGCAGGCGGCCGTCCAGGGATCTGAACCGTGTGGTGAGGAGGGGTTGGGGGGGGTAGAGAGCAGAAACAAAGATGTTAATATACACGATAACTCTCACACACCAAGCAACGGGTAAGGACAGTCACCTGGTTTGGTCAGGGTAGCTGTACAGGCCTGATGAATCCCACTGCTCTATCGTGTTTGGTGTGCTCAGTCCCCATATTTCAGAGCAATTGCTGTGCAGAGAAAAAGAAAAAACAATGACAAACAGGGGACAATGAGAATTATCAGCATGAGAACATAAACATTAAAGAGGCCTCTGTTATGGGGGTCTAATTTTAAAATAAAGACAATAAATTCACATTCAACTGTGGGAATGGAGGACGGGAACTTCAAATGAGTGAAGCCTTTTTTGACAGAAGCATAAAAAAAATCCCCCCAAATACATGATGGATTCTGCACACAAAGCTTTCTTCAACATGGTGGCATTGTATCAGAGTCTGAAAATAACTCCAAGCTTCTGTCCACGACTGTCGCTTGTGTCAGGAGGACTTATCTGGAGACGCTCAAACAAACACTGAAGACACACAATGACACAAAGTAGGAGGCGACCTTGGGAAGCGAAAAAACAAAAACAGAACAAAACTCTGTTCAGACGTTCTCAAAACACTCACAAGAAAATGGAGAAACACAAAACGTGGCAGGAACACAAATGAGACAATGCTTGTGGAGAACACAACAATAGTATTTTATACACGTTAAAATGCAGAAACACAAAGCAGTTTATATGCGAGTGGAATTTCAGTTAACATTTAAATTACAGCTGGGAAATCATTAATCCAGAGACGAGCTGAAAATCCCTCGGGTTTCAATAAGTTGCACAGCACAAGATGAGAAGTTCCAGGTGAAATCAACAGCAGTGTGAAAGAGAGTTTCCGTCAAGGGAAAAGAAAAGTGGATGAGTTCGCCGACAGCCGTCAGAGAACCCATTCACACTTGGCATTGAGATGCATTTAGAGCGACGTGACTAAGTTCTGCTCTTGTTCCAAAAGGTGAAAATAGAGACGGCAGCTCCACCGGGGAATCTCAAGGTCAACGTGTGCTCAACGCAAGTCACAAAGGATCGACTGGAGTGCAGTGAAATGTGTTTCCATGCTCTCTGCATTCACGCCTGACCAACTGATCAATTCCATTGATGAACATTTAGGACCTGGGGGGTCACGTGTCAGAAGTCAGAGGCAGACGTTCATGTGACTAAAATAAATGTGGCCATTTATTTATACGTCGTAAAAAAAAAAATTCCATGTTCCTTAAAATTGTAAAACCACTTGAACAGAAATAATTCGTTGTTCTAAAGAAATCATCTCCGAAACTCAGACTTCCTTACTTTTTGTTAATAGTTGAACAAATGAGATCAGAAGTGGCAGCAGTTCCCTCAAAGACGGGTGTTGGGGCTACTTTGGGTTTCACTTTGTGTTTAGTCCAGGAGAGGGGGGCGGTGCCTTTCACCTGGGGAGCTTTAAATACACCTCGGAATTCCTTTCTGGTGACACCACCGGGAGGAAGCGGTCATCTTTTGACCGTCGTGCGGAGAGGTTTGTTCTTGTCAGCCTTTTAACGAACCCTAAAACATGTTATTCACTGTATTTTATCGACTGGAGACTTTTATAATGAATAAAGCTCAAGCACCGTTTTGACTCGGCGCTTGAGCTCGGCTGGAAACATCATCTGTTTACCGCCGACAGACAACATACAAGGCGTCGTGGAAGTCTTCCTGTAGCGAGCAGCGTTTCTCTCATGATCTGACAACGTGACAGTACACCGGGGCACTATTTGCTTTTTCTGGTCATGTGGACCTTCTAGGATTTCATTCACACTGAGCCAGCCGCTGGAGCTCTACAACCGGCCCGGCACATTTCTCAGGCGATAACGAGCAGCTTGCTATCGATAGATGTACAAACATCTGACGTGGTGGTTGTGGCGGCACGTCAGTGACGAGTGAGTCAGCCCACACAGTGTTCCCACCGAACGCCGATCTGGATCATCAAGGCTGGCTGATAAAGGGAACATTTTCTCTCATGTGAGGAACATAGACAGCCGGTAAACAAACGGCAAGTTGTTTTTTGATTTAACCGTTCTGCATCTTGACATGTATTTCGAGGGATGTCGGGGGGGAGGGGGGGGGGGGGGGTTGTACCTGGGGATGGTGACACACTTGGTGTTGCAGTTCTGTGTGGTGATGGCTTTCTCCAGCTCGTCAAGCTGGCCCGTCTTCTTCAGCTTCTTCACCAAGCTCTTCACGGCCTTCTCCCACCACTTCTCCTCCTGCCCGTTCTGCTCCCCGCCTCCTGCGCCGCCCGGCCCGCTGCTCGACTTCTTCCAGCCCAGTAGCCTCTTCACCACGGGGGGGGTGAACGGCAGGATGGAGGACATGTTCACGGGACGAAGCCGGGAGTCTCCAGAGAGGACTCGACACGAGCTGGCGCGCTCTTTTCTCACCCGGTGGACGTTTCACAGGCACGCTGACCGACAGACAGACAGACAAGGGAGGAGGGGGGGGGGGGGGTCCGGGGGTCCCGGAGCTACAGTCTGGGCCCTTGTCGTGAGGGGCCCCGCCAGTGACCAGGGACTCACAGTGTGGACGCCAGAGCTCGCAGGGGTTCTTCAAACGAGACGGGCACCTTAGAAGGAAGAAAGCACATGATTAGAAACTGTAAAATCAACTAATTCATGATACAGTTTACAGTTTCAGCAGTAATCAGATGAAAACCTTCAGAGAGAATTCACTGATATCCCACATACCCCAGAGTGTCACTTAAGGATTTTTAAATCAACTAATAGAGGGAAAACACCCCTTTATGCCATTTATACATGTCGATAAACATCATGCTGATCACAAACTAACTCATATGATCTCTAAATGATTGTTAAATTTCACACGGGATATATGGAAAAGACTGTCTGTACGCTTTTGAGCCCCTCTGTCCAACTATAGAATGCATTATGTAAACAACAGGTTTACTGATGTGACTCACGCATTAGAAAGGCAGATGCATCATGCTGCTGAACAATGAATTAACTATGAATACGATGGATTAAATGTATGGAAATAATTTCCCTCAGAGGATCAATGAAGTATGATTTGCTTTTATATTAAGCTCCTCTCAGGAAATAACTTCATACTGTGGCTTTATAGCTGTGCGTTTTAGAAATAACTAGATATTTTATTCCTGCCTTTTGTTAATGCGAGTTGTTTTCTTACCATTTTACCACAGTTGATGACTCATTTGAGCTGTTTTAGGTGTGCACTGTTCTCCCCACTTAAAGACGTTATTGGTGTGTTTATACGTGTGCAACACACTTGAATATATTCTTTTAATGTTTTTGTCAGTCATCAAAGAAGTTTCAATTGCATTTCATTGTCTGAAAGGTGCATCCAAATGATGATTTATTTAAGCACACAGTTTCCACAGAATAAAGTGACTGGGGCTACTAAAACTCCACGTGTTTCCCTTGTTAACTTCTTTCTATTGTTCTTCAAAACGTCCTTTACCTGTCGAAGCCACAAAGATACAGCATTGTCCATGTTATACACTCAGTCTGCCCCTTGCAAGTCGGCACTAGAAATCTGAAGGCAGTGATGCTTTGAGGTTAGAGAAGCGCCACAATCACCCACTCTAGCGAGTAAACCATAGCCATCCCGGTCAAGGTTCTACCCGTGTACAAGGAGCCAGTTAACGGTCCCGTGCCCACAGAAAACTGCAGTTTTAAGCCATGTTTATGTGAAAACGCAAAACTCTCACTACGTGTTTGTTCACATGACAACAGAGCTCAGATTCACCGTTAATCCAACTTGTTGGAAAACTAGGACTCCCGTCACGTCAACAGTGGAAAAGCTGCTGTTGTGCGCACACACCACAGCCGTAGTAAATAGTTCTTCTGCACATGCATCAGTGGATCGACATTCACTATGTTTGCCTCCAGAGTGTCGTGCCTCCCGCTCCACACTCTCCTGGGACTTGGTAGTTTATTGTTTATTGTTGGTTGATGGTCACCGGGAACAATCCAACTTGTTCGTCCGTCTGTACGAGTGTCTGAGAACTCATCATGTTTATAACATGATGAGTTATAACTCTGTGTGCATGTGTGTGGTTTTATTACAAAAACAACCAAGAGAGCAACTCATAGCCCCACATGGTCGCCACGTTATTTTCAGCGTTTCTGTGGAAACAGTCATCGTTTCCAAAACGTTGCTGTAGGGCTGCTCAATTAGTGGACTTTTAATGGTGATTATGATTTTGGCTCCAGACGATGTCAAAATTTCTCTCTCTCTCTCTCTCTCTCTCTCTCTCTCTCTCTCCTCTCCCTCTCTCTCTCTCTCTCTCTCCCTCTCCCTCTCCCCCGAGCGGAAGTAGTATCGTTGTTCCACCGTGTGTGAAGCTCCGTTGGAGATGAGAGAGAAGAAAAAGCATTTTTTTAAAGTGTGTTCGAATGGAAAATAAAGTTTTGACTTCCTTGATGAACATTTACTCAAACACAACATAGAGGCTGAAGATTGCTATTAAAGGCTAATAAAGACTAGTATTGGGCGTTAGGCTAACAAGTAGTCGGGCTGCTCGATTATGGGGAAACAAAATCATAACTACGATTATTTTGGGCAATATTGAAATCACGACTATTTACACGATTATGTTTTTGATTTTGGAACAGCATTTATTAAACATGTTTAAAAAAAACTCTCCTGTTGAACATCTAAAAATCTTATAATGTAGATAAAATAAACTGTTGTTCTGCATTTAATCTTTTTAAAACAGTAAATAAATAACTTTAGATACTAATATAAGCTACAGTAAGGAATCATGTTGCTTTACATTATATGTTGGTACTTTGGCCGTCCTGTGAGGCAGTGAGGCAGTTCTTAAAGCTAAGCAATGCTCATAGCCACCGTTAGCATTACTGAGCTTTAAAATGACACGTAACCTAAACCACTGGTGTAACACGCTGTTATCATCATCATCAACATGTTAGTTTACGGGAGGTATGACAACGGCGAGCACACACAAGACACCATACAGTCAGAACTTTTTCGGGAAATTTAAAAGTAGTAACTTACCGCTAAGTAACTAGCACCTGTGCATTCGGGTTAAATGTGTCGTCATTTCCCGTCTGACAGGCTGAGAGTGGAGGTCCCGCAGCCAAATGCTCGTCTCACAACAAAAACACCACATAATCGTTTTCCCTCGATTATAGGAATGTTGAGATCGTCTCGAGCCAAACTTGTAATCACGATTAAAATTCGATTAATCGAGCAGCCCTAACAAGTAGTGAATATGACATGACAAAAGTATGAAACCGACTTGTCACATAAGATGCATCCCATGAGTATTACAAACCAGGAATCTGGTCTATTACTATTCAGTGAACTCGAGCTGGTGAATTTATCGGTCTGGAATATCCACTAAATATTTGTTCAACCCACACACTCCCTCTCATGTTTGAGGCTAATGACATGACAAACTTTGCGGTTAACACAATTGTCGGGCCTCTTCCTTCTGCTTTAGATGCACCAATTCGAAGCAAACTGTGAGAATCCCTCTGGCATTCCCAATAAACACAAACAAGTGAGGAGTATCAGTGGGCAGGCCCCCACAGCGCACAGCAGTGAAGTTAGTCTCACATGTGTAGCCTCTGAGCGTGCAGTTAAGGGAAACGTTTCAGTTTTGACACATTTCGGACAAAAATATGACCATTCTTAAATTATGCAACATGCTTCACAACGAAAAACAAAAGCTGATTAAGGGAAGCACATTTTCAGCTTTTGTGTTTCGTTGTAAAGCATGTTTCATATTTTATAAATGGTCATATTTTTGTCCGAATTTTGTCAAAACTGAAATACCCAAGTCAAACTGCACATTTACAACTCATTATAACATATCCAGCTCGAAACGCAAAATAACAAAACAAGGAAAAAAATTACCTCCAATGTCCCAAAGGCCATAATATCGCTTGAGGTCGAGAAAGCATTTGACAGGGTGGAGTAGAAATAACTTTTCTTTACCCTGCAACAGTTTGGATTTAATAGCAACCTTATCTCGGGGATCAAATTACTCTACTCGTCTCCCAATATTCCAGTGTGCACCAACAAGCAGCGCTCCGCGCCATTTTCACTTGTTCTGGGCAGCCGACAGGGGCGCCCGTTATCCCCATTGCTGTTTGCATTGGCAACTGAGCCACTGTCATCTGCTCTAAAAAGGGAGGCGGGATTTGAGGGCATTGAAAGATGTGGCATTGAACATCAGGTTTCATTATATGCGGATGACCTGCTTCTTTATGTCAAACACCCTCTGAAAAGCATTCCACACATCCTGAGAGTATTAAATTCTTTCAGCCGTATAGCTGGATATGAACTTAACATCGCTAAAAGTGAATATTTCCCAATAAACCAATCAGCCAAAGACATACCACCATTGTCTATCTCTTTTAAACCAGCCAACACAGGATTTAAATACCTTGGCATTACAATTGCACAATCCATGCGAACTATGTGTCAGCAGAATTTACCTCATTAGCAACGGCAGTTAAATCAGATTTACAAAAACGGAATTATCTACCGTTATCTTTAGCAGGTAGGATACAAATGATTAAAATGAATGCACTACCAAGATATTTGTATGTTTTCCTATGTCTCCCAATATTTCTTCACAAATCATTTTTCACGACTATAAATGGTATTATGTCATCATTCATCTGGGATAACAAACGCCCAAGAACAAACCGAACGCTGCCCTACAGGGACAGATCAGTTGTAGTTACCCAATCTTATTGGTTACTATTGGGCAGCCACCGCAACTGAGATTATAGCATGGCTCACGACCCCTCACTTCAAGTGGTGCCAAAGTGAGTCAGCCTCATGCTCCTCATCACTGCTGGCTTTCGCTTGCAGTACTTTGCCTCTCATCCCGTCAAATTTTACTTCTAATCCGGTTGTTGTTGGAACTCTTTGGGCACAAATAAGAGGATGGCTCACTGTCCCTAACAAAAGGCCACACCTCCTTCTTCTATAAATTACTTAATAAATCAAGGCACACTGGGAGTCAGAACTCCCAACTAAAGTTCTCTGAGAACTTCTGGAAGGGGACCTTAACAACACTGAAAACAATGTAGGTATCATGTCGGGTCACTAGTCGGTGTTGTTGGTGGTTCTGGTAATGAAAACACACACATGCACACAGAGAACAATACAATCACCATTAACAATGAGAGAACACCAACACTGGTGTGGACAGACGATGAAGTTAGATTGTCATTATGGTGCCTGTCAACTGGAAAACCACCAAGTCCCAGGAGAATAAGGACTGGGAGTCATGACTAGTGTTGCCACAGTTACTTTAAAAAAATTATCTGATTACTAGTTACTCATTTAAGAAGTAACTTAGTTACTTCACCAATTACTTGTTTTCTTTAAAGTAACTAAGTTAGATTACAAGTTACTTTTTAGTTACTTTCAGCAGCTGCCGACAACACCACCAATCGTCTGAACACAAAAACTCTGATGATCCCGGCCTCCTGCACCTGCTGGTACATATTTAACCTTTGACCTTCATTCTTTGTTGTATTTATATCTGAACCACTGTTTTATTATCACATTTTTACTATTACTGCTATTTATTTACCCAGAGATGTAGCTGTAGTTGCACTATTTATTTAGCTATTTGCACTGCCTGATCTCTGTGACTGCATTTCACCCCCTCCTGGAGTAAAAACTTCTTTCATTGATTGATTGATTTAAAAAGTGGGGTCTTGTCGCAATATTAAGGTTTATTGATGACAATGGTTGGTTCCAATACTTTACCCGAACGCACCGTTAGAGCAGGTCGGCCTGTGATTGGCTGAGAGTGTAGAAGGGGGCGGGTCTGGTGAGCGTGTCCGTCAGTTTGGAGGAGAACGGAGGAGCTGCTGGTTCTGTTTAATAATAAAGCGGCTTTTCAGACAAGAAACTCGTCCTGCTGGACGCTACAATAGTAACGCACAGTGACCTGGACAAGTAACTTTAATCCGATTAGTGGTTTGGAAATAGTAACGCGTGATATTACTTGTTACTGAAAGAAGTGGTCATATGAGAGTAACCTGCAACGTTTGTACCAAAATAAGGACGATTATACGATGTTACCTGAAAAATGTGTGAAATTTCAGACAGCAGTAGGGTTATACAGAGTATATCCCGCTTTCTTTACATTCAGTGGTGCAGAAACAACGCGATTATCACTTTTAAGAGTAAAACTTTCCATTAAATTCCGGACTCGAAGCAACACATCGGAGGCCAACTTCAGCGCCGTGCTGGAAGGCCGGCCGCTAGCTGCCTGCTGGGGGCCCTGCTCCTCTCCAATCACAACAATAACTTCACCGGCGCTCGCCAGCAAAAAGCCTCCAAAATCAAACCCAACCCTATGAAGGCACAGAGCACAGCGAACATGACTCAGTAAACCAGAGTCACAAATGAGTGATACCACCGCCGGGGCAGCGGACATTAGCTGAACGGAGCTAACGGACAACTTGTTATCAAAAATCCTTTTGTTGTGATCAACAGTCCGCCGCGCTGCTCTGGAAGCAGCCTGTCAAACACCGCCGGGCTCATGGCACACCACCGGGTGTCAGTTTGTGGGATTTAATCCCGGCTGAGTTTCGTTTCGAAGGGGCCACCGGTGCTCGGGGCGTTCGACTCAGAAATAAAGCCAGAATATGGGTTCGCATCGCGGACGAACTCTCCCGAACTGCAGCTAACGGGGCTAAACGGAGCTACCGCTCCACAAACATGCCGCAAAAGTCCCCAAAGCTGGCGAAAGCGTGTCAATACTGACCCCAATCTGGAAGTCCGGAGCTCCACTTTGACGAATGAAGGTGTGCACGGCTCTTGAAGCACAGCGCTGACATTAAAAAGGGCGTTTTGAAGGGAGTTTGGTGTTTTCAGCTCCCCTGAAGCTGCTACAGCAGCTAGTTAGCCCGTGGTAGGTAGACCGGAGCATCACGACAAACATGCTGGTTTCGTGCGGCACGCTGTGTCCCGCCTTCTCTGGCCCTGATTGGAGGATTACAACCAGAGCGCGACCCGACACTGGCTCACCTCCCTGTCAGTCCCCATTGTTTATCTGACAGCATGTGTTTACGTCTCTCCCCATTATGTGCAGTTATGAGGAAAATCCAGCAACATGTAGGCAGACTTTATCTCCTGAACATTAAATCACAGTTTGAATAAAAAAACCACAACGACATTTAATTCAATAGAATACAAAAACAAACCTCAACAACAAAAAACAATAAACACATAAATGTGATATTGGTTCAGTTTGTTGGGCAATTTGTGACTGTTCATTATTCCTCATCAGCCAATAACTGCTTTTCTTTCACAGGTGTGAAAGGTTACCCTCCTTAAAAAAAAACCCCTAAGAAACAAAGTTTGCCACCTGCCACCAAAAAAATATATTTTAAATAATTGTTTTCACTGCAGTAAAGCATAATTAAAACCACAATCACAGCAACTGACTGGGAAATAACACAGAAACGAAACATGAATAAATAAATAAATACATCAATTAATTAATTAATTAATAGAAATGGCATGAATTAAACTGTCCATTAAAATCCAACTATCAATGAAAACAAAAAATAGGACAAATAAAAAATATCATAATAAAATAATAATAATAATGATGATGATGATGATGATGATGATGATGATGATGATGATGCCATAACCACAAATAACTATATGTATGTACCATTGATCACAATACAAAAAGAAAAAAACAAACATTTAAACATTGAAAAGAACAAATGCATCCATATATTATTAAAAAAAAAATTCAATAGTCATTAACTCATTGGTCCATTTGCATTATCCACATTCTTCCTAAATTTACAACCTGAACAGATGGGCTGTGCAGCATCACTTCCAGTAGTTTTAATTTCTCTGATGACTGATTCAGCCCTGCAGCTTGGTGCAGCTCCTCCCCTCACTCAGGTCTCCAATTAAGCTGCATTGGCCTCACCTGCTTCCTTTATAAAATGCTCCCCATCAGTACCTGACAGCATTTGGTCTGTTTTATTTTATGTGTGGTGATGGGTGGCTGGTGGTTTCTTTGTGTGCTCTTGTCCTTGCAAGGTGACTCAGTGAGACCAAACTCTGTCTTTATCAACCTCTTCATTGCTGCACATTTTAATTGCTTTTTACGTCTTGTGACGTAACAGTTGTTTCAGCTGGAAGCAGTCAATTGAAGTGCAGCCTGGGCTCTGAAATGTGCAAGGATGGCTCGGAGTGTATCCCCTACAGCCATGTGTGTGATGGAGATACTGACTGTAAGGACGGGTCGGATGAAGAGAGCTGTGAACTAACATGCAAGAAAGGTATGAGACCACATGAGCGGTGCACGCAAGTCAAACCTGCCTTCATTAACTTTGTGCATCTATCAAACCAAAGGTTACAAAGCTGGTTTTTGTGTTTTTAAAACCACTAGATGCTTACGTTTATTTTTTTAAACTTTATTTAATAGACAAAGGTACAGGCACTCTGTACCTTTTGTACAGAGTGCCTGAGAAAATGTCATTATGGATCAGACAAGACTTGAAATAAAGGGGTTAAAGCACCACCATGAACAACCTGTAACACTGATCTGAAATGACTCGTAGCTTTTTAGTCAATAGAAATATTGATTGTTTTATATTCAAACTCAAGTTTGAACTTGTACGAATGTCTAATTTTAATCACTTACCTTGTATGTCTTTTTTTAACTTGAATTTTAAGCCTATCTGCTTAAGCCAGGCAAAAATTGCTGGTCAATCATTTAATCGGCACAACTTGCTTTAACAAAGGTTGTCTAAAACGTAACTTTGTGTAGGATTTTGATTTTTGCTTTGACTTTCTGGCTATTAAACAATTTCTGTACATTTTGCATTTAAACAAACTAACTTAAATAAATTAATGTGAACTTTTCAAACGAAGTATTTGATGGTATAAACTTCCTCTAAACTGAGAAGGCATGCCCCGAGTAACTTCAAATGATAAATGTACTCGTGGCTCTTATTTGTGTTGGTGAGACACTTCTACATGCATGAAAGTAAACTTTTTTGTTTCAAGAAGTCCCTCAGAGGACAAACATTTTAGGTTCACTTTCATCTTAAAATGACTGACTTTCATATATATGCACTGGCACACATGGCTATTATTGTAATCAGATGCATCAGCCCATTTATAAATAATGAATGAGTTTGGGAGGGGTGTGTGTAAATGACAAGGACCTTAATAGAACCTATTGTAGAACCTTGTGGATTTACTTAATCTGCGTTTCACCATTTGTGCTGTAACTTGATGTTAAACTTGTGAACTGCAGATCAGTTCCAGTGCGCTCACGGTAAGAAGTGCTTAGCCAAGGAGCAGGTGTGTGACGGTGAGCCTCAGTGCCAGGACCGCTCCGACGAGATGAACTGCAGGAGTAAGAGTGACGACTGCTTTCACTCCTGTGGCGACCACTGCCTACCTGCCAGCTTCGTCTGTGATGGAGAGGTGGACTGTCTGGACCGCTCCGACGAGGCAAACTGCGGTACAGTGACGCAGCAGAGCGTCTCTACTTGGAGATGAGTTGCTTAAGCAGTGAATGTTTTCATCTGAACTTATCGCAGAGGGTCATGATGAGGAAGGAACCAGCGCTGCCACAGTGCCTACACCTACACCTGCTGCGGGCCCACCCAAACCCCTCAAGTGCTCTCTGGGCACCATAGCCTGCAGGGACAACTTGCACTGCATCCTCTATGACCATGTGTGTGATGGAGAGGCAGACTGCAGAGACGGCTCGGACGAGGAAAACTGTCAGACAGAATGTGGAAAGGGTAAATCACTTTCACATAGTCTTTATCACCAATGAGGGAAACTAATTACTTTCTCCTGAAAATATTACAACTTTTCTGCCATCTAGTGAGCAGAGTCGACATTGAATTAAATTCTATTGTGAGGCATAAACACTCCAGTTTAGCTTGGGTATATAGTTTAGAACCAGAAGACTCAAAAAGCTTCGGTGATGACTGATGTACAAATAATGGAAATGATGCACATGGAGCTCCTTCATTAGAATGAAGGGCTGTGATGGCAGAGATTGAAGGAAGGCCATTGTTTCAAATGATCGCTGAGAAATGCCGTTAATCCCCAACTAGCCAGGTTGTACCAGTAATCTCATCTGATGCAACACTTGTGCCGGGTCAATATCTCTTATTATATCTTACAGTTTGCTGTGGGAACCTTAGAAATCACAGCCTGTAAATAGAAGTGTGAATTAAAAAGATCTTTTTGGAAGTTGACTATACACATGGTCTTTCCTCTGCAGACCAATTTCATTGCGCACATGGACAGAAGTGCATAGACCAGAGCCAGGTGTGTGACGGCATCGCTCAGTGCCAGGACCGTTCCGATGAGCACGACTGCACCAAGCGTATGGACGGCTGCGTCCAGCAGTGTGACAACGACACCCACTGCATCCCCAGCAGCTTCCTCTGTGACGGGGAGCGAGACTGCAGAGACGGCAGTGACGAGGCCAACTGTGGTATGTGTGGAGCTGATGTGAATCGGCTGGATTACAGTTTGCATTGACAGCCCGCTGGGATTGCAGGGTTTCTTTCTCATCACTGTAGTTGAAGAGGCCTGCAGCCCTGCCGAGTTCAGCTGCAGTGGTGGTCAGTGTGTGTCGACCATGGTGGTGTGCGACGGTCACCCTGACTGCTGGGACGGCTCAGATGAGGAGAGCTGCACCAAAGCACCAGTCTGCAACACCAAACACCGCTGTCCACAGAGCAAAGAGTGTCTGGTGCAGGAATGGATCTGTGACGGAGAGCAAGACTGTAAAGACGGCACGGACGAGAAGGTGCACGTTTGGTTTTTAAGTGGAACGTAACAAACGAACCCAATGTTTAGTCTGACCACAAAACAAGAGTAGGCATCTAAAAGCAAAGCCATTTTGAAGTAAAGCCTAAAAATCAACTGGATTCATTTTGTTGATCCATAGTGGAAAAAAACTGCTGTAATAAATTAAGTCAGAAATGACCAAAGTAAATTGATTTCTCAATGTTTTATTCTATTGAACCTTACCACATTCGTTTCAGAGGAGAGGGTGGTGTAACGCTGCATTTTGTTTCCTTTAGGATTGTCCTGTTGCTCCCCTGACCTGTGGAGAGTTCCAGTGGGCCTGTAAATCCAAGACCCAGTGCATCCCTCTTGGCTGGAGGTGCGATGGGACGACTGACTGTAGCGACGGCAGTGACGAGGCTGAATGTGAGTACTTGTATGATCAGAATGAGACGGAGGACAAACGATGGCTGGAGCAACATTGAATAAGACTCGAACACTGGGTTGCCTGTGTTACAGGTCCATTTTAAGTAAATTGAAATTGGTGTATGTAGCAGTGGCTGGGCATGTTTCAGACCCAGGCCTTCACTGCTGGTCAATCCGTCCCTCAATAACTTTTTATGGCTACTAAAACCATGTTACTGCAGAGAAGCAGTATAAAAAGCCTTTGCATCACATATAGATACTCGTGTAGCCAGAATAAATACTTTTATGAATGAAAACAATCCAAGCTCACCTTCTCCTGCTGCAGCTGCATAAAATAGTGTTTGCTTTTTCTGATACTTCTGGAGGTTGAACAGGGAGACAAACATCAGCTTTTCATGGTCTTGAAAATAATATAAAGCAAATCTAATCCTGAATCTTGCATGGAGTTTGCAATGAGTGCTGGAGTGCTGCGGTGCGTTCAATGACCTCTTGGAGAAGTAAGTCTTCAATTGTTTTGACAAGAAATCTGCAACTAAATGTCTTTATCTTCTCCTTTAGTCATTGTAGGTTGACAAAATGCTATTAAATTAACAACTATATTTTAGTTTGTGCAGCTCCCTACAGATGCAGCCAGCTAGCTGGAGAGTGAACTCTCTGACGAGCCAATCAGAGGGCTTGAATACAGTGACATCACGCTAGGCCTTCTAGAAGGCTCTGAGTCACTAATATCAAAATGTGATTGGTTGAAGCAGCAGCGTGACCGACACTAGTTTTACACTGCAGACGCCTGCAGAACTGAATGTGAAGGCCTCAGGCAGATTTCTTTACCCGGCAACAGGTGATGCTAAATGTGATTGGTTAAATGTTTTAATATGGAAGTACATGTCAGGAAGCAGCAGCCAGGGAGAAGCTCTGAGAAGAAGCAGACAGACCATTTGGAATTATTTAATAAGGATTCATGGACAAAATCTAATCAACAGTCTGTGATTCAGATCTTTTTCTTCGGCCTGCAGAGAAGACTGAAGGTCCTGATGGTCGCCACTGGTAGAGTCAAGTTGCATTTCAGTGTCGAATGGAAACTTAAAGTGAAATGCTTGGTTTTCCTGACTGTTGTGACTCTGGATAATTAAGTGCAGAACAGAGTTCTAATTGGACATGTGTAGAAGAGAATAATTAAGTTGATGTACTTCACAGGCAGTAGTGTGCGGTGGTGTTTGTCAGGGCCAGCAGTTAACCCCCAGCCCCGCAGCTGCCCATTATGTCCTACAGTAAAAAAGGGGGGGATCTCGTGCACTATTGTCATGAATGCCTGCCTGTCGGTCTTTGTGCACGATTATATGGGAAATACCACTTTACAATCAAAAAAACTACACCAAATGCCAATAGCCAGAGAAAGTGGGGGAAATAAACTAGCATCACCATCACTTGTAGATTAAATCATCCTGCTGTAAAATGCTGCACGAAGCCTTTGTTGGTCTGAGTTTAGCTCATCATTTCTGGTGTCGGTCTTCTACTTCTACTCACAATTGGAAAAAGGTCCTGAAGCAGGTCCTCTCAGTATCATCCATCTTGCTGTTAAATTAGCCTCCATCACTCCAGAGTAGCAGATAATAACAGTCATCACCACCTGCCCATGGACCAATCAGTCAAGCTCATTTCAATGACGACACCAAGACCAGCACTAGAAACTCTGCTGGCCCTGAGGCGGTCCGTCAATAACACATCAACCTCTGATTGGCTGATGATCCTGTCACTCAACATTTTAACCCAATAGCAGGTCCAGCTTCCATCAGCGGTTAGCAGTGAAGCTACTGCTGGTCCCAGCAGAGGAAAGGAGCTGTGGTGCGTTTAGAGGACAGAGGAAATTTGAGTTCCCCACAATATAACCAGCCTTCTGGATAAAGTTGCTAAAGTCACTAATTGATTCCAGACACCGATTTAACAATCACTTTTTTAATTATTAAAAAAATCATTTTGGATCCCTGACTGCAGACCACTGTTCACAGGTGATGCAGAGGCGTGTCTTCCCCACCAGTTCAAGTGTGGCAGCCAGGAGTGTCTGGATCTGGCTCTGGTCTGCAATGGCATCTCCAACTGTCTGGACGCCTCAGATGAGGGAGGCAGCTGCCAGGAGAAGTGTACAGAGGCTGACGAGAAGCGCTGTTCCCAGACCTGCTACAGTACACCACAGGGGACGGTGAGACAACTCCACCCAGTCACATCAGGGGCTTAAAACCAGGGGACACACAAATGCTGCAGAAACTATATTAAATGTATTGCTTATTAAAGTACAATGATTGTGTGTAGCTTTCCTGTTGGATAAAAGTTCACTTCTGACTCGTCTGGTGTTTTCTGTGCAGCGCTGTGGCTGTGCAGCAGGTTTCAGGCTCCTGGAGGACGAACTGACCTGTGAGGATGTTGATGAATGTGGAAGTGGGATGCCCAGCATGTGCAGTCAGCTGTGCATCAACTCTCCAGGCTCATACCAGTGTGGCTGTCACCCAGGATTCATGATGGAGGCTGGTGCAAGCCAATGCAAGGTCACAGGTAAATCTTTAAAAGGAGTTTAAATGTTGAACTACAAAAATCTGTACTCATTTCCCACAGGAGTAGTTTGACAAGTTGCTAATGAAATGCATCTGGGTCTTCAGGAATACACACAACGGCACTTCAGTGAGATGATGCAAGGGTTTCCTATCTGTTTTAATTGGCCGACAATTGTGACGAAAGAACAAGTTTCCACTGATGGTAACCTTTCCATCCACCAGGGGAACCCTTCGTGTTGGCTTCAATTCAAACGGACCTCTACATGTACGGCCTGCGCAGCGGCAGCCTTGATGTGCTGTCGTCCTCGGCCAAGAAGGCCATCCTCTCTGTAGACTACAGCTGGAGGGAGCAGAAGGTCTACTGGGTCAGTCTGGACACTGAAAGCATCCGGTGGTCCTCACTGGACCAGAAGACCACAGGGACTTTGATTAGAGGTCAATGCAACAGAAATGAAATATTTTATTTTGTCTCCATGGATGCTCCAGCCGTCGGGTGACTTTTTATTTCTACTGCGTTCAAAGGTGTCCGTGCGGATTCTGTGGCTGTGGACTGGCTTGGGAAAAACCTGTACTGGATTGATGGGGTCAACAGTCAAATCGTTGCCGTCAGACTCTCAACGGCTTCTATGAAGTCAAACGAGCACTGCATCATCCTGGATGAAGACCTGGATCAGCCTCGCTCTCTGGCACTGTTGCCTCAGAAAGGGTTGGTATGAAACCATTTGGTTCAGCGTCGACATAGAACTGCATCCAGAGTATACTTTTTTCTTTTGTCTCAGGCTGATGTTCTGGACAGAGATTGGTAATGTCGTGAAGATTGAGCGGGCTGGGATGGATGGTTCTGAGAGGAGGGCAGTGGTGAACTCCAGTCTGGGCTGGCCTGGTGGTGTGGCTGTGGACACGCTCTCCGAGAGGCTCTACTGGACTGATGAAAGGCTGAAGGCTATTGGATCGACCACGCTGGATGGGGAGGACATTTGGGTAAATTCTGTGCAGGCGATTTTGTTATGAGCTTTACTGATCAGATTTGAAATGATGCCTGAAGTAGCCTTGAAGATTTGAAGACCAATAGAAATTGACGTGCAAATTTTCTTTTCTGCACCAATTTCATATTTTGCTTTCAAATTGCAAAAACGTGAACCTTTATGATTATAAAAGATTGGTTATAGGAAAGACTGAACCATGCGGCAACAATCTGAAATGTATTTTTGCCCAGATCTTGCAGATGAAGGAGACCACCAATCCTTTCTCTGTAGCGGTGTTCAACGATCTGCTCTACTGGTCTGATGCGAAGATGAGGGTGGTGCAGGCTGCTCACAAAATCACTGGGAAGAATCGTGTCGTTCTCCTGAAGAGACCTAAACAGCCTTTTGCTGTGAAGGTGAGTGAATTGAATAAGGTTGAACCGAAAAGAAGCTCCTACTGTGAATTTGTGAACATTTGTTCAGAATTTTGAAGGCCAGAAATGAGAAACTATACTTCTACATGATCAAGATCTAATGCGTCTCAGCATGATTAGCCTTAGATGCAGATTTACCAAATGTTTGAGAACCTAATTTTTTATCATGCATGAGGAATGAAAATAAACTCCTGTCTTCACAATCAAAGAATGCAAATAATTCCGTCATGCATTTAGAAATGAGAAATGTATAATTTGTGAGTTCAAACTGCTGAACTTTGTGCTTTTCATAAAAAGCTTTGCCAAACTCATTGCATCAGCTGCTACACATGACCCCCTCAAATAAATCTGGATCTTTGTCCTCCTTTAGATCATCCATCCAATGATCCAGATGGGCACCGAGAACCCCTGTTCAAAGATGGACTGCTCCCACCTCTGCGTCTTGGCCCCGCAGCGTAAAGCTGTGTGCAAGTGTCCCACTGGTCTGTTACTGGCCGAGGATAAGCTCACCTGCTCCAGCATGGTCAAGTCGGCATTCCTGCTGCTGTTGTCTCCCTCCACTGCCACTCAGGTGTCGTCTCATTGACTCCTCGCTCTTCTTAAATGCATTTATAGGGGCAGACTTTACAGGAATGGCCTAACATTTAGGGAAATGCATGTTTTTGAGAAAGGGTTGGATACAAAGTGACATTAGTAATGTAGACCGTTTTAAAAGAAATTGTAATATATTCAGTTTTAAGGTCCTAATATGACTGGCGGTCTTGAAATAATAGTTTTGCTTGCAAGAAATCCCTGACAACAAACTACTCATGATCGTGTCGAGCACAATGTGTTAAATGCCACAAGAGTCAATTTCTTGAACTGGTTCAGAGCATCGTTTTATCAGTCTGCTTGTCCTTTCTGGGACCACTTCATATGGAAACTGACTACTGCAGTGAAGGAAGGGCAGCCAGACCCCTGTAGTTCAAAGACCTGTGGCTCAAACTGCTGCAGTAGTTGATGCTTCTCCCGATTAAAAAGGTAGCAGAATAGACCTACATGCCGTTGTGGTGCAGTGAGTGTGACCCTTGATGTCAATATGCAGGCGACTGCACCAGTATACATGGGTATGTGGAAATCTGCATAGTTCAAAGGGGTGTCCTAAATGTTTATACAATATAGGTTTTATATTTTGCAACAATCTATAAATGTTTGAAGAAAGATGCCAACTTCACTGTCGGCTGACAAAAATGTCATTGTGAAAAGTTCTGATTTCTTTTTTGTAGATCTACTTGCAGTCCCGGCTCACGGCGACGGAGCTTAAGGGTTGGCCTGAACACTTGGCCCTGCAGGTGCCCAGCGTAAACGAAGCCACCATCATGGACTACAGCCTCCGGGACCAAACCCTGTTCCTGACGGACGACGGTACCACTTCTCTCAGCTCCTTCAAGCTGAAAGGCTCGGCCTTGGTGTCCCAGGGTCAGCTTCTCAAGCTGCTGGGCGACGCCATCACCGCCATGGCCCTCGACTGGGTGACGCTCAACATCTTCTGGAGCAGCAACAAGCAGCCGCGCCTGCAGGTCACCTCCATCGCACGTGCACACACTGCCATTCTGGTGAAGGACGGGATCGGCAGAGTGGAATCCATCGCCATCCACCCCGTCAGTGGGAGAGTTTGCTTTGTGAATGTGGACGCGGCGGCGTCGCTGGCGACGGTAGAGTGCGCCAGCATGGATGGAGCTGAGCGGAGGGTGGTGTGGAAGGATGCAGTCCAGCCCACATCTTTAACATTCTCATCCAGCGGGGAGACCATCTACTGGGCCGACACTGGTGAGGGGCTTCAACTGCGCATCGTTGCTCTGGCAGTAGATTCAGCTCAAACTAACGCCTTTTGAATTTAAGATTCAGGAAAAGTCTGCTCCGTTTCCGTTGATGGATCTGCATTCAAGGAGTTGATATCTGCTGAAGGTCTGGCTGCTGTGGCTCTGAGTGACGACACGTTGCTGTGGATGACGGTTACTGGTAATGATTCATGTTGTCCTGGAAACCAGCGTGACACTTGAGCATTTTGATAAGATGCTAGTATATTTTATTACAAATGTCTCAATAACTTAAAATGTATGTTTCAATTTGTACGATTTTGAAAGTGTGCAATTCTAGACCACCAAAACTACATTAAAAAATCAATGCAGTTGCAACATGAAGCAATTTTACACTATACCACCGTGTGAAATGCAAAAAACATTGTAAAATTGTGCATGCATATTTTACAAATAACGCCCACACTATAGCTTTGAGGCTAATGCTATTTCATTCGCTGTAACATTGATCCCTCAGCTCGGCGCTTTTGGATCTCATTCCATCACCAAGAGGTTATTGCATTACTGTCAGTGTTGTCTTTGTACTGCTTTTACAAATGGGACCAAAGCCATTTTAAATGTACACATTTAAAAACTTCTGAGTGGCAGTGTGTTGTTGAAATTTAAATGGCTAAACCTATAGAAAAGAAATTGCATCATTGTAGAAAACTGCTGCGATAACCTGTTGCTCAAGAAACATAGAACAGCCTTAAATTGTTTGGGTTTTTTCTTTCTTTCAGCGCCCTAAAATCAATTGTGGAATGAATATTTAATTTTCTTTCTTCATCAGACAAGACTCGGCTGTGGTTTAAGGATGGGAAGCAGCAGAAGTTGTGGTTTGAGGTTGGCACTCAGGTGGTCAGCTTGAAAGCCTTCAGCAAGTCCAGTCAGACTGGTAAGATGCAGTTCAAAGGGAAACGGTATGTTTTGGGGACATATTTAATTTAATATCTAAAACAAGAGCCCTGCTACCTTGATGAGTTTATCAAGCGTCATCAGGCAAAAATGCTGCTTTACCATTTGAGCCTGTTGTCTTCTGGCGTCACAAGCTTTTCTTGCAAATGGATTGTTTCATAAGGTTGGGATTCTTGTGTTGCGCTCATGACTTTTGGTTTCTACATGTTGTGCCTTCATCAGGTGCCAAGAAGTGCATAGACAATGGGAACTGTCAGCATCTGTGCCTCGCCACCCCGAAGGGTCGGACATGCAGGTGCGCCCACGACCACGTCCCTGTGAACGGCAGCCACTGCAGCCCGGAGCAGCGCTGCCCCGCTGGCAGCCGCCCGTGTCTGGATGGCCTCTCATGTCAGCCGGTGGAGAAGTTCTGTGACCGACACATGGACTGCCCGGACCACTCGGACGAGAACTGTGAGCCTTCAATCCTTCTTCAAAGATGTCTTTGGTTAAAGTGCAACTCCTAATGGCGTGTCTTTCTCCCCCCCCTAATATATAGGCGTCAACCCAAAGCCATCGTCTGGAGCCAAGGTTTCTTCCACTCGTAGCCCCCTCCGTCCCTCCTCCACCCCCCCTCCTCCTGACCTTGAAGTCACAGAAATCCCAGAAGTCCTGGAAGTTACTGAAGTCCCAGATGATGGCGTTGAGGTCCTGAATCTTGAAGCTGAGCAGTGCGGCCAGAAGCGCTGCGGTGGGAACGGTCACTGCGTGGAGAAGGACGGGGTGGTGTCGTGCGTGTGCTCTCCGGGTTTCAGCGGGGAGTCGTGTCAGGGAGGCGCCCTGAACCTCATGCAGGGTCCCATCATCTACGGCGTCGCCGCGCTCTGTGCAGTGGTCGTGGTCATTGCTGTGATCGCTGTGGTGGCGAAGAAGAAGAACTCAAGGTTTCAAAGCTTACTGAACATTTTGGACTGGAAATGAAGGTTATGCTGACTTTAGGATGCATTGTGCTTTCAATTTAAGAGGTTATTAAATGTTGCAAGCGTCTGAGGACGGACTACTGCACTGATGCATTTTATAATCGGCAGTCGATGCACAACTTTTTGATTCCTGAAGTGAGATGGATAAATGCAGAATATTTGTGAAAGACTGGAATCCAGTTTACCTAATTCGGCTTTACAATGACCACATGTCTGCGGAGCATTGTACTTCACAAGCATATTTATGCTTTACCCATCGTGTCAACCTCGGGCTGTTGAATGCCTGAAGTGACCCAGTAATTCATCAGATGTTAAATGCTTCACCAGTTTGTATCGAAGCATATTGGAATGTTTCATGCGCTGCAGTTTTCCTGTAATGAACTGCTTGACTATTTCTTGTTGCAGGAGCTCTGCAGAAGTGGTGAAGGACACCAGCATGACTGACCTGAGAACCAAAGCGGAGACTATGACCAGTGTGCAGAATACAGCAGCAGACCCAGAAAAGCAGGAGGTCTGTACACAAGCCAACGGGTGTCCTCTTTATTTTGCCGAGTGAAACTAACTTTCTCTCTTTGCAGGAAGCGGCTTAAGTGGATTGAGGATGAAAGATGGCCATTTGAAGTTTTAAAATAAACAAGTCTATTTATCATTTTCCTGTGATATTTCTGTGTTGATTAGACAAGAACCAGGGTTGAAATATTTTTCCTCAAGTTGTGACTTTCGGTAACAAATGTTTCACATGCCAGTGGTCCAACTTGAAATCGTAAACCAATTATTCAGCTTTTCAACACGTTCACATGGTCTTGTTGGTCCCAAATCATTGTACTCAAAGTTTCCAGCTCCTCAATTCTCCTCCATATTGGATCATAGGAGCTGCATTCACAATCTGCAGTGTCTGTGTGAGCTGGACTGGCTCCGCCCACACCTGACCATCTATGGGAAGAGGAGGAAGTACTTCCTCTCGTAGTGCCAGAGCAGAGCTGCCCAATTGTGGGAGGAGCCTTCCTTGATTGTGATTGGCTAAATCCCTGATGACACTGGTTTGATTTCTGATTGGCTGGTTGGGGCAACACACTTAAAACTGAAACAAGCCAGGGAGAGAGAGGACACACTTTCTTCACTTCTGGGGCGTCGTTCCAGGTATGGAGACGAGCAGTACTGCTGTATAACCTTTAGGACGTGGATTTTGCATAATATGACCCCTTGATACATGTCTCGCCACATAAAGTTTGGGTAGTTTAGTTTTGGACTGCTCTTGTGTAAAAATGACTTCAGACCACAAATGTCTCAACTTGGAAACAAGTACTGGAAAACTTGCAGCCTGAGGTTTCTCGATTGTTGGCACATGGCCATTGCTCAGCAGCAGAAGGGTTGTAATCGGTGGCGACTGAAATTCAATTATAGTGAAGAGCCTCACCCAAGAAATTTTCAGCCATTAACTTGAATAGTGTTTATAAACCACATAATCTTGCCTCTTTTAGATTGAGATTGATGATGTATACATTTTAAGCCGCTAGTGAATAGAGCGCTTAACATATTTGAATGTTTTTGTATATGAATACAAACGGGTTTGATTAATCCCTTTTAGAAAATTAATGTTTTGGGGCTGGTTTACTTGAAATGACGGTGAATTTAGAAAAAACATATTGGGTACAGTTTCAAATGCATCAAAGCATTATACATTATAAAAAGATGTCATCACAATACACAGTACTGATCTTCTCCGCCTTGTACTCAAACCAAACAATTGCAATCAACAGCAACAATAATGGGTAATGTACTCAAATGAAATTGGGAGCAAAATGACAGCTGGATTACGGTACTTAATGTGATCATCTCCCTTTATTCTGTATCAATTCCGACAACAAAAAAACCAAACCCCAGAAAGTCTCTCAGCAGGTGATGGGACACGGAACACCTGAAGCCCTGCCTCCTTCAGGCCAGACCTGTGGACTCAGACATGGGATGAAGTCTCTGCTACTGACAACCTGGACCAGGCCTGTAATGCCTTTTTGTCCATTCTTGTCAAACTTTATGACAAGAACTGCCCATTTAAAAAACTGAATGTTCAGAAAATTCAGTGGATAAGCCATGGATTACACGTGGCATTGCAAATAGATGCAAGAAAAATCATCTTTATGGATTATTTACAAAACAGAACTACAATAGCAGAGCAGATGTAAAAACTACAGAAGCATGCTAAGTATGAGCCAATAAAAACATCAAATTATTGGAACAGCATAAAAATATCCAAGGAACATGGAAAATACTAAATGGTATAATTACAAATGAGATGATGCAAATGAGCGTCCAAATTTCATTATGATCATAAGTTAACTAACATTAAGGAAATAGCCAATACTTTTAATGATTATTTGGTAAATATAGGACCGACACTGGAAAATTAAATTGTAGAATCCAAGGATGCAGATTTTGTAGCTTCCAATATTATGAACCAGAATTCCAACTTTCTTTTTCTAACTGGTGTGGAAGAAAATGAAATGGGTATTGTCAATCATTCTGAGAATAAAAGATCAACAGATTGCTATAATATAGATATGATGGTAAAGGAAATCACTCACCATATAGTGATACCCTTTTCTCAAATTATAGCCCCATTTCCCTTCTTCCACAATTTTCAGAAATTTTAGAAAACCTGTTTGTAACCCGGCTTGATAATTTACTTGAAAAATATAACCTGTTGAGTGACAAGCCGTACGGCTTTGGATCAAACATGTCCCCCCTGATGGCAGCTGTGGATCTTACTGAGGATATTGCAACAGCAGTAGACAATAGAGAATGTACTGCACAGTGGGTGTCTTCATTGACTTAAACAAGGCTTTTGACACAATAGAGCACACGACTGTTAAAAAGCTTCAGAGGTGTCAAGGGCTCTGCTTACACTTGGCTGGAAAGCGACCTCCGCAATAGAGACCAGTACATTAATAATGTTGACCCCAATTAAGAGACCATCACACATGGAGTTCCACAAGGCTCTATATTGGGGCCCAAATTATTTAATATGTATATAAATTATGTATGTAATATTATGGAAAAAGTTTATTGTATATGATATGCAGATGATACTGATCTCTATTGCTCTGGAAAAGACCTGCATATGCTCATAGATACTGTAGAAAAAGAGCTCACAGTATTAAAAAGCTGGTTCAATCATAACAAACTTTCCATTAACTTGACAAAGACCAAACATGTCACATTTGGAAACAGGGATACTAACCGTCAAACACAAATTAAAATTAATAGTAAACAAATTCAACAATGGCAGGTAATTAAATTCTTGGGAATCACTTTTGATGGAAAGCTCAGCTGGAAGCCACATATAAATATTCTGTAGACAAAATTAGCTAAAAATATCAGCATCAGCAAAATTAGATCACTAATAAATACAAATTCACTCAAGTTAATATATAACTCCCTCATTCTTCCCTATGTGAACTATGGGGTGGAATTATGGGGAAATAATTATAAATCAAATATAGAACCTAATTTTTACTGCAAAAAAAGGCCATTAGAATCATAAATCATACTGATTATTGTGCTTCAACAAATTGTCTGTTTGACATTTCTAAGACACTAAAAATACACAACATTGTCAACCTTGCTACACGAGCTCTTATGTATAAGGCGCATCGTCATGTCCAGGAACTATTCCAACATAGGGAGAGTCCATATGGGCTCAGGGGTTCTTTGTCAAAAATATGGCAAGAACAAATAAAAAAGTAGATATATTTCCAGAAGAGGGGTTAACCTCTGGAACAACCTGGACGATAACTTAAAAAAATATAGGCCATGAAAGCTCACCACTCTTGAAAAATATGGAGCACAGAATGGACAAGACCTCACTGGACACGTTTTGTTCAGGAATGATTAGAAAGTCAATGTAAGTTTTTGTTGTTGTATTTGGTTTCTGCCACACCAATTGCAGAAGCTATAGGTTTATTGTGTACAGGGTTAGGCAATATACAATAAGTTAAAGGTATAGTAGAGGATTTTCTTCTTCCGGGTGGATCATCAAAATAACTGGTCCTCCCAATTGTCAATCATTCTGGTGATGTATGACGTAAGCCCGTCGTACGTGCTCGTCCCTGCGCGCAGCTCACTCCACACGGTCCTCATCATGCCGGTGGCCGACCCCACGCATTATTCTCGGACATTTTTACACAGTTTCACCCCCTCTGGTGCAAATCTTCTTGTAAAGTGAGCTTATGTGAGCGATGCCGACTTGTGACTTGTAAACAGAGCGTGCACGAGGAGAACTGGGCTCGTGCATGTCTCTCGCACGCGTTTTAGTAGGCGTTCCGTCTCGGGAGCAGGTACAGCGTTGCGCATGCGCACTTTTTTCAAACGGTGGAGAGGGCGGTTCTTTCCTAAAATTCCTGAAAATCCTCCTGTACACCTTTAAACTTCATCCTGAACCCTTCAGTCGTCCTCTGTTTGTTTCTTCTTTCTTTCTGGTGTTGCATTTTTCCATTGATGCACTTTGTATTTGGTTGACCGAATAAACTATTACTACCATTACATTATAGAATGCTTTGAAAGACACCGCAAAAAAAAGTGCAAAATAAACTGTTTTAAGCTGCATATCTGAACATTAACAAACCCGGAAACAAAATTCTGAACACTTTTGTTTGTGTGCATTCAAAAATATATAGTATAGATTAGTGGAGAAAGTTGAACCGGATATGCAGCTTTTCAGCCAAATGTCTCCTTTTAAACGGTGAATTAGAAGAGACGTGACCGTTTAATAATCACTTACTGCTCGTCTTCATCTCAACACGCGAGCGCCCTCTATTGGCCAGCCGCCACTGGTTTTAAGTGTTTGTGGGGAATCTTCATTGACGGATTTTAACACAACGGTTCCAACTACAGAGGGATCACACTCCTCAGCCTCCCCGGGAAAGTCTATTCCAGGGTACTGGAGAGGAGGGTCCGGCCGTTAGTCGAACCTCGGATCCAAGAGGAACAATGCGGTTTTCGTCCTGGTCGTGGAACACTGGACCAGCTCTATACCCTCCACCAGGTGCTTGAGGGTTCGTGGGAGTTCGCCCAACCAGTCCACATGTGTTTTGTGGATCTGGAGAAGGCGTTCGACCGCGTCCCCCGAGATGTCCTGTGGGGGGTGCTCCGGGAGTACGGAGTCCGGGGTCCCTTGTTGAGGGCTGTTCGGTCCTTGTATTCCCGGAGCAGGAGTCTGGTTCGCATTGCCGGCAGTAAGTCGGACCTGTTCCCTGTGCACGTTGGCCTCCGGCAGGGGTGTCCTTTATCACCGGTTCTGTTCATCATATATATGGACAGAATTTCTAGGCACAGCCGGGGGCCGGAGGGGGTCCGGTTTGGGGACCACAGAATCTCATCTCTGCTATTTGCGGATGATGTGGTTCTGTTGGCCCCATCATGCCTGGACCTTCAGCGTGCACTGACACGGTTCGCAGCCGAGTGTGAAGCAGCTGGGATGAAGATCAGCACCTCTAAATCCGAGGCCATGGTTCTCGACCGGAAAAAGGTGTCTTGCCCCCTCCAGGTCGGTGGAGTGCCCTTGTCCTAAGTGGAGGAGTTTAAGTATCTTGGGGTCTTGTTCACGAGTGGGGGAAAGATGGAGCGTGAGATCGACAGGCGGATCGGTGCGGCGTCTGCAGTTATGCGGACGTTGTATCGGTCCGTCGTGGTGAAGAAGGAGCTGAGCCAAAAAGCGAAGCTCTCGATTTACCGGTCGATCTTCGTTCCTACCCTCACCTATGGTCATGAACTATGGGTCATGACCGAAAGAACGAGATCCCGGATACAAGCGGCTGAAATGAGCTTCCTCCGTAGGGTGGCTGGGCGCACCCTTAGAGATAGGGTGAGGAGCTCAGTCACCAGGGAGGAGCTCGGAGTAGAGCCGCTGCTCCTCCACATCGAGAGGAGCCAGCTGAGGTGGCTCGGGCATCTATTTCGGATGCCCCCCGGACGCCTCCCTAGGGAGGTGTTCCGGGCATGTCCCTCCGGTAGGAGGCCTCGGGGCAGACCCAGGACACGCTGGAGAGACTATGTCTCTCGGCTGGCCTGGGAACACCTTGGGGTGCCACCGGAGGAGCTGGAGGAAGTGTCTGGGGCGAGGGAAGTCTGGGCAACTCTGCTTGGACTGCTGCCTCCGCGACCCGGCCCCGGATAAAGCGGTAGCCAATGGATGGATGGATGGATTTTAACACTTCTAATATGTAGTAAGCCAACGTAAAGCTTTTATTGAGCACAAAATTCCATTTTCTATTTTTAAGCTTCAATAGCAGCTTTAATCAGATTTTGATCAGAGCTGAATACATATTCATGTGCTGGAAGCAAAGAGGAATGACAAACAAAAGGGAAAACATCCTGTAGAACCTAAATGTCGGTCCTCTTTGGGAACTAATCAATGATTGACAAAAGCTAAACTGCCACCATGCAGGTTTCATGCAGGTAAGATGTGTGCAAATACTGGCGTTCCTAACATGGAGCTAGTAGAAAGACGCTTTACTTTTTTAAGCATGCTGAATTCTGAAATTTCTCCCGACTCCCTTTGAATAAGTTTAAAATTTAAGGGGTCTCTAGTTATTTGCCGAAACTGAAGCAACTCCACGTTTTTCCAAAGCACAATGAAACGTAAGCAGAAACTTTGTAAAACAAGTGGTTTGAGAACTAGATATACTTGTTTATTTAAAAAAACAAACATAATTCAGTAAAACGATCTTGTTTAATAGATCTCAGCACAACTGCAAAGATCAGCATATCTGACAAAGACTGACACAAAAGCAAAACATTGTAATGAAGTAAAACCAGTGGTGGAGGCGAGACGTGTGCAGACTGTTGAGCTGGAGGAGTTACTGAGCACAACCAACATCTCCCAGGTGAAAGCCAGTGAAGGGATCCGCTACAATTTAATCCATGCATTTACATACAAACGCAATTTAACCAACTAAAATATTTAGAATTGATGAGCGTCTGAACCAAACTTTTGTAAATGTGAGAAATTCATTCAATGTTACTGAACTGCAACTTGAGTTGAAGGATTTCACAGGACAAACTGAATGTGATGCGAGGAACTTTAGACAAGAACAGTCTGTCGAACTGTATTTAAGCACTAAATAACTGACCAGGTTCTCACTTGCAGTCCAGATATTTCCCTTTTGCGTCTTCACACTTTAATCAAACTTGAGTGGATTTGATCACAGCTGAAATGATTCATTTCCTGGACTCATATGAGTGAAATGCAGAGCCTGAAAGCTACAGTGGCTTGTAAAAGTATTCATACCCCTTGAACTTCTCCACATTTTGTCACATTACACACCACAAACATATATTTTATTGGAATTTTATGTGAAATACTTTTGCACACTGCACTTTTCAGTGTTTTATTTGTGAAAAAAAATACAAGTCATGTATAATTTTATTTGTACTTCACAATTGTGTGACACTGTGTTGGTCTTTCACATAAAATTCCAATAAAACATTTAGGTTTGTGGCGTGTAATGTGACAAAACGTGGAAAAGGTCAAGGGGTACGAACACTTTTACAAGCCACTGTGCTTCAACACGAAGCCTCTCACACACGTGGGTCACGAGATCTTCCTGGTTCGAGTCACTTTGATGGCCGTTGGTATTTTTCTTGTCGTCACCGTACATTTTAGGATGTCGCCACAGAGGCTAAAGACGGTGCTGCATTTCCCCCCGAGATGAGAGACGAGCTCCGACAGGGACAGAGGCCAGTCGCTCCAAGACTGTTTGAGGACGCATCCGCCAGTGAGATTTGTCGGGTTTCTCTCCGTTACCAGTGACGAGAAATGACTATGTTGTGGTGCTATATAAAGTTGAACTGAATTATTATTTCAGATCCCTCATTCGTATGCAGATAAACATCCAGCTCAGAAACTGCTGAATCCAATCCAAACTCAGAGCGACCGTCACACATGGAGTGACCGACTGACCTCAAGGCACCACTCAGACAAACCACTGCACCACCGTCCACACACCAGACGGGCATCAAACAGTGCTGCACGGAACGCCCTTCATTAACTTACATGTCTGGTTTGGTCACGCACTGCCAACTTTATGAAGCGGTTTAGGTTTTTGTCGTCATGCCTGCAGCGCCTCGCTTCACCTGCAACCTGCAACCTGCAACCTGCACCACACATTGAGTGATGAAAAGCCAGAACCTGGTTTCAAGTCAAGTTTCTGAAACACAGAAGCTCAGTTATGAAGATCTTCACATGTGCAGCCAGTGGCTTCACCAGAGGGGTTGTTTTTTTGTTGTTGTTTTTTTTAAACGTTGACTCACCTTGTGAAGGTGCGACTCAGTGCGTCCGCCACAGAAACTCAATGGATTTAAAGATACAAGGAGAAGACAGTTTTATCCACTGCGACACACAGCGAGTCCTTACAGGTGAAGCCAGTGATCAAACATCTGGAGGATTAATGTTGAGCTCCTGTGGGGGGGGGGAGGACTGCTGATTCTGCTGTTCAGGCTCCGTGTCGTTGGCAGCGTCGTCCTCCTGCTGGTCTTCCTCCCCCTCCCCCTCCCCCTCCCCCTCCCCCTCCCCCTCCCCCCCCTCCTGCTGCTGCTGCTGCGGCGGCTGTTGGATGAGGCCTCCGTCCTGAGCGGTGTTGTAGGAGCCACAGCCGGTGCACTTCATCCCCAACACGTGGAAAGGCACTGTGCAGTGGGTTTGACAGTCGTTACATATTATCTGCAAACAAGAATGAAGGAAATCAACATGTGAGGCTCAACAGTGACCAATCAGACGGAGAACAAGTCGTCATGGTCACAGATTAGAAAAGTAGAAAAGGTCAAATTACACATTTTAGTTGTAACTTTAAAGAAAACTTTGAACCTACACACACACACATTACAATGACTATATTAATAATTATTATTATTTTGTCACTGTTTGTCAATTCCAGCTTCAGAGTCACTTTAACTCTGAATCATCCTTGCAGACTTTAAAAGGAGGAAAAAGCATGTGAGGAGGAGAAACTTTTTTTTTTTTTTTGCAGTTTTCTCGAGGTCTCACTTTGACGGTGGCACCCTGGTACTCGGTGGGCATGGGGGACTGAGTGATCTCCTTGTCTATCAGATCCCAGTGGTCCTCCATGTTCCAAGCGGAGTGCATGCACAGGGGGCAGCGGTACGCTCTGAAACCAGAGAGCACTACACATCTTTCACTGCAGTTCCTACAGGAAGCAGGACACACGGGAAGGGAGGCCGACTGGAGAAAGGCTCACATGCACTCTGGAAATCCACTTGGATGTGCAGCAAATACACATTTATCAAACTCAGAAGCCGATGATTTAGCTTTTGTGATGACGGGCCTTAATAGTGCATTTTGTCATTTGCGTTCTATAGATTCAAAACTGAAAAGGCTTAAAAAGGTAATGTGAAGTTTGCAAGTTGGTCATTTATGTTCATAATCTCAGTAAAACAGGTTCGTGGTTAAAAAAGGAAGGACAATTTAAAGAATCTTCTCAAGTGTTCAATTTCTAGTATTTCTCAGTAGGTCATTTTCGACGAGATCCTCCTGAGAAGAGGGAAAGCAGAGAGCTGAAGAACACAGAACATCAGTGCTCACTGGAACGTCCATTTCATTTTTGGATCATGAAAATTGAATCAGTTATTAATCTCATGGAGCCGTTTGTGTTTCATGCTCATTTTAACTAAATTGCAGGGACTCCTGAATGGAATATCAGCCTATTCTGCTAGCTGTTATTAAAAAACTGACCATGTTATCCATTTAACTTGGAATGCTTGTCCCACCAGCATTCCCCTGAACACCTGATATACGTGCTACAGAGGATTTTATTTTCTCTTCAGTCGGGAAGCTAAACTTTACGTTTGATCAATTTTTAATGAATTGTTTTACCACAAGAAACTGAATGTTTGTAGGTCAGTCATGAAAATGACTGCAGGAACAGCCGATGATGAGACTCCGTACTCACCCCGTTCTCACCATGTCATCGAAGCAGGTCCTGTGGACAAACATCAATATCCAGGGTTTCATCATCACCGAAACATGATACAATACAACATGTCAACAAAACATACAGCTTTGGTTTTGTAATTTTGTTCAATTTCTAAAATAAAATGTCACTCTGCATTAATGTGTCCTGATAATATTGTCTTTTTTCCCCGTTGACCAGAGGCTATAAATATGAATTTTTTAATATATAAAATATGTTTTTTATATGACTTTCGCACACAACTGTAAAACCAGATCTTTATCTTATAGTTGAATTCATCGAAGAGTTCACGCCTATTATTTATAAAACCTTTGAAAGAATGTATAACAGTGTTAATTCTGTATAGAAACCAACTGTAATTCATTTATCTTAAGGTTAATGCATTAGTTCATCTGTCTAAACAAATGAAACAGGAAAAGTGTCAGTGTTTGATGAGTCATACTTGTGTAAAAGATGGCCGCACGGAAGGACATGAGCTCCGATTCTGGATGTATGAATATCCTGCATTAAAACAAGAAAACAAAAATAAAGTCTTACAATAGGGAAACATGACACAAAGATGAAGCATTCGTGTTTTTACCTCCATACAGACCGGGCAGTTCTGCCTTGAAACATTTTCAACACACTGAAACACACACCAAAAAAAAATAAAAATTAATTAATTAGAAGCCGAGAAACAGATCTGCAGTGAAAGACTGGGGAACAGAACAAATCATCACCTTATGGTTCCCTCGTAGATCCTGAGCTAAACATAAATTGCACTTCTCACAATGAAAATACTTCTCCCTGGGCCCGATCCTGAACACAGAGTGCAGAAGAATTGATGAGATCAAACAAAAAAAGATGAAGTAAAGACCACCTGGTGGAGTTTAGTGAACCTTTGGGAAATGGAAATCTCACCTGCATATTCCACAGGCCTGACAATGGTACTGCTTCTTGTCCTTGTCAAACAGATGGCAGATGTCACAGTAATACTCCCCAAACTGGACATGACACTGCTGGCAAGCCTGCTGAGCCTGGAGGGGTGACCAAAACACAACTGTTGTACGCTCTACATTCATGAGAATCCACGGATCTCCGGCACCACTTCATCCAGTGCATGCCGGGGCCAGATGTGCAGCCCAGCAGGAGCTCAGTGATCAGCAATAGCCTCCCGAAACACTGTGTGAATTATATCAAGTTTAAATCGGAAACTGAGTGGCGTTTGCATGGGTCGTCCTCCGGGTACTCTAGTTTCTTCCCACAGTCCAAAAACACATATGTGGGCTTAATCGGTGAGCCGAAATTGACCCTGGCTGTGAATGTGTGTGGCTGTCCGTCTCTTTGTGTTTCCCTGTGATGGACAGGGGGCTTGTCCAGGGAGTGTCCCATCATCCTGGGTGACTGCAGCGCCTCATCACCTTGGATAAAGTGGTTTAGAAGGATGGCTGTGGATTAATAGGATGGACGCTGCCCGTTTCCCTTCAAGAGTTCTCATTTTTCCTCTCAAACACACAATATGAAATGTCCACTGGTGTTCTCATAAATAACCCTGAAGATCATGCAGATACTATTATTTTCTGGTTTCTTACATTATTTCAGTAGGAACAAAGACATTCAATTCTTGTGAACTTGGAACAGATCTGGACCTGATACCAGTCACCATCGAGGAGCTGGAACCAGTCCGGGCCAGAGGTGGACTGGCCATCTGGCACACCGGACACCGTCCCAGTGGGCCGTGTCTCTGGGGGCCGGTCAGCAAGTCTGCTCCGGCACCCCATTGACACACATGGACGTAAACCAGGAAATGGAGTATGAACATCACGTTTCTCCAGACTGATCTCCATCCAGGAGCAGCTGATCTCCAGAGGAAACATCCAGGTGATCCAGAGCAGTGATTCTCAACCAGGGGCCCCGATTTTTTTTGTTTTTTGTAAAGCAGGGGTGTCAAACATAAGGCCCGTGGACCAAAACCGGCCCACAAAAAGCTCCAATCTGACCAAACCACTGAGTATAGAGTGAACATTTCAAAGAAAACAGATTTTCTTACTTTTGTTATATAGGACATGGCTTCATAGACACAATGAACAGAATTAGATCTGAATTCATCTTCTGGAGTGAAAAACAGTACGATCAAAGTTTGAACCTTCCAGCTGAAGCGACACCAGACCACCAAAACCAGTAAATAGTGTAAACGAGAGGATTTATTGTCAGAGAGAAATAAATCATCATTACTGATTATAACAAAGACTATTTCACATATAAGCCGTTATGAGGTTCTTTCAACTTTTTACTCATTGTAATGCTGGTGGGGGTCACCTGGTTCTACAATGGTAAACGACTGGGTTCCTAAAGTAAAAAGGTTTAGAATCACTGATCTTGAGGAAGATTTTGTGGATGAAATTGGACAAATCAGAGAATTCCTGAAGGAGAACAGTTCAGTGAGCTCACTGTTGAATCCTGGAGGAGGAAAGAGACATCAGCCTGTTTCCACATGTTGACACTGAGATTCTATTGGACTTTACCTGGAACCACGGCCAGTGGGGGGGGCTCATTCTCAGAACCTGGACTTTTGAAAATGTAACACCACAATGAGCCAGAACCGCCTGACCAGCTCTCTGATAACCGTCGAGAAGGATGTTCTCAGAACAGTGACTTTCCCTCCTCGTCAAAGACTCTCAGCCAGGGAAACAAGGAAGAGCTTGAAAAGGTTCATTTTTAACTGGGAAGCTGTTCATTGGTGCCGTTATGATCCTTATATTTGTTGCTACTGTGTTGGTGTTTATTGCTGAATTAGTTTTTGCTCATCTCGTTGATTTGCTTTGGTAAATCAGACTGGTCTGTGCTGCTGCTGCTGCTGATGTTGTGTCTCTGACCTCTTCGCAATCACAAATCAGTGCTTCATTCAGTCAACCCATAATGTTGTGGGCCGGTCTGGGCAGATTCTGTGCCCCAGTGCCCCCCTGGTCCGGGCCGCTCCTCCTCACTGACCTGCTGCACCGTCAGGCAGTCGGAGCACTGGACCTCTCGGACTTTGAATCGATCCATCTGGTGGTTCTCCTCAGCATCATGGCACAGCCGGCACACGTACAGCTTCCCACAGCAAGGAGCCTGAGGGACAGACAATCGGGTTGGGTGCGTCCAGGGCCGGAGCAGCAGTCGTGGACACTACGCGTTTCTTTGACAGCTGCTTTACCGACACTAGTTCTTTTAGCCTGAACTAAGCAGCTAGCTGGCTGAGGGCAGCAGCCGCCACACCGCCGCGGACGCTCGGCTTTCTTTCCCTGAATCAACAGAAGGGTCCTCGGGTTGTCTCCGTCATGCACGGAAGGTAAAAGTTTACGGGACTATTATAAAGTTAATTTAACTTACTTTGAGCAAACAGCTGCGGTCGTAATGCTCGCAACCAGCGGGAGACGCCATGACAGCAACTTCTTCTTCTTCTTCTTCTTCTACTACTGCTTCTTCTTCTTCTTCTTTCATACATTGGCGGGTTACAAATGGCTTGCAGGTGCACACCGCCACCTACTGTACATGAGTGTGTAGCGTCACATACCCACCTTTATATTCTCCCTATTAAATGAGTCTCTTTCAGAAAGTTGAACAGTGTTTTCCTGACATTACATACTTTTTTCTTTCTCCCCTTCAGTTCCATAACGCCAGCCAGGCTGCAGTCCCGCTGTGCTGCTCTCACTTCCCCTTCCAGCTTCTTTCCTGCTGCATATTTTACTCAGTGCATTAATATGTTCCACATTCTCTTCTCACGCCAAACCTCTCACACTTGTCAGTATTGTTTTTACCCATTATATTCACTGTGTCATTCAGACCATAATGCCCTACCCTAAGTCTCACCGTGATCATCTCTTATCTTCTGTTCTTTTCTTTAAAGATGTTTGTTCTTACTGATTTTTGTATGTTGTAATATTTCCTTCCTTTCTCATCTTTTCCCCATCTTTCCTGCCATATTTTCATACCCATTTCCCTTATCATTGTTTTACCCTCTCCTTTTCTGAAGGGTATTTTAACTGTTATATTCTTATCCAGAGCCTTTTTTGCTTGGTTATCAGCCACCGGCCCTTCACCCCTGTGTGAGCTAGCACCCAGCAGAACTGTACCTCATCGCTGCCGCCCCACCCTCTTGTGCAGTCTATGTAGATTGTGTTGCTGTGTGTTGACTGGAGGCTTTTTAACATAGCAGATGAGTGTGTGCAGGTGAGTGTGTGCATACCACCACCCTATCTGGTTGGACCTCCTCCACCCACGGGAGACTGGTGATTGCTGCAACCATTTCTGCTGTGAAGACTGACAAGTGATCTGAGACGCGTTTTGACATGTATACTCCAAACATTAGTATGTACACCCCTGCTCCCACACACCCCTTTGTATTCTTGGATCCATCTGTAAAATTTTGAGACATTAAACTGTTCTTAGGTGTTCACTCGTTCTCTCACCCAGTCCACTCAGACTCCATTCATTCTTCATACTGCAAACATTTATGTCCACCTTTGCTTAAGGCATTATCCAAGAGGGAACCATACTAATGGGACTAGGGAGTGTGAATTCTAAGGCATCAATCTCATACCTTTTGGCCCATTCATTTCCTGTCAATCCAAAGCCTCTCGTCTTGTATTTGGCATATTCCCAGCAGCTCTGTAGCACTTGTGCAGCTGGATTGTTTCCCTGACGACCTTTCAGCTTCACCCAGTAAGCCAATGCTAGTTTCTCTCGCCTTAACTCCAGGGGCATCTCTCCTGCTTCTATTCGCAGTGCATTAATGGGGGTTGTCTTCATGGCTCCAGTGCATACCCGTAAAGCTCTGTATTGTAGTCTGTCCGTTTTTACCAGTTTACTTTGAGCTGCTGCTCCATAGACTATACGCCCGTAGTCTAATGTCGACCTCATAAGTGCCCTGTATATATCCGATAAAGCCTGCTTGTCTGCCCCCCAGTCACATCCGGCCACCGCTTTCAACAAGTTTATGAGTTTCTTCCACTTTGCTTCCATGAACTCCACCTGTTTTTCCAATGTATATTTACTATCAAGCCATAAGCCCAGATATTTAAATTCCTCTACCCTTTATAATGGCTGACCATACATCATTAGCTTCTCCACCTCCACCTTTCTCTTATTTGTGACCATCATATAGCAGGACTTACTTGCGGAGAGCTTAAACCCCCATTCATAGGACCGTCTTTCTACTTTTCCAACTGCTCTCTTTATTTTTTCCATCACACATTTCACATTTCTCCCCCTAATCCAGACGGTCCCATCATCTGCATACAGGGCTGATTTAAAGCCTCCCTCAACTTCTGCAAACATATCATTTATGATTATATTAAATAATCCTGGGCTGATGACACTTCCTTGTGGTGTGAAACTTTCCACTCTAAAATCTTTTGAGAATTCTGTACCAACCTTCACTCTTATTCTCCTGTCTATGAGAAAACTTTGTATCCAGTTGTACATCCTGCCCTTGACACCCATCCGGTTTACCTTTATCAGCAGCCCTTCCATCCTCATTGAGCCGTATGCTTTTTCTATGTCAAAGAAAACGATTGCCATTGCCTCTTTCATTTTTATTGCCTTTTCAATATCATTACTGATGCTAACTAGTGCGTCCACAGTAAACCTACTCTTTCTGAATCCACACTGAGTCTCACTTATTAGTTCTCTTTTCTCCAGTTCGTATGTAAGTCTGCATACCAGAATCTCCTGCATCCATTTACACATGTGTGACATGAGAGCTATTGGCCTGTAGCTACTTGGGTTAGTTTGGTCTTTCCCCGGTTTGTTAAATGGCAGAATCGTTGCCCTTTTCCAACTACTTGGAACCTCCCCATTTCTCCATATTTTATCAAAGAATTCCAGTAGTTTCCTCAATGATTCTTCAGGTAGCTGCTGGAACATGACGTAACAGAGCTGATCGTCCCCCTGGGCTGTGCACCCTGTGCCTTTTAGCACAGCTTTAAGTTCTTACATTGTTAGCTCCATGTCCAGTGCTGTAGTGAAGGTCTCTTTCTTTTTCCTAACATCTCCCACTTCTCTAATTATTTGCTCCTTCTCCTGCTTATGCATCGTTCCCAGATGTTCACCACTATGCACAGCTGCAAATGTCTCACCCAGTACATCTGCCTTTTTTTGGTTTGTTACAGTCCTCTGTTCCAGGACCAGTGCTGGGATTTTAACTGAGCTTCTTCTCCCACTCATTTTCTTAAATATTGCCCAGATATTTTGTATATACAGATATTTCTCTTCCTATTGATGAGCAGTAGTTTCTCCATGCTTTCTTTTTTGGCTCCTTTGTCGTCCTACGGGCTACGGCCCTTTTCCTTTTGTGTTCTATTAGGTTTCCTTCTGTTATGTTCTTTCTTAGTTCTTTGAGGGACCTATTTCTTTCTTTAATTGCTCTATTGCATACATCATCCCACCATGGCACTACTCTTACACCCCCTTTAGTTGTTCTTTTTGGGATACAATTATTTGCTGCCTTTTTAACATGTTTAGTGATTTGCCTTGCACATTCCTCTATGTTTCCATCAAGATTTACTTTGTGGACTGTCTCCTTACACTCTCGTCTAAACTGCTCCCAGTTGGCTTTGCTAAAGCACCATTTTGTGACTGCATTACCTTCCTGCTTGACCATATTTAGGGACCTCGCCAACGGCTGGGCCCTAAATTCTTCTGCTTTTTTTGCACTTTCCGTCGATCCACTCAAATTTGACCCCCTAAACACGCTCAAAAACTCACCAAATTTGGCACGCTCGTCAAGACTCGCGAACATGCAAAGTCTGTGTTAAAAACCCCCACAAAGTCAAACAATGGCTCTCTAGCGCCACCTAGAAAATTTCACTCGCCCGCCACGGTCCGTAGGAATGTCGTAGAGAAAAACAGCGAACACGAAATTTGTTCGTCTAATCCAGACATACAACTCACGCAGTCTAACTTTTGACCTAACTCCAACAGGAAGCCCACTATTTGCCTTTCAAAGTAAGGTGTTCACCCAAAAAAGGCCGAAACGGAAAATCTAAACCATAATAGGGCGAAGGTCGCATCGGTTAAATTGACATATACAAAAATAGAGGAGATTGTTTACTACTGAACTCTAGAGGGAAATTTTCTTACCTAGTCCGGTTTCGTTTTTATTAGCCGTCAAAGCTCCCCACCCCGAATTCGGGTTTTTGGCTCCTGCCATCCAAATACATGGGGAAACAGAAAAATCTCGTCCGAAATCACCAGTTTGAAACACCCCGAACTACGCTTAACTGTTTGCAAACCGTGACTCTCAGCCACAAACCGAGTGCATCGCCACGGCCACGAGACCCTGCCGAACAAGAGGATATGTGGGGAAAATTCCAAAACAAGTCCCCATTATGACGAGTTAAAGTGACACAGTAACATCTTTTTCGTCCGAGATTTTTACATTGAATCCTAATGGGAGATATTGGGCGTTGGCGCCAAACAGCGCCCCCTTGTGTCCAAAGTTTACCTCTGACTGCTTCCAAACCCACACAGTCTGAAAGAGGAAAAAAATTCCTACAAAAGTATGGTATTTTTATCCACATACTCCCCCGATAACTATGGATTCAGAGCAGTTGTCTCCAAAATCTTGGAAATCATCTTCGATCTCTCTCACTCTAACGTCAGAGTGCCTGCGCTTGGCGCAGCTGTGAAATTCTCCACTGTGATTGGTCAGTGCATCACTCCATATATGGGCAGCTTCCTGTAGCTTCAGGCTCATCACTGCTGTGTGATTGACAGCCTGTCATATCCTGCAGTTTGACCTCAGAGTGACCTCACCAGTCATTCTCAGGTCAGGTTACTCTCATGTGACCTGACCTCACTCTCATGTCTCATGTTCTCCTGTCATGAGGACATGAGAATGAGACATGAGGACATGAGGCTGATCACTGACTCTCATGTGACCTGACCTCATTCTCATGTCGTCTAAATGAGGACATGAGAATGAGACTCCCCAGGACATGAGAATGACACATGAGGACATGAAAATGAGGACATGAGATTCACCAGGACATGAGACTCACCAGGACATGAGGACATGAGATTCACCAGGACATGAGAATGACACATGAGGACATGAGACTCACCAGGACATGAGAATGACACATGAGGCCCAGCCATTCTCATGTCCCCAGGTCACTCTCATGTGACCTAACCTCATTCTCATGTCTTCTTCTCATGTCATGAGGACATGAGAATGAGACATGAGGCTGATCACTGACTCTCATGTGACCTCACCTCATGAGAATGAGACTCACCAGGACATGAGAATGACACATGAGGACATGAGACTCACCAGGACATGGTAATGAGGTCAGGTCACATGACAGTGACCTGAAATTCGACATCGTGATTGCGCAATCTGGCTGCGGGGCACCATGGCTGAGGGGGAGGGGGAGTATCATGTCGGTGCCAATTTATGAAAAACCTTTCATGTTCCATAAGTGCTGCGTCATTCACACCTTCGTACACCGCCGACAAAGGCCGGGCCTCCTATATATATATATATATATATATATATATATATATATATAAAAATAACTGGGAGTGCCACACGTGAGTGAGCGTGCCCCCGTACTCCAGCTGCACTCACCCCGAAATGTGGTGGGACCACAGCGGGAGGTGCTGGGGGGAGCCCCATCGCCCCCATGGTGTTGGATGCATGTAGAGGTGGATGCAATATGTGTGTCTCAGGTGTGGTATAAAATTGAGGGTCACAGGGGCCCGGGCGTTCTGGCAGAACCCCGAAAACCAGCGTATCCCCTCCAGACCCGATGTAACTAAGTGTAGTTAAAATTATGGGTGGTACAAAGTCGGGGAGGGGCGAGCCCGCAGTTAAGTAGCCTGGACCCCACACCCTAGGCCTTGCCCACTGGTCCCTATTGTTGAATGAGGTAAGGTGAGATAAGGTAGGGGGGCTTGCGAGGGAGGAGGTACCCCCATCGCTAGGACCTTAGCCCAGCTGGACCCCCCCCGCGCTGCCCACCCCACCCCCGAGCAGTTGGCCTGGAACACAGGGACCAACACCCTCCCCAATAAGGCACCACAAGAGGAACTGGGCAGGAAGCCTCCCCCCACCCCACCCGACGGCTGAAGAGCAGAGTCTAAGACCTGCATGGCCCAGCATGAGCCTGGCTGGAAGCCAGCGGTTAGGGAACACAGCCCCCCACACACACACACGTACTCACACAAGACAAGAGACACTCATACTTATATATAGCACACACGCATGCACGCGCACACACACACACACACACACACACACACACACACACACACACACACACACACACACACACACACACACACACACACACACACACACACACACACACACCGGACCATCTCCCATATTTCCAGCCCTGGGGGTCACCCTCAGTCAGCTGTCCATCCAAACCCGCCCGGTACTGGTCCCAGTCCCAGTCGGGTGTGGCCTGGGGCCTGGGGCCTGACGCCCAGCACCCCCAACCAACCCCAGCAGGACCACCCCCAACCCAGAGCAGAACCCCCCACTTTTAAAGCAGCTGTGTTTTTTGATGACAGGACTGAAGGAAGGAAGATCTCTGATATGGAGATTTGTGCTGAATGTGGTGATCATTTTACCATCATTTTAATTGTTGCTACTCTCCCCATAAGTGATATAGGAAGTGTCCTCCACCGAGTGAGGTCCTCTTCTATTGTTTTAATGAGGGGGGTGTAGTTTAAGTGCACCAAGTCTGACAGTTTGGCTGAGATGTTAATACTGAGGTATTTGATGTTCCCTGGTTTTAGTGGGGTATTTGATGTGTGCTGAAAAATAGAGTTAACAGGCAAGACAACTGATTTATTCCAATTTATAGAATATTCTGACATTGCAGAGAATCTGTCTATTAATTCTATTGTTTCTGGAAGAGAGGTCTGTGCGTTTTGTAAAAAAAGTAACACATCATCTGCATAAAGGCATATTTTATGGCTTACATTTGTGGTTCGTATTCCTTTTATGTTATTGTTCTGTCTAATGGCGGCTGCTGGTGGTTCGATAAAAATTGCAAAGAGAGATGGTGAGAGTGGACACTCCTGCCTTGAGCCTCTCTCAAGATTGAACCTTGAAGAAGTTTGACTATTCGTTTTAACACAGGCACTGGGTGAGGTGTACAATGTTTTTATCCAGGAGAGGTCATTTTCTTTGAATCCAAATTTTCATTGTGTAGCGAGGAGAAATTTCCAATTTATCCTATAAAAGACTTTTTCTGCATCAAAGGAGGTGATAATGGCCTTTTCTTTATCGTGGTGGTAGTGGTCTATAAGATTAAGTAATGTATGTGTATTGCTAGTAGAGTGGTCTATAAGATTAATTAATCTGTATGTATTGTTAGTGGAGTGTCATCTGTTAATGAACCCTGTTTGATTAGGGTGTATGATGTGGGGTGTAATTTTTTCTATTCTGTTTGCTAATGTTTTACTAATTATTTTAGGATCTACATTGATCATGTGTTTCTTGAGAATCACTCGCTTTCCCAGCCTTAAGCTGATGGGAGAGCACGCCCGTCCTGTACAAGCTGACCATGTGGTGCGAATGTTCTTTGTTTAATTAATAATTGTGTTAATTCCTAACTATCCCAGATCCGCTTTTTCCATGGCCAGTCACAGTTGTGGAACATGCTGCATCTAGAGATATAAAAATTATAACAGTTACCATAGAGCATGTACACATTAATATTACTGATTTAATGTCAACTTGTCTTTTTTCATATTTATATTTTCTTTTTTCTAATATGAATGTCCCTCTGGGACTGCTATTCAATTTTATGCCATTTTATACTTTAGATACTCTAAAAACTACAGCTCTACCGGTCTGCGCCGCTGGTGTAGTGGTATCATGCAAGATTCCCATTCTTGCGACCCGGGTTCGATTCCCGGGCGGCGCACGCTTTTTTTTAACCTTACTTTTTCAAAATTTTAATTACCCCTTAAGGTAATAGTTTTTTTTTTCCAACAGTAATGCAAAATGATATTCATCATATGTACTTTTCTTTGGCACTTCACAACACCGATGGTTTACGCGCTACTCCCACATGTGTCCAGATGTGTCTTTCTCTTTGCCCGTTAAATTATAGACGTCAGTGTGCGGGCGCAACACACACATGCACGCAAACGCAGACGCAGTGTGACCTCCGTGCAGATGTGCATGCACATTTTTTAGTGTGCGCGCGAGCGAGCTGATTTGATTCCTGCTTCCTCTCGTGCACGCCGGTTGACGCTGCTGACGCCGCTCCTCCGCCATCTTCAACTTCCTATTGTTTGCATCAGACGGAGGCTGTCTGCGGTGAGAGTGAGCGAGGGACGGAGCGCGGAGACTCGGCCACGGATCCGTCGTCAAGCCGTAGATATTAGCACTCTCCATCTCCACGTCCCGCTTTCCCGCTCCGGTGCAAGCGAGAGCCATTTGTATGCCATTTGGATTAAAGGGATCTCAGAGGAACATTGACGATGGAGGACGACCAGCCCAGAACCTTGTGAGTATCACCGGGGCGCGTCTACGTCCTGGACGGGGAAGGCTTCGTCTGACTGCTGCGCTGGTGGAAACGTTTCCACGTTGTTGTGTCAATTAAAAGCGGCGGAGGCCATGTAGTTGGACACATACGAGTGTTTTAATCACCCTGTGTATCTACAAGGCCTCGGTTACATGTGCGAATGTCAGAAAATGGCCCTGATGTGTCGATATGAAGACAAAGTGAGGTTTGATATAAATAGACGGAACCATAGATCGAAAGTGAGCTGCCAGCTAGTGGAAGCTAACGTTAGCCAAATACGCCTCCAGCGAGTCATTTCTGTTCAAATAAACGTGCTGTCCAGGCGCGGTGAACATATTTACCACAATCGTTATATTTCACCAATATCTGGATGGCATTTTCAGATTTGTATGTGTGAAAATGAGATTTTGTGTAAAACCGTTACATGGCAGCAGCTAGCCCGAGGCCCGCTGGAGCCGGCTAGCTGTGTGTGGCTAGCTGGCGGACAAGCCACGTCAACGCTCGGAGAGACGGTCCAGCTCGGACCAGGGAGCGGACGCTCTCCGGTTGTTTGGGTGAACCGGAGACTATCCCCGGGAGAATTTCCACCCATTATATCATTGGTGCTTCCACGCCGATTTAAGGGGTTGTTGTGGCATGCGAGCTAGCCCGTTTAACTAGCCTTTGTTTGCGTGCTACTTCCTGTTTGACAAAGACTCGGTCCACTCTCCTCTCTCTCCCCCGTGTCTGCAGGTACGTGGGGAATCTGTCCAGAGACGTCACCGAGCCCCTCATCCTGCAGGTCTTCACGCAGATAGGACCCTGCAAGAGCTGTAAAATGATCGTCGATGTGAGTGTCGTTCCCCGTTTTGATTCCGTGGTGATTTCCCCCTGGAAGTCAAAACATTCCCTCACGGTTGTCCCCACGACTTCTGGCGGCTCTGGCCCCGATCGTAACGTCACACCAGGGCTTCTGTGTGAACGGTGCTGTGATTCGCTCCGCCGACACGTTCGCCGCCAGCTGTGCCACCGTTTGGAGGTCGTTTTCAGGCGTATTCATGTGGTCCTTTGCCATTCTGTTTCTGCAGCTCTGAGTCATTGTTCTGCTATCAGTCACTTAAGACAACATTATTTATTTTTTTTATAAAGCAAGTCCTTTTAGTAAGATCATGTGTATATATAATAATAATGCAAGCAATACCAAAAGCTATCAATGTGCTATTTATCTAACAGTCTTGCAAAAGTCAGAGGTGACAAATCTCCTGGTCTACATTCATCTGAAATATTTGTATCCAAATCAAATTCTCTTGTTTAAACTGAACCACCAGACCGCTGCCCTGTGTTAATCCTCATTGCACAACTTCACAGACTTTATCCTCCCCTTGCTGTTCCAGTGTTTCTTGTCGAGTGTGTTCATGGAATGGCGGTGGATGGTTTCCTCGTCGTGGCAGCTCATCCTTTACATTCAGTGGCTGGGACCTGTCACCCGCCATGGCCCACATCTTATCTTGCTATTTTCCTTGTTGACAGACGGCTGGAAATGATCCATACTGCTTTGTGGAGTTCTATGACCACAGGCATGCTGCTGCCTCACTGGCAGCCATGAATGGAAGGAAAATAATGGGTAAGGTAAGCTATCGTATCTACAGGGTGAGTGGGGACGGGAGGGGGCTAGGTATTGGACATGTAGGTTGTGTGCTTTATGTGAATAAACAAAATCAAGCTGACTGGTGCCTTTTTAAATACTCAATTAAATGCCTATGGTGTACTCCATATGCTCGATAAAGTGAAGATCGGAGATAAATGGCTACTATGTTTATTAATTAGTAGTACACACTGCTCCTCCAGACGGATATCACTAAATATTTACTAATGCAGCCTCAAACTTGGAGTTTATTGAAAGACAAGTCTAGTTGTGGGACATAGTGTCATCTTCTGGTATTTGTCTTCCATCAATATTTCAACCGAAGAGTTGGATGAGTCAGAGAAAATCTCTTATTCAGTTCACCAAGCTGTTGAAGTCAGGGAGGAGCAACCATTAGCATTTTAATCTGCAACATTTTAAAGACCACCAGGCCTCATAAAAAGAATATTAAATTGGTGCTGTAATGAGCTCAGTGTGAGAACATAAACCTGAAGTGGCTGCGTAGCTACACTGAGCAACCGCAGCGCTTGGGCGCGTCAGACGTACCGTAACCCTTTTATCGCACTATTTTAGATGCATTTGTGTTTATTGGCTTCAGTGTTAATACTGCGCTGATCTGCTCCTCAGTTCGTTTCATACCCTTGTAGTGCAAATCACAAGTGTTGTAGCATTATGGCACCTCCTTATACCAAACGTGGATCTTCCAGAGTTGGTTTACATTCACGGCAGCCTACAAGTCGTCCACCCTGACAGTGGAGGCTGCATGACTTGATATAAACATACTCCACCTGGCCTGTGCTCTCTGCCCTTGTCCGCAGGAGGTCAAAGTCAACTGGGCCACGACGCCGACAAGCCAGAAAAAAGACACAAGTAGTGAGTATGACTTTGTTTGGTGGGGACGGACGTTTGAGTCACCAGGACAGAAGTGTTGAGCTAAGTTAAGAGGGAGGAAATAACCTCCGTGTTATTTGTACAATTACTGCAGTTCAGTGTCTTTCAATGTTGTATTGACAAAACCCTTTAAGGAAAAACTTGATCTATTTACAGTTATTTTACATAAACGTAAGTGCATACATGCTTCTTAGGAAGCGCTTCATTGCAGTAGGCATGTCACTTTTACCAGGAGCTCTTTATCTCCGCAAAGAAGTAGCAACTCGTGGGATGAGCTTATAGCCAACTCTGTATTTTGATCCATCTTTTTATTCCCATTTAGATCACTTTCATGTGTTTGTTGGAGACCTCAGCCCAGAAATAACCACAGAAGACGTCAAAGCTGCCTTCGGCCCTTTTGGCAGGATATCGTAAGTCTCAGACTGAATCATTGAATTAGTAAGTCGAGGATCGACCGCAGTCCAGTTCGCTTGCCACACACCAAATACTCATATTAGGAAAACAATGGAAGCAAATCTTGGCACATGAGTGCGTCCAGAGTACTCCATCCTTTAAGGAGGGTTTTCAAATTTCCTTTTCAGTTGAAACCGTTTCTCCAACGGTGGAGTGGAAGCAACTGTTTCGGGATAATTTATGGTCAAATAAGTTTTGGGGAAGAAAAATCATGAACTGATTTGAGCTTTGCTTTGCTGGCTTATGCAAACATTTGTTACGGCTTTGTGAAGCTTTGTGGCTGAGCGAATACAATTTCATCTGCACGGAAACTGGAAAGAGTCATTCCAGACCAGGTGCAGATGAATTGGAAATGTTTGTTAAATACGAGTCAGGATTCCTGCCGTGTTGCATTCTCCCTAAAATGTCGCTTCGTTTGTTTTGTCCACAGAGATGCTCGTGTAGTGAAAGACATGGCGACAGGGAAGTCTAGAGGTTATGGCTTTGTGTCCTTCTTCAACAAATGGGTAAGTTAGTGATGGTGTTGGAGTTTATCTGGCCACAATCAAAACACCAAAGGAGTTTGTTTGCAACTAAGGGTGACTGGAATCAATCGGACTAAGAATTAAACATCTGCTGTCTCACAAGTTCTCACGGCTGATAAAGTCAGATAAACATGTTTCATTGATGTGCAGCACTGCTGAATTAGCAGCACAGCCCACCACTGTCCGTGCTACAGAGCACCAAAGAGCAGTGCTTGGCTTAGCTGCTGGTTTAAAATGGCACATTAGGTGTAAGGTGAGATGTTCTTTTGCAAAAATATCAGTTTTTCCAGTGTTTTCAACTGGAAAATGAAAACTTGCTCGTAAGTACACCGGTTGGGTCTAAACTGGTCAATAATGGCTCTACTGGAGCAAAGAGCTTCTCTCATTTAGATATTAACCTGCTGCCGTTGGTGGTTCTACTCTGATTGGATGTCATTTGCTCACTTCCATCCTACCGAAGGCCTAAAGTACGACGCAGCCTTAACACACCGTTACCTGGGTTGACTTACCCAGACATTTGCATTCCTGCGAAGTGTGAACATGAAGCAGATGATCAACTTTATAGTTCAACCCGGGGTTTTCCAGTCATGGATCAGTGTGTGTGTGCACACAAAATGAGTGCTACTTCCAGCATCCCACCGATTCCCAAACCCTGCACAGCGGCTTGCGTAATGGACGGGCAGATAATAATAGAAAATCTAAAGACTTCAATCATCGTCCAAGCCAATCACAAGACTGTTGCCTCAGCTAAAGCCAGGAGGGAATGCTCGCAGAAAATCACCAAGCCTGTTATTGCACAACTGTATGAGGTTATGCAATATGACTTCATGTGACAACTGACGGCCCTGTGATCACTCCTTTCTCACTTTAACGACGTGGGCGTTTCACGCAGAGCTTCTTCCAGTTTAGATTTCCCATTGAGCTATTTTAAGGCTCCGCCCCCCCCCCCGTGAGCATGTTTTGTGATGGAATATTATTTCCTCGACGGAACGGTATGAGTCGTCCTGTCTTCTATAAATTCCCGTTTCTGCAGTTCTGTCAGGCAAGACTATTGAATTCATCATTTCAGACGTGCACCAATCGGGACCTTCTCAGGGTGGAGTTTCCAAGAGATCTGATTGGTCAGGAGGTGGAGCTTTTATACTGGTTGATCTCTTATCTCCCCTGGTAAGAAGTGAACCAGTGTGGCAGTACAGAAAACCCAGGTTTAACCCTGAAGGTTACTGCTGCTGCGTAGTGTCTGAGAAGACGACGGAGCTCATCACAACCATGTTTTCATTAAAGGTTGTTGGAAGTTCAGGAAGTGAAGTCGACACTTGGGGGGGCAGCATGCTACATTTTCACTATTATCTCAGTGTTTTCCATATTGACACTAATCAAGTAGTTTTCATTATACTATATAGTTGATGATTTAGTTTTGAATTGACTGCATGTTGTAAGATTTGATTGCCTGCTGATCTGATGCCGTCTGAAGTTCTCTCTGTACATTTTATCTGGAGTTTTGAGTTCCTCAGAGACCCGGAAACATTTTTTAACTGTTGGAAATGGTTAGAAATGTGCAAATCACCCAAACTGTGTGTGTGTGTGTGTGTGTGTGAGTACGTCATAGAGGTAACTGGGTTTCACACCACGCTGTCACAACGGTTTGTTTTGAATAGAATTGCTTCTCGTGCACTTCAGCTTGGAGGTCGGAGCATTCAAGATTTTCAAAATGTCGATTGTTTGGAATACTTCGACAGAACACCGCCTTTAGAGTCCATCTCTCAAAACTTGAGGACTTTATTACATTTTTTCTTTTTAAGAGTTTCAAGAAGCGTTCCTGGACAGTGACTGTGCTGCAGCTCTTGGAAGTTGTCTTGATCTTGTGTAGGAACTTTCAGTGCAAAGTGGTTGGTGTTCCATGTGGTTGTGCCGCCTGAGGATTCACACAGTCACTGTTGGCTCTCGACACCTGGACTTCATCTGCACTCTGAGCCGCGAGCTCTCCCTGGCGAGCTCCGGCTGGAATTAACAATGTTGAATGAGCATGAGGAGCAGAGTCGCCTCATCTCGCCCACCTTCCAGTGCTGACCCGGCTCAGTCACGTCATCACGTCACTACAATAAACCCACAACTCCTCCAGGTCTCACTACTGTGAAGGCCGTGAAATGCCGACACATCAGTCTTTGACTCGTCTCAGAAATCTGTTAAACACATCCGTTGGTGTGGAAATGATTTTGCTTAGCTTGAATGGTGAAATCCAAAATGTTCTTTGTAATTTTATGTTTAAAATCTAGTTTGTGGAACTGAATTAACCACCAGACTTCATCTCTACTTTCCAGAAGTATTCAAGCTAATCTACAAAATTCCATACGGGAAAAATGAAAATATTTCGGAGCCACTTTTGATTGTTGATGTACGTCTCCGACACGTTGTCAAAGCCTTTCTGAAGGAACTTTGTCATTCCACGCCTATAAGAATATGGATTTCCAGCATTTAAGTTTCACAGAACAAACCCTTGTGGTCACGGAAACTCCAGAAGATTCCGGAGGCGTCGGGTCTGAAAATCCCGTTTGTCCACTTCGTCTCTCCAGATCTAGATTGGCATCGGAAAAACAATTAGCCCTCGTTTTCACAACACGTCAAGACTATTCTGGCTTGAAAACTATTTTCTTTGAGAAAGTTTGGATTTTTTTCGTGCCGGTTTATTTTCCCTGGAGCCGCTGCGACGCCATCTTTGATATCCCAGAAACCCTCGCTTCCAAAGATGACGTCGGTTCAGAAAACATCAGAGTTTGATGGCTTAATATTCTGGTTTGTTTGTAAACAGTTTGACTTTGGTGTGATGGATTTGGGACCCGGCGAGTTGGAAATGAGTGGTGATGGTCTTGTTGTCCTGCGTCTGTGCAGAAGTGATGCCTTTTATGGGATTTTTTTAAAAAATATATATATATATATAGATTTCTCTCTGAGGGTTACTTTAAATCTGTGAAAGTCATTGTTCTGCTTCATTGACACCACACAGTGTCCCGGTTTTTAGAATTTCTGTGGCATGTCCAAAGTTAAAACATTTTGGCATTATGATGTTTTATAATAGCAATGAGTTTATTTTTAGATCTGGTTCTCTGAGCTCGTACCTCCATAGAATAAGCAGATTCTCTCTCTCTTTGTTCCAGGATGCAGAGAATGCCATTCAGCACATGGGCGGTCAGTGGTTAGGCGGCAGACAGATTCGAACCAACTGGGCCACAAGAAAGCCCCCGGCCCCAAAGACCACCTACGAGAGTGAGTCGCCACTGACGTGCAGCTTTGGTTTTGCTCCGTGCGTCGTGTCGGTGGGTTCGCGTGTGTCACGTACCTCTGCTTCTCCCCCAGGTAACTCCAAGCACCTATCCTTTGACGAAGTGGTGAGCCAGTCCAGTCCCAGTAACTGCACCGTGTACTGCGGGGGGGTCAGCACAGGCCTGACAGGTAATGAGCTGCTCACCGGCCCCCACCCACATTGAACCACACCCAGCCGTATAGAAAAGGATGAATGTTCAGTGAGCTCGTTCTGACCACTCATTGCTGTCGTGGTCTGCGATGGGAACACGTGACCTTTAGCTCACGTTGTGTGAAATCAACGCATGCAGAAACAAACTCTGACGTTTTTGTGTTTGTTTTTGTTTTGTTTCAGAGCAACTGATGAGACAGACCTTCTCGCCTTTTGGACAAATCATGGAAGTCCGAGTATTTCCAGACAAAGGCTATTCATTTGTGAGGTACAGGAGCGTTTCTCCCTTGCTTCCTGTCGTCAGTACTGTGGGAACTATTGGGAACAACTGTAACCTAGTCTGAGAGGGATTATTCCATGTTCAATTCTGGGCTGGTTATCGTGTTGGTCCCAGTCCAACAAAACCCTCGCTTCTATGTGTACAAACCAAATCGGGTTTTTTTATGATGGGGTGAATTACATTTTCTGAAATGGAGGGAATCGCATGGCTCTTTACATTTTAAATACTGATGATGGGACACAGATGTTGCTCCTTCGAACCAGATCTCCTGCCGCGGCCGTCTCGCTCACCCTCTGCTCCTATAATTATGATTCATCCTCTTTTCACAGTTTGCAGCTGCTGAGTGATCGCTCACTTTGTCAATCCGTCCTTTTTGTTTTTCTCTCTCTCCAGGTTTAACTCGCACGAGTCGGCGGCCCATGCCATCGTGTCCGTGAATGGCTCTTCAATAGAGGGACACGTCGTGAAATGCTACTGGGGTAAAGAGACTCCAGATATGATGAACTCGATGCAGCAGATGTCCATGCCCCAGGTAAGGACACCAGGAACACGCCTTGTTGAGCAGCGATACCTGGTGCTTCTATGTGTTCACCTCAATGTAGCCTGGACATCAGGATGAGGCGTTCTAACTGACCACTTCATGCTGAGGGGCTCTGTGTGCTTCACTTGAAGGGGTTTTGAGCACATTTCAGTGTGAGAGCAAAGTATGGAAATCTATTGTGCACACAGGGATATTTTCGGGTTTTATTGGCACCTGCTGCTTTTAGGTCGACACACTTCACTTTTGTGACCAAGTAGGATGGACGAGAACTCGCCACTCACCGTCATGTGGATTCAAATACAAAAAAATAAATGCCGATTAGATCCAGCAGTCTTATGCACAAAGGAAAAGAAGGCGCAGTGATGAAACGGGGCTTTATATTTAGCGACTGAAGGAAACGGGTCGTACCTACGTAAACGTCACGCTCGTCATGTTCGGTTGTCATGGAGACCAGGCGATCTCTTTGTCAGAATATCCATGTCGTCATGTTTGGTAGTCAAGGAACCGTGATCATATCCATGGAAACATGTCGTCGTCATGGAAACGTGTTGTCTTGTTGGGTCGTCATGGAAACATGATGATCCGTGTGTGAAAACACCCTGTAACAAACCAATATTGGAGACCGTCACGGTTTTCCCTTTGCTGCGAGTGAAATGGACCATAATTCTTCTGGTTGACTCCTGATTCCCATCATGCATCACTCTGGCGTTGGAGTGCACATTTGGTGGCGGTACGGTGGAAAAAAAAATTAAGTTTAGCAACAACTTTAGCGAACGAGGAAGTCGCAGCATTGCAAATGCGTTTGTCCCGGCAGTTCTCCTGAGCTCTGTAAGTTTACAGACTGAAAATATCGTAACTTTTCTCACATTAAAATAAACAAACCCAACCTTTGATCAATTCAGTTTGAATACCAACACCACGTTGCAATATGTCTTTGGGAAAACCCTGACCAGCGATGCTGGAGTCGTTGCTGCAGACATCAGATGTAACGTAGATCTAAACCCACAGCACTTAATTTAAAAAAGGTCCGAACCCAGGGGGACCTCAAGCAGCCGCAACTCTGATCTTAAACATAAAGGAAAGTTTAAAGCCTGATCTTCAAGTAGAAAATCTGTTGGCCCCACAAGAGGAGCTTGATTCTCTACAATGGCCACTTTTGAGAAGAAGAAAGTATCTGAGGAGAGTTTTTCTCACCATAACGTGGGAGATGTTTCCTTGTCGTCTGTTTTGACTGGCAGCCGGCTGCCATCTGTTGTTTTGGTCTGACACGCGTGCTTTTCTTTCCTTTGCGCTCTGCAGCAGAACAAGATGGGCTTCGCTGCAGCCCAGCCTTACGGCCAGTGGGGCCAGTGGTACGGCAACGGGCCCCAAATCAGCCAGTACGTCCCCAACGGGTGGCAGGTCCCCACCTACGGCGTCTACGGTCAGGCCTGGAACCAGCAGGGCTTCAAGTAAGTAGCACGGCGCGCACAGGGCTCCCCTTCACCGCCTCCTCCTCCTCCTCCTCCTCCTCCTCCTCCTCCTCCTCATCTTCCTCCAACATCTTCAGAGCCCCTCCCCCTCCCTTCAAGACCAGGGCAGCAAGCGCCAGATCTGGCCCCGGGGGGGAGCCGTCACCTCCCTCCTCACAACCCCAGCTCCTCCCCTGGTCCTCCAGAAGAATTTAAAAACAGACCCGGCGATCCGAACTAAGATGAGAAGTTACTAGTTTGGGTGTGTCATTACTGTTCACTGTGCAACATCACATCCTATACCTGAAAGCTTTTGTTCTGTTCATTCTTTTTTTTTTTGTCTGTAAGAAGAAGGAAAAAAGATATTTAAACTCACTGAACACCTTTTTTTTTTTTTTTTGGAATTTGAAGTTTAATTTTAATTTACTGAAACAAATAACATACTGCACGCAGCCAGTTTTTTTTTGTTTTTGTTGTTTTTTTTCCTCGTTCAGAGGCAGACTACATTTCCCTGTGTGTAACGACTGTCTTCTCTCAGGCTGTGCAGTTTTTCTGTATGTCTTCAATCATATCAGAGCTTTTTGTTTTTCCTTTTTGTTTTGTTTTTTTTTGGTTCATTTCGATCTGTATTTGAATGTCGGCACACGTTGAATTTGTTTTTTTTTTTTTTTTTGTTCTGTTTTGTTTTTGTTTTAATGTAGATGACCTGTGCAGTGTTGTTGTGTACACCCAAGAAATAAAGGAGAGGCCTTTCGTTGCTCGCAGTCGTAACGTTCTTGGCGAGCAGCTGCGTTAGACGGGCTCGGCACGCAGGCGTGAGGGAGACGTGCCTCCCAAGCCCAATGTACAGTGAAAAAGCACCAATCCTCCCGACCGAGGCCAGGCCTCTCTCAGACTTGAATTTTGAAGACGGGAGCGTCTCAAGCTGTCCTGATCCTCCACACTGGGTTTTACACTGCCGTTTGTCTCAAAACGCACGGTGTGGGCGAGGGGAGGTTTGACGTCAGGGGCCAAACATGGAGGGGTGAGATGAGAAACCAAGATGATCCACGGCTGGTTTCCAGTCGCGGGGGTGGGGTGGGGGTGGGGGTGGGGAAGGGTCAAGTTTGCTGCGCTTTAGCCTGTATGCTCTTTGTCTGCTTGTCCACCCATGTATAATCAAATGACACTTCCCCTCCAAAGACGCCCTGCACTTTCTCTCTTGATTGTTTTTATTTCCACTTTGCTCCCTTGTTTTTGTTTTTAGTCCCCCCCCCTCCCCCCTCCCCCCCCTCAGCCTTCCTCACCCTCACACCCTCTGATAACTCTCGTTTGCCTTCTCGTTCTCATTCCAGCCTGTCCAGATTCTCGTAGCTCTAATACACACCGTTCCCTTTGGCTCCCTCTTGCCTAGTCTCTTCTAACCTGCTGGCATTTTCTCTCTCTTTCTCTCTCCCTCTCTCCCTCTCTACTTCGTTTTTTTTGCAGTCACTTACCGGCCAGTGCTGGGTGGACTGGCATGAGCGCCATCAGTAACGGTGGGGTTATGGAGCCCACACAGGGATTGAATGGCAGTATGCTAGCGAACCAGCCCGGTATGGGAGCGGCAGGATACCCCACACACTGATAGGTGGGCAGGGTGGGAGAGCTCTCTTTTGTCAACCGTAAGCCGGCTCCCGGCTGTAGGGCGTCGCAACCCCTCCCCCCCCCTCCCCCCCTCCCTCCACTTGTGGCAGGACTCAGACTTTTTACCTGGGACGTGGAACCTGACGAAAGGTGACGCCTGTGAGATGTACATGGGATTTTGTTGGGGGTGGGGGTGGGGATGGGGTGGGGAGGGGGGGGGTGGGGGGGGGTTTGAGGCAACGGGGGAGCCAGGGAACAGCGATTTGTCCCACGCAGGTAATTACACCCTCTGTGGTGGACAAGACTGGCCGTGAACCAGGGCTCGTACCATTTTTAAGTTAACTGTAAATGAGTATAAAACTGTAAAGGAGAAACTTTTGGATTTTTTTTTTCTTTTTTTTTTCTTCTGGGTTTTACAAATTGCTTCCATCTTCACATCTTCCCTCGCAGACAAGCCACAACAAGCTGCATCTCCTCTTCTGTTTTTGTAAAGAAACTCTGGAAGTAATGCTAAGTTTATGAACCTCAGTTCTCATTTTGACGAATGGAAATCCTGTTTAATTTCTCCTTTTAATTTCCTCTTGGATCAAAATCAATTGCAGGGATTGTTGCCACTGCTGTTTCTCTGTAAGGGCAGATAAATATTGCACAGTTTTTTTTTTTCCCTCTCTTGTACTTGCTCAACAAATCTGACAACCAAGAGTGTTTTTCTTACCTTTTTATTTTTCTTTGCATTCCATTTCTCCACCGTATTCTCAGACGGCCTCAAATCTTTTTTTTTCCGCCACATGTAAATAACCATTCATTCATTCATTTGAAACGATGTAAGTAAAAATGCTACTGTTAACTGTGGGTGCTTGCTTTTTATTTTTTTGTTTTTGTTTTGATAACTCGACAGTTAACTCCGACATTGTGCGTAGCAGAGTGGCACTATTCCACTGTGACGGTGACAGTGCAACACACACACACACACACACACACACACACCATGCGTACGTTTCTTCCATGCAGGGATAAGTCAGCATTGCCATGCAGTGCATACTTAAAATTTAACACAATTCCAATGTTAAAGGGTGACCATGTTGACACCTGATGTTTTATAAATATCTATCGAGACGCCAGTATTTTATATCAAAAAAGAAATGATCTGAGTGGATTTCCAACTCGCTCTTTTTGCCAGAGGAACGGGGAGGCCTACATCGTAACTGTTGCCTTATAGAGCTGGTTTCTTTTAGCTGATAAGATTCTCTTTTTAATTAGGCAGTGCCTACGGACATTTTCAGACCCTTTTGTTTAGAAAGGTGTTCGCCCTGAGAACTGATGACTCTGCTACTGTAATCAATGTTTTTTTTTTTTTTGCTTTGTCCAATTAAAATGCTAATGCACATAAACCGCATGTCGTCTTTGCCTTTTTTCTCACTGAGGTGTTTGGATTTGAGGGGGAAAAAAAACACCCCTGGACAGATGGGCCGGCGGTTCCTGTACTTCACTTTCAGGGAGATATTGTAGTGTGACGCCTGCATTCCAAATGGTTCCAGCTTGTTTTGTTGATTACAACTCGTGAGTCAAGTCAAGGGAGGATGCTTTCAACAGTCATGTCGCTGAACTTAGAATTTATTCATACATTTGATACATTTCACTATCTGGCAATGGAAACACCCAACGATCGCCCCCGACTACAGTTTGGGAAACGCTGCTTTAGTGGGCTTCATTGTGAGGCTGCAGGTGAAGTGGTGACCCGACGAGCTCCGCCCCCTTCTGTGAGGAACTTGCATGTTCTTCCTGGTATGGGTTTTTTTGCCGAGTCCACGTTCCTTTCCACAGCTCCAAAACCAATCCGATTCTAAAAAGAGTGGGACAGTGCAGGCTGCGTGTGGATTCCACGTGCATACAAACTACCTCAATGGAGGAAAACGATTCATCCTGATGCGAGTAAAAACTAGCGGCGCCATGGGAACACTGGCAGTGGGAGGCAGGCGGCCCCACAGATGAACCAGAACAGTCACACAAACATTTGCACATCAGCAGTTTGTGACAGAGTCGAGTTTCTCAAGAAGTGTCCCAAGCCCCCCTGTAAGATGAATCATTTTAACAGTGGACATGTCTTCTTGCAAAAAAGGAAAAATCAGATTACATGAGCATTCCTGAGCTACTTGTGTCTGATTGTATCCCCTTTAGATACAATAATAACTGCAGAAGTGTTAAAACCACGACACCACCGTGCTGTCCTAAAATACTGTTTATTGTACATTTTCCTCCGTTCCTATTGGGAAGGTTTAAGTGTGACAATATTTAAATGTACTTTTGACTGAAATATGGACGTTTCCCACTTCCCAGTCACACATGAATACATTTTAACAGTAATTTAGTATTATTTGCACCTGACTTGGAAGGAAACGGGCACCAAGAAGCCTTGATTTCACATCTTGGTGTTTCTTTTGACTCATCAAACACAAATAGACTGTTCAGAGACATTCTATGCAGAGCAGAGCTTCAGTGGGACCACAGTTTGTTAGAACGTGTTTCTCACCTGTAATACATTTCATAATAATCATCACTGTTAGTACGTGGTGTCCATCATTCTGAACCTGTGTGACAAAGAAAAGGAACTAAAACTTAAACCTGGAAGCAATCCGATTTAACTTGAAGGATATTTCAAGAAAAATGTACCAAATACTACATTATGTGATATTTATAGGACTTCAACAGCTTAATAACGCCACCGAAGGAGTAGACGGCTGCTGATGGTAAATCCTGCGCTTCGCATGATGCAACTTGGTTAACATTTATGGTTTATCCTCCTGAAAGCCTCAACGTTTCAAGTTACATTTGTAATGAATCAGATGAGTCAAAAACATCATTAGTCATTTGATCACAATAAAACAAGTTCATAAATAGTTATAAGTTCCTCCTTTTTCAACTTGTCCCCCCCCCCCCCCCCCCCAGGACTTGCAGGAACCTGAGCAGAGGGTGTGGAACCTGATCCCTCCACTAGATGGCGCCCTCAGCCAGTGAATGGTGTGTGCTGTTGAGAAGCAGCTGATTGGTTTCGCACTGATTTAACAGTCAGTCTGTCAACGTGTGTGTGTGTGTGTGTGTGTGTGTGTGTGTGTGTGTGTGTGTGTGTGTGTGTGTGTGTGTGTGTGTGTGTGTGTGTGTGTGTGTGTGTGTGTGTGTGTGGCTGGAATAGCAGGCATCCAGAGTTGACAGGCTGATAAATGGTTAGTCTGTTCACAGCTGCTCAGCCTGACCCGGCGGCTTTAATGGACGAGAGTCTGTTAGGGAGACAGAGAGAGGGAGAGAGAGAGAGAGGGAGAGAGAGGGAGAGGGAGAGAGAGGGAGAGAGAGAGAGAGAGAGAGAGAAAGGGAGACGTCAGGAGATGACTTAGAGAGCCGATTACAGCTGAAATCAATCAAAGCGGCCACGCGCACTATCTCTTCTCCTTTGCTCTGCTTCGCTTTATCTAGATTATTTTTACTTCTTTCTTTTTTTTTTTTGGGGGGGGGGGGGGGGGGGGGTTCATCCATTCATCTTCTACACTGCTGGGTGCAGCTCAGGGTAGCACGGAGCTGGAGTTGAATGTTTTCAGGTTGTGGAAGATGACATGCTGAGGGAGAACATGCAAACCGCTCAAGAAAGCCGCGCTGGCAGGGTAAATCTGTAATAAGATTTACTCTGACAGTGTTCATCGCATTCACCCATTCACAATAGAACAATAGGGATTGTGTTTTAGACCCTATTTCGTTAAGACGTTTCAAGTGGAAATGCCTCAATTGTTGTGTTTTCGTTCTGAACGGTTATGCATTTACACAGCAATGACTTGAAAATGATGTTTATTTACATGTAACGGGCAGAAAACAATGTAGTTAGCATGCCAGGCCACAAGTTGGTGCTGTTGTTTAAATGAAGTAAATCATTTTATTTCAAACCTGCACACAATACAGCTTATATAACACAACATAGACAAGTGGCGAGTTTGAAAAGGGGATGGATGAAGCAGGCGCTTATACAATTCCAGTCCCCCAGCTCACCCTCACAAGACACAACATCACAATATACAGTAACAACACAACGTCACAATATACAGTAACAACACAACGTCATCACAACAAGACAACAACCAGCCCGGACACTCTCTGACCCCACCCCGGTCCCGTAATGCTCACAGCTGAGGACATCAGTGTCTCTTCCAAATATGTAATCATCACATTTCTTTTAAACATTTTTTTTTTTTAAATTGGATAATGGTAGAACAAACTTTGAGCTCCTCAACCAAACCGTTCCACCAGAGAATTCCCCGAACTGCACTGACATTTTAAAGTAGTTCTAACTTTTGGTTGGTCCAGTTTGTTTTTTCCCCCTTTAACTTGCATGTCACAAAATATGTTTTGGATACTTAAGGGGTAGAGTTTTTTTTTTTTTTTTTTTGATGCCCTGAACATTATCTGAGCAGTTTATAGTTCACCACATCAAATTATTTTAGTTTAACTGATGATTAACAAAACAAGTGGGTTATTATGATCACTATATTTTCCTTTATGAACAACTGATAGCTTTTTTTTTGTAGAGTGATTGGAGGCAATGAATTAGACTTGTAGCAATTTCCCCAGACTTCTAGACAATAGTTTAAATATGACATCACAAGCGAATGGTACAGTATCATCAGGGCATTGTGATTGAGAGCGTGGCTCACTCTCCTCATAACACCCACACATTTTGCAACTTTTTAATGCAAATAACTAATATGAGATTTCCGAGAGATCTTGTCATCCATCACAACCCCTAAAAATACATTTTCTTGAACTCTTTCAATTATCGCGTTATCAATGGATGATTGTACAGTAATGTCATTTTTTCAGTTTCCAAACAAGATACATTTTGGGTTTTTTTTAAGTTCAATGATAACTTATTTTCATTGAACCCGATTTTTCGTTTATTCATTTTCTCAATCATTTGTTCCAAAAGTTTTTTCCCTAAATATATACTAGTTGGGTCGTCCGCAAAAAAGTACAAATTTCATAAATTTTGATATCTTAACAATGTCATTAATATACATGATGAACAGAGTACGCGCCAGTATCGACCCTTGAGGAACACCACATTTTATAGTTCTCTGCTTTGTTTGTTTTTGTCATGAAACCACAGGTATGTTTGGAGAACAAAAAAACAACAAAAAAAAAAAAAAAAACATTAACAATGGGAGAACACAGCCATTCTCATGGACAGACGATGAAGTTGGATTGTTATTATGGTGACTGTCAAAATAAAAGCACCAAGTCCAGGAGAATCTGGACTGGGAGTCACGACACTCTGGAGAAAACTTTGTTCTGATTGTCCAGCGACTCCTGAATGAGCAGAAGAACTTTTTAGAATGACCATGAGCAGTAGCAGCATTTTAGAAAAGCTTCGTATTCGTCTGTTTTTATAGGGCGTATTCACAATCCTATCCCAATGTCAAAGGCCTCTGTATAAAGACAAAAAAGTTACATTTTCAGTAGTTCTGAGCACAGTTGTCATGTAAACGCAGTAGCGGCCTGCGTTTCAGGGCCAGGCCTTCAATAGTGCTGGTCTGAGTCAGTCCACCTCTCAACGTTTTATGGCTACTAAAACCATGTTACTGCAGAAATGCAGTATAAAAAGCCTTTGCATCACAGATAGGTACTTGTGTAGCCAGAATAAATACTTTTATGAATAAAAACAATCCAAGTTTATGTCGCTCCTCCTGCTGCAGCTGCATAAAATAGCGTCTGCTTTTCCCAAAACTTCTGGAGGTTGAGGAGGGAGACAAACGTCAGCTTTTCATGGTCTTTCAAGGGCTACAGATGCAGCCAGCTAGCTGGAGAGTGAGCTCTCTGACGAGCCAATCAGAGGGCTTGAATAGAGTGACATCACACTCGGCCTTCTAGAAGGCTCTGAGTCACTAATATCAAAATGTGATTGGTTGAAGCAGCAGCGTGACCGACACTAGTTTTACACTGCAGACGCCTGCAGAACTGAATGTGAAAGCCTCAGGCAGATTTGTTTACCCGGCAACAGGTGATGCTAAATGTGATTGGTTAAAAGCTTTAATATGGAAGTACATGTCTGGAAGCAGCAGCCAGGGAGAAGCTCTGAGAAGAAGCAGACAGACCATTTGGAATTATTTAATAAGGATTCATGGACAAAATCTAATCATCAGTCTGTGATTCAGATCTTTTTCTTCGGCCTGCAGAGAAGACTGAAGGTCCTGATGGTCGCCACTGTGTAATCACAACCCCAACACACATCCATCCATCCATCCATCCATTTTCTGCCACTTATCCAGGCCGGGTCGCGGAGGCAGCAGTCTGAGCAGAGTTGCCCAGACTTCCCTCGCCCCAGACTCTTCCGGTAGCACCCCAAGGTGTTCCCAGGCCAGCCGAGAGACATAGTCCCTCCAGCGTGTCCCAGGTCTGCCCCGAGGCCTCCTACCGGAGGGACATGCCCGGAACACCTCCCTGGGGAGGCGTCCATCTGAAACAGGTGCCCGAACCACCTCAGCTGGCTCCTCTGGATGTGGAGGAGCAGCGGCTCTACTCCGAGCTCCTCCCTGGTGACTGAGCTCCTCCCCCTATCTCTAAGAGTGACTGAGCTCCTCACCCTATCTCTAAGGGTGACTGAGCTCCTCACCCTATCTCTAAGAGTGACTGAGCTCCTCACCCTATCTCTGAGGGTGACTGAGCTCCTCACCCTATCTCTCAGGGTGACTGAGCTCCTCACCCTATCTCTCAGGGTGACTGAGCTCCTCACCCTATCTCTAAGGGTGACTGAGCTCCTCACCCTATCTCTAAGGGTGACTGAGCTCCTCACCCTATCTCTAAGAGTGACTGAGCTCCTCACCCTATCTCTAAGGGTGACTGAGCTCCTCACCCTATCTCTCAGGGTGACTGAGCTCCTCACCCTATCTCTAAGGGTGACTGAGCTCCTCACCCTATCTCTAAGGGTGACTGAGCTCCTCACCCTATCTCTGAGGGTGGCTGAGCTCCTCCCCCTATCTCTCAGGGTGACTGAGCTCCTCACCCTATCTCTAAGGGTGACTGAGCTCCTCACCCTATCTCTGAGGGTGGCTGAGCTCCTCCCCCTATCTCTAAGGGTGACTGAGCTCCTCACCCTATCTCTGAGGGTGGCTGAGCTCCTCCCCCTATCTCTCAGGGTGACTGAGCTCCTCACCCTATCTCTCAGGGTGACTGAGCTCCTCACCCTATCTCTCAGGGTGACTGAGCTCCTCCCCCTATCTCTAAGGGTGACTGAGCTCCTCACCCTATCTCTCAGGGTGACTGAGCTCCTCCCCCTATCTCTAAGGGTGACTGAGCTCCTCACCCTATCTCTGAGGGTGACTGAGCTCCTCACCCTATCTCTAAGGGTGACTGAGCTCCTCACCCTATCTCTAAGGGTGACGCCCAGCCACCCTACGGAGGAAGCTCATTTCAGCCGCTTGTATTGGATGTATGGATCTGGTTCTTTCGGTCATGACCCATAGTTCATGACCATAGGTGAGGGTAGAACGAAGATCGACCAGTAAATCGAGAGCTTCGTCTTTGTGGCTCAGCTCCTTCTTCACCACGACGGACCGATACAACGTCTGCATAGCTGCAGACGCTGCACCGATCCGCCTGATCCCAACACACAATGTTGTGTAAACAGAAGTACACTTACACGTCTGGGAAAGATGGGGGATTAAACCTACAGCTGACAGCTGATAAACACAAAAAGCAAAGCAAATATTAAACATTATTTACTGTGTGGTTTTGAGTGTGGTGGACCGGGGTTCAAATCCAAGTTCCATCAGGGAGGGCGTAATGACCAAGCAGGTCTGCTGGATGAGTTAAGGCTTGTTGCCTGTGAAAGAGAGCAGGCGGCATGGTGGGGCAGTGGATGACACTGGTTGGTTGGACTTCAGCCGGGAGGCTTTTCTGTTCAGATCACATGTTGTTAGAGGGGCAGTCTGTTAACATGCTTTTAAGTTTAACTGACTCTGAATTGTTCATGGAAAGACAATTGCAGTAGTAGCTGTAAGAAATATTAACATATCAGCCGTTTGAAGTGAGCACACAAAGTGGTTTTGCTGATCTGCGACTGTGCAGCAGCTGCACCGGCTGCTCTGCACCGTCCTCCCTCCACGGTGACCTCACTTCCTTCTGAAGCTCCTGTGTGTGTGTGTGTGTGTGTGTGTGTGTGTGTGTTTGGTTTGTGTTTCAGGTGGCTCGCTGAGTACTGTACAGCGCGTGCTGAGGCAGAAACAAAGGAGCTGAGGAAAACGGCGAGGGCTTGAGGGACAAGAACGGGAACGGCGTCTGTGTGTGTTTGTGTTTCCATGTAAGTGACAGCTTGCGGCAGCGGCTGACAGCAAATAAACATGTTCCAGTAATTAACCTTGACAGGCCCAATGTGGTGCCAACAGCAGAAACCTGCTAATGACACAATTAATCCATAATTAAGGCGTTCTGTCACACCACTGCTCACACACTCAGCCACCGAGCAGTGTGTGTGTGTGTGTGTGTGCGCGTGCTCGGATTGACAGGATTGTCATCTGTCATTGTCACATCTGCAAATCCAACTACAGGACAAACTACTGTCTTTAATGGCTTGTGGACATAAAGGTGAAATAAGCTGTCGCGCCCTGCACTGCAAGGTCCTGTCCCTAAATGTAACCACATAACAGCAAAGACCAAAGCGAGCAAAGTGTAGAAATGTAATCAGTGGAAGTGGGAGCTAATTATTACGGACGGCGGTGAAGCAGAAACGCTCTCTTTGAAGAGGGGACGACAGTGTTTGCTGAAGATAATGAACTTTCACAGGCGAATGACGACCTCTCTTTTATGCCAGTTTTTTTTTTTTATTGAATCTGTTTTTGCACCTTGAGCGTTTTTATGGCTGCTTGGATTGATTCTAATGTGTGTATTACACAGTGGCTGCGAAGGTTTTCTGTGAGGCCACAGTAAATGTCCCGGCACAAAGGATGTGGGACGACGTGCGAAGTCTGTACGCTTTTATTGAACTTCCACATTTCTCTCAGACAAGCAGTGCTGAGGACAGCCACAGAAAACATGAAGAAATAGTGAAGACTGAGATAAGGGCTGAATGAGCAGGATTTTTTAGGAACACAGAGAACCTGGCCAGTGAAACATCTTTCTGTTTCACAATATAAAGTGTTGGAGCACTTTGCTTTGACAAATCATCCGAGGTGGAAAAAGTCTTCACAGTCTTTACTTTATTGAAAGTAGAGACACTGAATTACCAGTTCAACTTTACCATGTCCTAACAGATAAAGACACACAATGAACCAAACAAGCAGATAATAACAATTGGTCGATTGAGGCAAGACAGACAAGACCAGAGCTGGGTGTAAATAATTAAGATAAGATCAAAAATAGATGAAGAGAAACCACAATAAAAACTCAATAAAACCTTACAGAGATTAAAATAAATAGTCACTAACATAAACCAGGATAAGAACATTCAATGAAGAGTCATAATAATAAATAGAGTTAAAAATGGATAGAATGGATTCCGTTGCGTTTTTAGTGTGCGTTTCCATGACAACGGTGCTCGAAGCCACTGAAAGCACAAGCGTGTGAAAATGTAACATAGACGGGTCACATAAATTGGACTCATTGTTTTATTGTGAAAGGCGTTGCGTCATGTGACCTCCACAGGTACATTAATGTCGGGGGTCAAATTCTGACCAAGGGCGGTTTTCAATGTCATTTTTGCCAATCTAGTGTTTTTAGATCAGCCTCTGTCAGTTAAAATTTATATACTTCACACTTCAAAAATCACATGGCGGCCGGATTAGATCCTCTGGTGGGCCACTTCTGGCCCCCGGGCCGCATGTTGGACAGCCCTGCTCCAGAGTGTGGTCACTCTCTGACGGTCCA